>NC_138203.1:268114350-268426850 GCF_964194415.1 Vipera berus | reverse complement strand
AACTTGAGGATTGCCAGTACGTGTGAGATTCTCATGTATATTCCCACAGTTTTCTTTCTATTTGTGTTTGTTTTAACTGGTTATTTAAGACTGTTCTAATTGTCGGTTTTGTTACTCACCATCCAAGGGTCATGTGAGATAGATGGCTATATAAATTTGATAAGTAAATAAATACATAAATAAACAGTAAGCTCATCAGCTTGAGTTAGCAACCTAGAACTGAGGAAAACTTTCCTGACAGTTAAACAATTAATCAGTGGTTGTGAATGCTCCAAGACTTTTTAAGAAGAGACTGGACAACCATTTGTCTGAAACGATGGGGTTTCCTGCCTGAGCAGGGGGTTGGGCTAGATGACCTCCAAGATCCCTTCCATATTATTGTTGTTGTTAAAAGACACTAGCTGCATTTCAACATCCTGCTAAGCTATATTTTAAATAAGTACAGGCATCCTTGGAAATGCCACTGTAGACTTGTCTGCAGGGATACAAATAGAGTAGTTTATTGGCTAAGTGTGATTAGACACACAAGGAATTTGTCTCCGGTGCATAAGCTCTCAGTGTACGTGCAAAACAACAATAATAATTCTAATAACAAAGGATAATAATGCTAATAATGCTATCAATAGAGAAGGTAGAGGAACAGATGAGAAGGATAAAAGTAATACACATACTAAATGGATAAATATACTTAGACATAAGATAGAACGTGATTTGTCATTTCCATTTTAGGTACAAGTTCTTGGTGGTCTCTTATTCAAGAACAAACCAGATTTGAATTTTTTTTAAGATTTTTTTTTATCCCATCTTTATTACTTTTTATAAATAACTCATGGCAGTGAGCATACTTAACATTTCTTCCTCCTCCTATTTTCCTCACAACTGCAACCCTGTGATGTGGGTTGGGCTGAGAAAGAGTGACTGGCAGGCTCTCATTCCTAAGGTGGGACTAGAATTCACCGTCTCCTGGTTTCCAACCTGGTATCTTAACCACTACTAGATCGTATGGGTTGTCTGAGCTGAACTTTGCTGAAATGAGCTGACAGAGCCCCATCACGTTTGGCTAGACACTGCCACCTTCTGAGACAACGTAGCTAATTTTATTTACTTTGAAAGATGGTAAATGGGAGTTATTTTGATTCTTTTTAACTACATACCTTGGAAACTCACTTTTCTTATATTAATACTGTATAAAACGCTTTGCTTTCTTTTTGCTTGCACTTTCCACCTCCCAAGAGAGTTAGTTAGTAACTGTGAGAGGGATCTCGGAGTCCTAGTAGACAATCACTTCAATATGAGCCAGCAGTGTGCTGCAGCTGCCAAAAAAGCCAACACAGTGCTGGGCTGCATTAACAGAGGGATAGAATCAAGATCAAGTGAAGTACTAATACCACTTTACAATGCTTTGGTAAGGCCACACCTGGAATACTGCATCCAGTTTTGGTCACCACGATGTAAAAAAGATGTCGAGACTCTAGAAAGAGTACAGAGAAGGGCAACAAAGATGATTGGGGGACTGGAGGCTAAAACATATTGCTGGAATTGGGTATGTGTAGTTTAATGAAGGACGAGGGGTGACATGATAGCCGTGTTCCAATATCTCAGGGGCTGCCACAGAGAAGAGGGAGCCAAGCTATTCTTCAAAGCATCTGAAGGCAGGACAAGAAGCAACAGATGGAAACTAGTCAAGGAGAGAAGCAACCTAGAACTAAGGAGAAACTTCCTGACAGTCAGAACAATTAACCAGTGGAACAACCTGCCTCCAGAAGTGGTGAATGCTCCAACACTGGAAGTTTTTAAGAAGAGACTGGCCAGCCATTTGGAAGGAATGTTATAGGGTTTCCTGCCTGAGCAGGGGGTTGGACTAGATGACCTCCCAAGGTCCCTTCCAACTTCTTCTTCTTCTTCTTCTTCTTCTTCTTCTTCTTCTTCTTCTTCTTCTTCTTCTTCTTCTTCTTCTTCTTCATCATCATCATCATCATCATCATTATCATCATCATCATCATTAGTTGTCTGTTTCACTTAAGGAATGAGAGATTCACGTGAAAGCAGAATGTTGCATTTTCAAAACTGGATGATTAGTGATTGCATCATTACATCCTTCTCAACATCATTACCATCATTTAAATTTATATGCAACCTGACTCTCAGGTACTCACAGCTTCTTTCATCCTAAAGCACTTTGAAGCCGTAGTAGCGCCTAGCAGAGACACACTGGGCCCTCTGTAACCTTTCTCCTCCTTTCATGCTATGAACTATATGGCTTGCTCAGTTTGGGTTTGGAATGTTGTGTGAATTCAGCCTTTGTGGCTTAAATGAAGGCATCACTTTGGGGAAAATCTCCAAAATGTGACAACTGCAGACTCCATGGCTTCAACACTTCTAGCCATCTTCTCCCCTGTCTTCTGCATTTTATTTTATTTTATTTTATTTTTTAAAAAACTATCTACAGTTTGGCTGAGGAAGTACTCTGGAAACAGGAAACCTTGCACATGATTTTGGGAATTTGGCTGGGCCTCATAAGGAGTTTCCTGACGTAGGTTTGGAGATGAAGGTTTGGGCAGTGATAGCAGTGTTCCAATATTTGAAGGGCTACCACATAAAAGTGGGAGGGGGGGGTGTCAACCTATTTTCCAAAGCATCAGAAGGCAAGGCAAGAAACAATGGAGGGAAACTAATCAAGGAAAGAAGAAACCTAGAACAGGGGTCCCCAACTTATGGTCCACGGTCTGGTACTGGGCTGCGGCCTGTTGGCTACCAGGTCCCAAAAATAGCTGGTGAGCTCCACCCCACTCATGGTAGCACCGCCACAGGGGCACTAGTGGCCCCATTCGCGCATGCATGGGGATGCTAGCACTGCTGCCAGCATCACGCTGGCACCAGTGGCTCATTTGTGCATGCGTGTGGGTGCCAGTGCACCATGGGTTTGCGTGGTCCACTTGCGCATGTGTGCGCACACTAGCACCGCTGTTGTGTCTGTGCCCATTTGTGCATGCATACGCAGGGCTGCACCTACGCACATTTTCCTGCTGCTCCGTTTTCTTCCCGGCCACCAAGCCGGAAAGGTTGAGGAACTCTAACCTAGAACTAAGGAGAAATTTCCTGATAGTTAGAACAGTTAATCAGCGGAACAACCTGCCTCCAGAAGCGATGAATGCTTCAACACAGGAAGTTTTTAAGAAGAGACTGGACAACCATTTGTCTGAAATGGTATAGGGTTTCCTGCCTAAGCATTTCACCCACTTTTAGGATATGACAACATCCGAGTACCACCAGTCACCTAGCAAGGTGTCAAAACTTGATGACCAAAAAAAAAAAGGAAAAAGGTGATGAAGTACAGGTAGTCCTCAACTTACAACAGTTCGCTCAGTGACTGTTCGAAGTTACAATGGCACTGAAAAAAGTGCCCAAGCCACAGCCGAGGAAGACACCTGCCTGCCCGCCCGGCAGCGCTCTTCCTGCTGTCCAGGTTTTTCATTGTTGTGAGCATTTCTGTTGAGCATTGGCAGCGGGGGTGGGGTGGGGGGTGTTTGGTTTTTATTTCCCCCGTCTGCTGGGTGGTTGCACCAAGTTTTGGTCACTTCACATGACCCTGGGACACTGTGACCGTCATAAATACGAATCGGTTGCCAAGCATCTGAATGTAAATCACAGGACCCTGGAGATGCTGCAACATTCCAGCTGATCGGCGCTTCTTCTGAGCTCAGAAGCGCCAGGATCAGTGCCGAGCTCCAGCTGGAGCCTGGCGCTGATCCTGGCGCTTCCGCTGAGCCCTGATAGCCCTGCAGCTCCAGCCATCTCTCGCTCAGACTTGTGCGCACCGGTTCAGCTCATTCCCCTCCCCCGCTACCACTTTTCTAGGATGGTTGTGTACCACCTGCCAGGTGCCAGTGTACCACATGTGATACCCATACCATTGGTTGAAAAGCCCTGATCTAAGGGATCGCCACAAAGAAGAGGGAGTCAAGCTATTCTCCAAAGCACCTGAAAGCAGGACAAGAAGCAGCGGATGGAAACTAGTCAAGGAGAGAAGCAACCTAGAACTAAGGAGAAACTTCCTGACAGTTAGAACAATTAACCAGCGGAACAACCTGCCTCCAGAAGTGGTGAATGCTCCAACACTGGAAGTCTTTAAGAAGAGACTGGCCAGCCACTTGCCTGAAATGGTATAGGGTTTCCTGCCTGAGCAGGGGGTTGGACTAGATGACCTCCAAGGTCCCTTCCAACGTATTATTCTTATTATTAATTTATTCTTCTTCTTCTTCTTCTTCTTCTTCTTCTTCTTATTATTATTATTATGCCAGTGGGTGATTCCAAGTGGGAGGGCATTCTCTGTGGGTGCACCTGCCCTATGGAATGAACTGCCGGTGGAGCTTTGGACTGCCCCGGACCTTCACTTGTTTCGCCGGGACCTGAAAACTTGGTTATTTGATCTTTCTGGCCTGGACTGAGGGGGTTTTAATTTAACTTTAAATGTTAAATTTTAATTTGTTTTAATTGTGGGCTAGTCTTCATTTAATTCTATTTTAATTGTATTTATTCGTATTGTTTAATGCGCCCTGTAAACAGCCCTGAGTCCTTCGGGAATAGGGCGGTATATAAAATCAATCAATCAATCAATCAATCAATCAATCAATCAATCTATCAATCAAATAAATAAATAAATAAATAAATAAATAAATAAATAAATAAATAAATAAATAAATAAATAAATAAATAAATAAATAAATAAAAAAAATTATTATTACTTCGGGTAACAACTTCTAACACGCAGAAGGCGAAAACTCTCCACCACCACCCCCCCACCGGGTCCCACCCCTCCCCTCTCACTCCAGAGAGAGGAATCCACCTCATTAGCAGAGCTGCTAATCGTCTGGCATCCCGGGTGATTATCCGAGAGGGTCAGCTGACTCAATCCCCTCGGGATCTTTCGACTGGGTCAAAGCGGAGATCTTCACGTCTGGCTGCTGGGGCGGGCAGGGAAAGAGAACGGGAGAACCGGGGAGCTTTCCTTGCCCGGTCTTCTTGCCTTGACTAACCCGTTCGCCGGCCTCCTTTCCCGCCGAGCCCGCTTCACTCCGATTCCGCTTCTCTCTGCCCGGCAGAATTATTGCATCCTTCCCCAAAAAATAATAATAATAATAATTGGAGCTTTCCAGTCTCATCCCAAGAACTTCCAACTTTCTCCGTCCCAGCCAGGAGGCTGCTCAACCCGCCCCCCCCCCTTGCCCCAAATCTAAACCCTTCCGCCTTCGGGGAGGGCTCCCCCACCATCCGGATGAATTCGGGGGGGCTGGCGACCCCTTCCCTTCCCCCCATCGCCGAAGACCCTCCTCCGAGCGGAGCCCGCCTCCCCCGCCCCTTCCTCCAGAGTCTCCGGATCCTCTTCGAAATCTTGGACGACCAAGGCAAAGGGAGCGTCCACATCTCGGAGATCGAGAGCCGCTGGGGGCGGGGCGGCTCCGGGGTGGCCCCCCAAGAGGACCAGCAAGAGATCCCAGCCGGGGTCCTGCAGGCTCTCCAGCAGGTGGCCGAGCCGCACGGGGGCTTTTTAAGTTTTCCCCGCCTAGTGGCCGGGTTGAGAATTGCCCTCTTCCAAACCGAAGAAGGAGCAGCCGAGGAGGCGGATTGGGGAAGCAGTGGAGCTGCCCAGGTGAAGAAGACGATTCGGACACGTAAGTAGAACAGAACAGAACAGAATAGAGTTGGAAGGGACCTTGGAGGTCATCTAGTCCAACCCCTTGCTCAGGCAGGAAACCCTATACCAGGGGTAGGCAACCTCGGCTCTTTTATGACTCATGGACTTCAACTCCCAGAATTCCTGAGCCAGCTTGGCTGGCTCAGGAATTCTGGGAGTTGGAGTCCATGAGTCATAAAAGAGCCGAGGTTGCCTACCCCTGCCCTATACCATTTCAGACAAATGGTTGTTGTCCAGTCTCTTCTTAAAAACCTCCAGTGTTGGAGCATCCACCACTTCTGGAGGCAGCTTGTTCCACTGGTTAATTGTTCTCATTGTCAGGAAGTTTCTCCTTAATTCCAGGTTGCTTCTCTCCTTGATCGGTTTCGATCCGTTGCTTCTTGTCCTGCCTTCGGGCGCTTTGGAGAATAGCTTGACTCCCTCTTCTTTGGGGCAGCCCCTGAGATATTGGAACACTGCTATCATGTTCCCCCCTTAGTCCTTCTCTTCATTAAACTGGACATAATTCCAGCCACCGTTCCTTATAAGTTTTAGCCTCCAGGCCCCTAATCGTCTTTGTTGCTCTTCTCTCTGTACTCTTTCTAGAGTCTCAACATCTTTTTTACATCGTGGTGACCAAAACTGGATGCAGTATTCCCTGTGTGGCCTTAGGAAAGCGTTATAAAGTGGTATTAACCCTTCATGTGATCTTGATTCTATCCGTCTGTTAGTGCAGCCTAGAATGGTGTTTGGAAATCGGGGTGGGGGCTTTGTTTTCTGAAAGAGAAGCAAAGTGAAACAGGAGAAATGAGAACATCTCGAGGTGGCCACTGGCATCCACAGATGGGGTGCCAAGAGATCAAAGGGGGACTGGACTACAGCTAATCCTCGAACTTACAACCATTCCTTTATAGTGACCATTCAAAGTTACAATGGCACCAAAAAAAGCGACTTATGATCATTTTTTATACTTATGACCCTTGCAGCATCCCCAGGGTTACATGATCAAAATTTGGATGCTCGGCAACTGATTCATACTGATATCGGTCGCAGTGTCCCGGAGTCCCATGATGCCCTTTTGCGGTCTTCTGACAAGAAAAGGCAAGGGAAAAGCCAGATTCACTTCATAACCATATTAACAATTGCAGCGATTCTCTTAACAACTGTGGCAAGAAAGGTCATCAAATAGGGCAAAACACAGAACAACCATCTCGCTTAGCGACAGAAAGTTTGGTCTCCACTGGGGTCGTAAGTCAAGGACTGCCTGTATATAATCTTTAAGGTTATTCTGCAATTTCAGAACTCTTTGAGTTTCAGATTAAATCTGGAAATAAGTGAGCTAGGAAGTCATGACGCTCCTGGTTTCTTGCGGGGGACTCTTCCTAAAATGTTTGATTAACTGGTTCTGCCCTGTTTCGCCTTTGGAACTTTGCAAGCCTCATTGCAAAAAATTGTGCTGGGTTCTTTGCCGTCCAGCCAGCCTGGGAAAAATACTCCAGCCCAGATTGCACAGAAGGATATCTACTGGCAGAGTTTAAGAGGGAAAGTGTTCCCGTTTTTTCTCTGCGGGAAATTAATTTAGATTGCGTTCTGTTCCTTTCCAACTTGCTGGATCAATAGGCCTGCAGTTGAAAATTGGGAAGCTGACATCTGAGATTAGGGACTGGCAGAATGGACGAGTGCCATGCCTTTAAATAACAGGAAAGTAGGGCAGAAAATGGCTAATTAAAACAAAGAGCCTTCAGCTGGAAGCGTTTATTTTGTGGAGTGCCATCAAGCAAAGATAAAAAGAATAGATAGCAATTTGGACTAGGTGTCTGTGGAGATTCTCCGTCATCCAGGTCAGGGTTGTCCCAAAGGTGCTTTTTCAAAAGGCAAGTTGACTTTTCTTCGTTTCTTTCCTTGATCTGAAGAAGCTTCTTGGGTAAGAAGCGAAAATTCTTCAAGGAAAAACAAAGTCCAGTTGCGTTTCGAGAAAGCCCCTTTGGGACAATTTGGACTGCAGGAAATCCGGCAGCTGCAGTATTTTATGGCACTGGAAATAATATTCTACTGGGGTCCCTTGAAAATGGAGAAATACAATACAGGTAGTCCTCGAGTTACAACAGTTCATTTAGTGACCATTGGAAGTTACAATGTCCTTGAAAAAAGTGACTTATGACCGTGTTTCACGCTTAACTCAATTGCAGTTTCCCCATGGTCATGCGATTCAAATTCAGATCCTCATGTTGACGACTGTTGCAGGGTCTTGGAGTCACATGACCACCATTTGTGACCTTCGGACAAGTAAAATCAATAGGGAAGCCACTTAACAACTTAACAGCTGCAGGGATTCACTTAACAACTGTGGCAAGAAGGGTCATAAAATGGGACAGAATTCACTTAACAACTGTCTCACTTAGCAATGAAAATTTTAGGCTCAAGTATGCTCGTAAGTTGAGGACTACCTGTAACCTAACTCTTGAGATGAGTGGTTAGCAGTCTGGTCTAATTTTTCACATGATATTGTGAGCAGATAGCAATAGCAATAGCACTTAATACTTATATACCACTTCACGGTGCTTTATAGCCCTCTCTAAGCGATTTACAGAGCCAGCATGTTGTCCCCAATAATCTGGGTCCTCATTTTACCGAATTCAGAAGGATGGAAGGTCGAGTCTACCTTGAACCGGTCAGGATCGAACTCCTGGCAGTCGGCAGAATTAGCCTGCAATACTGCATTCTAACCACTGTGCCACCATGGCTCTTAATGTTGAACAAATCATTATTTTTCTACTATACAGAGTTGTTGTAAAGATAAATCAAGGAAATAAGTAATGTACGTTGCCAAGAATTCCTAGGAAGAAATAAAAAAACCCCTGCAGTACAGGTAGTCCTCAATTTACAACGATCCATTTAGTAAATATTCAAAGTTTCAATGGCATTCAAAAATGTGACTTATGACCGTTTTTCACACTTAGGACTTTTGCAGCATCCCAACTGTCATGAGATTAAAAATCGGATGCTGGTTCATATTTATGATGGTTGCAGCATCCCTTCTGACAAACAAAGTCAATGGGGAAACCGGATACACTTAACAACCATGTTACTAACTTAACAGTTGCAGTGATTCACTTAACAACTCTGGCAAGAAAGTCATAAAATGGGGCAAAGCTCACTTAATAAATGTCTCACATAGCAACAGAAATTTTGGGCTCAATCGTGGTCGTAAGTTGAGGACTACCTAGAATCTGGCCTGTATTCTGCTCTGCGTTCAATCTAGATTGATTCTGAATAAGCAGAAGAAGATACACTGTGACGGAGATGGGTTTTTCAAGATGAAAAATGAAGTTTCCAAATGACTTTTCCACACTGCATCCTTCTTCTTCTTCTTCTTCTTCTTCTTCTTCTTCTTCTTCTTCTTCTTCTTCTTCTTCTTCTTCTTCTTCTTCTTCTTCTTCTTCTTCTTCTTCTTCTTCTTCTTCTTCTTCTTCTTCTTCTTCTTCTTCTTCTTCTCCTCCTCCTCCTCCTCCTCCTCCTCCTCCTCCTCCTCCTCCTCCTCCTCCTCCTCCTCCTCCTCCTCCTCCTCCTCCTCCTCCTCCTCCCTCTTTGAAAAAGATATTGTCAGGACCCACCCAATCCACGTCTTAGGAAAACAAAAACTCTTGGAGTCAGTTCTAGTCCAAAAGGAATTTTTACTAGGACTTGCTTGGTTGTGGAAATACAAGACAGGACTTGGTATTATTTTACAAATTGAAACTTTATAAAGGGTTCCCGGTTCAACCCCCCTTCCCTCAACCCCATTTGGTCAGCCCCCCATCATTTTACTTCGTGTCATCCCTTTCGTGGGAAAAAGGGAACTTCGAATCTTTATGGTTATTGCCTTCTTCCTCTGCAGATTCAAATGGAGACACAGGCCAGATGCCTTCTTCCCTAACCCTCCCCTTTGTTCCCCCAGTTCAAAAGGTTTCCCTTGGTCTTTGAAATAACCTAAGGCAGGCTGAATCCACATGCGCTCCTCCTTATTCGGAAGATGGCAGAATCCATGGGGGGGGGAGATGATGTTTTAAACATACATTTATGAATGTGATACAAATGGATTCTGACAGATATCTTGAGATTTGAGGATTTTTATATTGTTACCAAGACAGACAGCATTTCTCCCTCCCTCCCTTGTAGTATGAACTTTGGTTTTAGATACAAAAAAAGAAGAGGTGATCGCATGGACCGTGCAACTGTCAGAAATTCATGCCAGCTGCCAAGCGTCCAAACTTTGATCATGGGATCATGCGGATGCTGTAATGGTCGTAAGCGTGGAAGCTGACCACGACACACTTTTTTCAGTGCTGTTGTAACTTTGAACAGTCACTAAATGAATGGTTGTAGGTCAACAACTTCCTACATTTCAATTCTCACCCCTCTGGTCTTTTGCCAAGCGTGGGTCACAGGCACAAGGCTGTTGCGGTCAGTCTCCTCCCTCTGCGATCTCTGTTTGAAACTATTTCTCTTGACTTTTCTCCAAATTAAAAGGAATAAAGCTAGCAGATTCCACCTGCCTTCGGGTTGTCCTTGGGCAGTTTCAGAAGAGGGGGTGGGGGCGGGGGGAGAAGACTGCCATTGTGAATAGATTTGCAATACTGGCAAATATCTATAGTTCAGGTGTAAGATGAGGGTGAAGGTTCATTCTGCGAGTTGTGGGTTGGTTTCCAAACATTTTGTTGCCAGATTAGATAACATCTTCAGTGGAGTTTAGGCGATGTCAGGGTCAGTGTTCTCACACTGACCCATCACAAGACCCTCACTTGACACACCCACACCTGAAGCCCTTATAAGCAGAACACCGACACTGACGTCCCGTAAACTCTGCTGAAGATGTTACCCTAGCCTGGTAACGAAACGTTCGGAAACCAACCCCTAAGCTCGGAGGACGAGCCTTCACCCTCATTGGGAGTGGAGCTCAGGATGACCTTGACTTGCATCCATGGTGACCAGATGAAGTCAGTGTCATGGGGACATGTCAGAAAGAAGGTCCCAGTTGGGCCACAGTTAGGTGGAAATTGGGAAAAGGCCTGTGACAGGATAAGAGAAGGCGTTGCAGTTGCAGAGATAAGAAGGAAAAGACAAATACTGCGAAGAATAAATCCACAAGCCCAAAAAGGGAACAACACAAAGACCAAAACACTTTCCCACCAGCAATTGGCACCCAGATGAGCATAGATTAATTCCAATGTTGAATTAATCAATGTTGATTAATTCCAACAATCAAGAAGTACACAATGCACCAATCGTTGAACTGCCAAACGAGCTAACAGTAAACAGCCAAACCAAAGAGCTTGCAAGACCCCCTCCGCCAACACTGACAGGGCAAGCCACTAGAATATAATCCCACTCTTTACTAGCACTGATGATGTTACCTAGTTTGGTAATGAAACGTCTGTAGAAAAACAACCAAGGACCCTTCATTTTAACCCTGAGCTACAAACATTCTCCTTTATTAGGGCAAATGCTAGCTAGGGAGGTGACGGGCTAACTTTCCTTCTCTTGCTACAAAAGCCTTCTCTCCCCCACCCTGCATCGACATGACCCCAACAAGCCCTCAACATACGGTAAGGGATTGAGTGGACCTAAGCCGGGCTCCCCAAGCTGTAGAGATAACCAATCCTCTTACCAGCTGCTCTGATCCAACTTCCTCCGTGATAAGGAGCTTTCCTTAATGGGCCGTAGAGAGACAGGAGGCTAGCAGGGTGGGAGTGGGATTAGAAAACAGCAGAAAAACAATTGGGGGGTGGCTTTCCTTTCTCTCCCAATTCCCCATTTCTTCCGGTAGCAGATGGGCTTGCCTGTTCTCCACTTTCTCCATTGGACACCCCCCTAGTCACCACCTTATCCCGAACGGATTTGTGAAAGAAAGTTCAACACCATAATCTTCCTTCCTTCCTTCCTTCCTTCCTTCCTTCCTTCCTTCCTTCCTTCCTTCCTTCCTTCCTTCCTTCCTTCCTTCCTTCCTTCCTCTTTCTTTCTTTCTTTCTTTCTTTCTTTCTTTCTTTCTTTCTTTCTTTCTTTCTTTCTTTCTTTCTTTCTTTCTTTCTTTCTTTCTTTCCTTTTTATTAGTTATGTTCGTATATCAGCTCTTCATTGTCTTCCCAAAATGATTTGCAAGCAATATAGCTACAGAGGAAACAGAAATAAAAATAAAAAATAAAAAGAGCAGAGAAAAGAAACAGGCAGCTTAAAACCGTCAATGAGATTCTGATCGGAACTATGTGTGCCTGAGGTTTTTTTGTTTTTGTTTTGTTTTGCAAGCAAGCTTTTTAAAAAAACAAATTACTTTCTGCAATTGGTTAAGGTATCATTCCTATCTTCCCAGCCAGTCATTAGCCAAGTGGGATGGAGACAACATCAGCAATAGAAGGGGGAAAGTTGAAAGTAGCTCGTGATATGAGAGATTGGCCTATACAGTTTCTCAGAAGTCTAATTTTTCTGCCTGATAAATATTATTGTTTTGAAACTGGGCTTTCTTGCCGCAATTGTTAAGTGAATCTCTGCTGTTGTTAAATTAGTAGCATGATTGTTAAGTGAATCTGGCTTCCCCCGTTGACTTTGCTTGTCAGAAGTTCGCAAAAGGTGATCACGTGACCCCGGGAGACTGCAACCGTCATAAATATGAGTCAGTTGCCAAGCATCTGTATTTTGAACATGTGAGGAAGGAGATATTGCAACAGTCGCAAGCGTGAAAACCGGTCATAAGACACTTTTTTCAGTGCCGTCGTGACTTTGAACGGTCACAAAACAAATGTCAAGGTCTACCTGTATTAAGATAGGCTTGCATGCTCACTCAGGTAGTCCTCGACCTACATCCATCATTTATCCTTTAAGTGAATGCAGTGCTTTTTAAGCATTGTTCACCGTAGGTATTTTTAGCAGAATGCGGTTATGTGACTACGGGATGCTGCAAATTGGGTGTAAATATGGGCTGGTTGCTAAGCACCCAAAATCCAGTCACGTGACTGGGGGGGCGGGGTCAGCCCTCAGAATTTCAAATCCAGTCATAATAAGTACCTTTTTTTTGGGGGGGGGGTGTCCATTATTGTTTCAAATGGTCACTCTCCCACCCCATTAAGATAGTAGGTCACAGTACCATTTGGGGTATTTGAAAACCAACTCATTGCTCACTAGAGCCATGTTTTCACCTGATTGAAGTTATCACCATTTTGAAACTGGGCTATGCTTAAGCAAAACGTCTGGTCTTGCCCGCTGGAGCATCTGATTGGCTACTCTTGTAGGTAGTCCTAGACTTACAACCACAACTGAGCTCCAAATTTATGTTTATTAAGTGAGACCTTTATTAAGTCAGCTTTGCCCCATTTTACAACCTTTCCAGCCACCGTTGTTAAGTGAATCACTGCAGTTGTTAAATTAGTAAATGAACCTGGCTTCCCCCTTGACTTCGCTTGTCAGAAGGTCGCAAAAGCTGTTCACGTGACACCCCCCCCCCCCAGGACACGACAGCAGTCATAAATATGAACCAGTTGCCAAGCATCCAAAGTCTGATCCCGTGACTGACCCTGGGGATGCTG
Organism: Vipera berus; assembly: GCF_964194415.1. Lineage (NCBI taxonomy): Eukaryota > Metazoa > Chordata > Lepidosauria > Squamata > Viperidae > Vipera > Vipera berus. The sequence continues at coordinate 268,413,620 of NC_138203.1, read as the reverse complement.
CAATGGTCTTAACTGGGAAAACCAGACACAAGTCACTTTTTCCAGTGCCGCTGTAACTTTGAACAGTCACTAAACAAACCGTTATAAGTCGAGGGCTCCCGTGTAATTTCCTCCTAGCAGTCCCATTGCCCCAGCGTTTCTAGCCAGAAGCCCGATTTGTGTTTGCTTTGCCGACTGTCAGTTTCCCTTAATTGAATTCGTGGAGGAAGGGAGCCTGTTTCTTCACATGACTTTGATCCGAGAAGATTTGCCCAAATGCCTGCCAGAATGAATTAAGTCAAGAGCTGGGGAAGCAGAAAATCAGAGCACACTTCTGATTGGGTGAGGAAATTAAGAGGCCTGTTAGCATCGGGGAGAATCACAGAGAATATCCGTTGGTGGTGAAATGGCTTCGGTGGGCCTTCTGACTGACAGCTGATCTCTTAGCTGCGGCCTACGCAGTGGGGAGATGGTGGCTGCGGCTTCAAGCATTTGGCACTGTGCCTCAGAAGTCCTTCCATCTGTCGAGCTGACCCAGAACCGCTTCATTGAGCAGCTGCCCCACGATCCGTGATTGATGGCTGGCACCACTCGTCCCATGCACAGGAGACCTCATATATGCCTGGCCAAATGGTTCAAACCCAGCTGTGGCCATTGATTTCATGGCCCTTCGCTCCAGAAGTACCTGACCAACCTGGATTTGGTCCGTTTCTTCCATGTTTCCTGGTGCAGGGGACAAGGCTGTGTGAAACCGCCGTTGCAGGTAGTCCTTGACTTACGACAGGCTGCTTAGCGACCGTTTGAAATGATGACAGACTGCCCCTGGGAGTGTTTGTGATCCGGATTCGAAGTTCGAAGTTCTGACAGAAGGATCCCCCTCACAATCATATCAGGGCACTTTGCAACCAGACTGCGTTTATGGCCATTTGCTGTGTCCCACAGTTATATGGACTGGGTTTTATAAAGGTTTTGCTGAAAACAGGATTATTTTTTTGTATTGTTCAATGACCATGATGGTCGCTTTATGATTTCTACAAAAAAAAAGATTGTAAAATTGGCTCAGTTACCTGGGTGACCTGATTTACGACTTATCACAAGTTACGACCCTGAAGGGCAGCTTCCGTTATGGTCATAACTCGAGGACTATCTGGAATACTGCTATCATGTCACCCCTATTTCTTCTTTTCTTTAGACCAGCCAAACCCAAGTCCTGCAGTTGTTCTTCATTTGTTTTGTTCAGATCAGCTTCCTAGATTCAGTGGTGCCTATGTTAGGGCCACAGAAGCCAATTGCAGTTGATTCAGGACAAACTGTGATCTGGCAGAAGTCTTCAGCACCCTTTGTTTCGAAATACTGGCTGGCAAAAACAGGTGGTAGCTGGCAGGGTTGTAATTAGGTTGCCTTGAGGTTGCTGCACCATAAATTGTGCATGGCAGATCCCTGTGACTTGGTGAGAAACAGTCTACAAGCTCTGTGGTTGGAGATCCTTTGTTATTTAGAACCTACATGAAGTCCCAAAGATGCTTTTCCAAAAGGCATCTGGACTGTCTTGGTTTTTCTTTGAAAATGAATAGAATAGAGCTGGAAGGGACCTTGGAGGTCTTCTAGTCCAGCCCCCTGCTCAAGCTGGAGAACCTATACCATTTCAGACAAGTGACTGTCTAGTCTCTTCTTAAAAATCTCCAGTGACAGAGTGCCCATGATTTCTGGAGGCAAGCTGTTCCACTGGTTAATTCTCCTCACTGTTAAGAAATTTCTCCTTAATTCCAGATTGCTTCTCTCTTTGGTCAGTTTCCAACCATTGTTTCTTGTCTTGCCCTCTGGTGCTTTGGAGAATAATTTGACCCTCTCCTCTTTGTGGCAGCCCCTCAAATACTGGAATACTGCTATCATGTCACCCCTATTTCTTCTTTTCTTTAGACCAGCCAAACCCAAGTCCTGCAGTTGTTCTTCATTTGTTTTAGTCTCCAGGCCTTGGATTATCTTAGTTGCTCTTCTCTGAACTTTTTCCAAAGTCTCAACATCTTTTTAGTAGTATGGTGACCAAAATTGTTGCAGTAGTCCAGGTGTGGTCTTACTAGGGTTTTATAAAGTGGTACTAATATTTTGTGTGATCTTGATTCTATGCCTCTGTTTATACAAGCCAGGATTGTATTAGCTTTTTTGGCGGCAGCTGCACACTGTTGGCTCATAGTCAAGTAATCGTCCACTAGGACTCCAAGGTCCCTCTCACAGTTACTGTTTTTGAGCGAGGTCTTGCCTAATCTGTACTGATACCTTTGGTTTCTCTTGCTCATCCAAGAAGATTCTTCAGTTCTAACTTACTGGGTGCTTCTGATTAAGATCAAGGAATACAACAAAGACTACATTGGAGAAGATATTGTAAGGAGTAAGGAAGATAACCTGGATGGAAGCTGGGTTGCCAAGGCCACAAAGGGTAGAAGGTTTTTTAAAGTCCGGAAAGGTGAGATAATATTTGGAAACAGATCAGACAACTCCCTAATTCACTGAATTATAAGATGGAGGAAATAGTATAGCACAATCAAACTTGCAAGATTCTGTTATGATAGCCTGTCGCAATCAAAGTATTTTTAGTTTTCCTGTAGAGTTGATCTCTTGATTTGGTCTACTTAAAGGAGTTGACAGATGCCAGGATGTGTCTTTACTTAACAATGATCAGAATCATGCAGAAAATTGTTTGCCCAGGAATCCAAAATTTGGTTTTCAAAGAAGCGCAGTAGAAAGAGTATTGACACCTTGATGTTGGAGAAGACTTCTGAGAAAAGAAAAGAAACAAATGGATCATCAAACTAAACAAGCCACAGTTCTCACTAGAAGCACAAATGACCAAGCTCAAATTATCCCACTTTGGATACTTTATGAAGGCCTAGAGAAGTCTCTAATGATGGGAATGGTGGAGGGAAAGAGAAGATGATGACCAGTATCAAGTAGGGGGTGGGGACACTATTGGAAGACTTGAAAGACCAGGTTAGGGACAGATCATTATGGAGGTGGCACTAATCAATCTGTCTATCTTGAATAAAGGGACGTGATGGCTCAGTGGGTTAGGACGCTAAGCTTGTCGATCAGAAGGTCGGCAGTTTGGCTAGTCGAATCCTGAGTGCCGCATAGCAGAGTAAGCGCCTGTTACTCGTCCCAGCTTCTGCCAACCTAGCAGTTCGAAAGCACGTAAAAATGCAAGTAGAAAAATAGGGACCACTACGGTGGGAAGGTAACAGCGTTCCGTGCGCCTTTGGCGTCTAGTCATGCCGGCCACATGACCACGGAGACATCCTCAGACAAGCGCTGGCTCCTCGGCTTTGAAACAGAGATGAGCACCGGCCCCTAGAGTTGGAAACGACTAGCACACATGTGCGGGGGAACCTTTACCTTTACCTTATCTTGAATAAGAGAATAGACAGGATATCACCCAGCAATGAAGAATCTTCATCTATGTAATGAGCAGCTTTTTCTCATTAATTCTGTCTCTAGGAGATCAGCTTGGGCAATGAATCTCATCAGACCCAAGCCACTTCTGGCTCGGTTAATCAATTACCCCTTGTGGCATGGCTTTAATGAAAGGGCTAATTAGATATCAAAACGTACCTCATCACTTTTTTTTTGCTAGCTCTATGGTTGTGCCTTTAATGTCACATTAATACTAGTTTAGGTTAGTGGGAGAAGTGGGGATTTCATGAAAGTACGTTTGAAATTGAAATTGATTTTGTGAAATAGTTCTTACTTCGTTATGAGAACGTGTAGTGGGATGTGATACCGAAGAAGCTCTCTGGATGAGAAGAAAAACATTTTCAAAGAAAAAGTCCAGTGGCCCAGAAACCTTTCTTTTGTGTTTCATGAAAAAAAGTATTGGAACAAAAATGTGGAACTTTATATGTTGATGGCAGCAAGATTACTTTGTGCAAAAAAATGGAAGGACGCTTCGATCCCTACAATGGATGAATGGCTGCAAAAGCTGATGGAGTTAGCAGAGATGGCTAAATGGACTGCTTTGATAAAAGAGAAGAAAAAAAACACAAGTACTTTTGTTTCTACTTGGAAACTGTGTCTGGACTTTATTTTTATTTTTTATTTTAATTCCATTTATATCCCGCCCTTCTCCAAAGACTCAGGGCAGCTTACAAGCTTAGCAGTAGCCTTCATTCTATGTATATGCCTGCTTATTAGGGCTTTCACACACACCCCAAGCGGCATTCTTACAAAGTCAGCTTATTGCCCCCAACAATCTGGGTCCTCATTTTACCTACCTCGGAAGGATGGAAGGCTGAGTCAACCTTGAGCCTGGTGGGACTCGAACCTGCACTAATTGCAGGCAGCTGGTGTTACTTAAGGAGGCATTAGCCCACTGCTCCACCAAGGAAAAAAAATGAAACTTTGATTTTGGGCTTTACTGATTAGATAGATCTGTTGTTATAGAAATGGCTAGTTTATACGTAAAAGTAGAAAACTGAGGTTCGATGTTACCTCCTAGTCTATGCACCAAAGGGAGTCGCAAGTCAATGCGTTTTCTTTCTTTTTCCCTTCTTCTCTACACTTTTCTCTTCCCTTTTCCCTCTCCTATTTTTCCTATTATTTGCTCTTGTATTTTTGTATTTTATATTATAAACTAATAAGAAGGATTGACATGGAAAAGAAAGTCCAGTTGCCTTTTGGAAAAAAACAACCCACCTTTGGAACAACCATTACGAAGATAGTTGAGAATCTCCATAGACACTCAATATATAGGTACAGTAGAGAAACTCTATTCAAGGGTAGGCAACCTCGGCTCTTTTATGACTCATGGACTTCAACACCCAGAATTCCTGAGTCAGCTGACTCAGGAATTCTGGGAGTTGAAGTCCATGAGTCATAAAAGAGCCGAGGTTGCCTACCCCTGCTGTAGGTGATGGGGCTGATTCATCTCACTAGGTTTCCTCAACTGGTTATTGAGAAAAAGTAAGATGGTTGTGCCTGGAAATTCCACTTACCTTGTTTCCCCGAAAATAAGACCATGTCTTACATTAATTTTTGCTCCAAAAGAGGCATTAGGGCTTATTACCCAGTTAGGTCTTATTTTCAGGGAAATACGGTACTAAATGCATCCATCTGGGTGACGATTTTAACCGGGGCTTATTTTTGAGGTGGAGCTTATGTTACGAGCATCCTGAAAAATCACGGTAGGGCTTATTTTCCAGTTGGGTCTTATTTTCAGGGAAACACGGTAGGATGAAAAATGAGGGGATCCACTCAGCTGAGATCCGCTCCAGATTTTGGTTTCCTTTCAATAGAGATGAAAAAGGCTGGCTTGGTCCAAATCCAACATCTCAAGATGCCTCCTAGAATCTCCTGAAATTAGCATAATTGGAGGTTGCAGCTTTCAGGAAGAAAACAGTCCCTGTGTTAGTTTTATTAAATGAATTATTTATTAATTCAAATTCTTATACAATTATCTTAAGGCTCTAAAGCAGGGGTAGGCAAACTTGGCTCTTTTATGACTCGTGGACTTCAACTCCCAGAATTCCTGAGCCAGCATGGCTCAGCTTGGAAACCTCTCCCTTTCTCCTCAGCATGGCTGGCTCAGGAATTCTGGGAGTTGAAGTCCGCAAGTCATAAAAGAGCCAAACCTGTATTAGCGCCTTCATTTTTGTAAAATCATCTGGCAGAAACAGAACCAAATAGTTCATAGTTAAAAGGGGGAGGGGAATCTAAGAAACAACAACAACAACACCCCAGCAACCTTCTCTCCTTTTTTCTCCAGGAGAATCTGATGGGAAAGGAGTCACTCGATCCAGGAGTACAAACAGCTTTTTGTCCCAAAGTGGGAGGTGCAGGATGACTCCAAAGGAACCGCGTAGACACACTATTTCCGGTGATGTGGAATATGAAATGGTAAGGGGATCCAGAGAATGATTCCAGAGAGCTAAGTAAAAGATTAGTCTCCTTTCCTTCTCTTACCTTCCTTCGCTTGGCTTCACCTTTCCTGTCTCCTCTCTCTCCCCATTCCCCTTTCCACTTCCCCACTTCCGTTTATTCAAATCTTAAAAAATCCACATCAGTTTCATGCACGGCAAAACGAGATCATACACACACACACACACACACACACCTGCTCTGCTCTCTTAAAGGTTTCTGAGTTAATCCAGGCAGTCCTCGACTTACAACAATTCATTTGGTGACCGTTCAGAGTTACAACGGCACTGGAGAAAGTGACTTACAGGCAGTTTTCACACGTATGACGGTTCTAGCATCCTCATGGCCATGTGATCCCAAATTCAGACGCTTCGACAATTGACTCATATTTACGATGGTTGCAGTGTCCTGGGATCACGTGATCCCCATTTGCTTGTCGTCTGACAAGCAAAGTCAATGAGGAAGCCAGATTCTCTCAACAACAATTTGACTAATTTAATAACTACGCTGATTCATTTATCAACGGTGGCAAGAACGGTGGTAAAATGGGGCAAACTCCCCATTTTTTTTATATAAATGTTTCATTTAGCAGCATAAATTTTGGGCTCAAACCTGTCCTTAAACAAGTGACAAAGACAGGGAAAGGAAAGAATTATGCAACCTGTCTAATTTTAAATGCACTTTTCTCACGTTTTCTTGCATGGCGTCTTTTGCCTAACTTTTTGTTCTTGCGAGCCATTTTTCCCTATCCCACTTGGGTCTGGAAAAATTACGGGATAAAAAAAAAACGATGAACAAAGCCTCCCATCAGAGCTTGCTGATTCAGTATCGGAAGTCTGGTGGCAAAGTTTTTAGACATTCAAAGAAGTTAATCCTCCCCTTGCTGCTCACCTCTTCCATTTCCGAGCTCACGTGGGCAGCTGAAAAGGCTGGGCTTAGGAGTCCTATTATCCAGGGCAACTGAACCTTGAAGTCTAAGCCGGCATGCTTTGAGAATTGCTGAGTCCAGCGGGAGTGGGGCAAACCCGAATTTTCCAGACACTGAGTATATACCCTCCTCCAGGGCAGGGGAAGGGTCATAGGGAGGGAAAGAAACACAGAATAAAGCAGAGGGCTATGGAAGGGGGGGGGAAAGAACAGGCAACACAAAGCGATGGAGAAGAAGACCACAGATGGAGAAGCAAGTGGGGAAAACCAGAGCAGAGGGCCGAAAGCTAGAGAGAAAGCCATCAAGAGACGGGGGTGAAGGTGTGGCTACAGATGAAGAGGCAGCAGGGTTTGGGGCTGGGGGCTGCTAAAGAAGGAAAGGGATAGACAGATGGAAGGGAAAAGGGGGTAGAAGGGAGAGAGTTGAGGGGAGGCTGGGAGGGGGATGTTTCAGAAGTGGACAGGAAGGAGGTGTTGAAGGAAGGCGGGCTAGCAGGATTTAAGGAGGAGAAGGGAGATGGTAGAGTGGTCCGAAGAGATCTCCTGGTTGCAGGAGAGACAAAGGTGGCTTTGCAGGAGTAGCTAGCTGTCCGTGTGGGTTTTACAACCCGTAAATAGTTTACTGTTGCAGCTTGGTTGTCTGGAAGTCTAAGCGGATCAGAGAAGTGGTTTGCAGAATCCTAGAATTGGGAGGGACCTCAGAAATTGTTTAATCCAAAGCTCCAGCTCAGCCGAGGGTCTCGTAGAGTGTCCATGAGAAGTGACCTACCAGCCTGTGGAAAGGACCTTCAGCAAAGGGAAACTCACCACTTCATAGGTCAACCTGTTGCTCTGGCTGAGGGTTGGCACAGTCAGGAACTTCCTTCCGAGGTCTAGCTTGAAGTCCACATTTGGTGAGGGAGAGCAAAATAGGGTCCCCAGGGCTTCTGCTGCCTGCCACCGCGGGGCCACCATGGCAGTTCAAGGAGGCTACACCATCCTCATCATCCCACTGGGAACGGCCCTCAGCAATCTGCACGCTTTGAGATTCTTTGTCTGGGTAAGTCTTTGTGAGGATCAGGGATCCATGCATGCAACTTCCCGCCACCAGCCTGCATGCATCTTACACAATATTACTTAATATACTTAATTATTGTTTCAGTACTGCTGTCATTGCCAACAACTGTTTAGTTTCATATTTATGATACTCTGCTGTCTATTGTTAACTGGGTGCAGATGTTGATGCCATGGCAAGCCACCCTAAAAACTGATTTTGATAGAACTCCATCCACAGTTTTTAGCGTGCTGTAGAATTTTATTTTAAAATAAAAATACCAGAGGTCCAAATTAGCAGTTCAACCAACTGCGCTTCTTCCAAAGAGCCAAAATGCTGCGAATCTGCTTCTGGGTAGAAACATCCCTTTTGTTGTAATTGGTAGACGTTATGAGATTGAGTCTCTTCTGTAAACAGATGGAAGCTTATCAAAGAGAGATCCGACCTAGGAGAAATTAAGGAGAAATTTCCTGTCAGTGAGGACAATTAATCAGTGAAATGACTTGCCTCCAGAAGTTGTGGGTGCTCCAACTCTGGAGGTTTTCAAGAAGAAATTGAACAGCATTGGTCTAGCATTGGTATAGGACAGGGGTAGGCAACCTCGGCTCTTTTATGACTCATGGACTTCAACTCCCAGAATTCCTGAGCCAGCCAAGCTGGCTCAGGAATTCTGGGAGTTGAAGTCCATGAGTCATAAAAGAGCCGAGGTTGCCTACCACTGGTATAGGATCTCCTGCTTGAGCTGGTGGGTGAACTAGAAGACTTCCAAGGACATTTCCAAGCCTGTTATTCTGGCTCTCAGCGCCCTTCATGTCTCAGATTATGTCCGCCCCCTTGGTACTTTGAGTCCTTGAAACAGAGGGTTGAGCATTAACTCTTCTGAATACAAACCCATCTGCTCCTAAATTATGGATCTTAGGGAGGGATGACTTAATACTGTAGGTCTCTTTTCAGGGTATCTCATGTCTAGTTAAAAGTGTTCCGGTCATTGTAAAGAAATTCCCCTGGGAGTCAAAGAAGCAGCAAGCTGCACTAATTACAGTTTCTCTTTCTTTTCCTCCCTCCCTCCCTCCCTCCCTCCCTTCCTTCCTTCCTTCCTTCCTTCTCCCTCCCTCCCTCCCTCCCTCTTTTCCTTCCTTCCTTCCTTCCTTCCTTCCTTCCTTCCTTCCTTCCTTCCTCCCTCCCTCTCTCCCACCTTCCTTCCTCCCTCCCTCCCTCCCTCATTCTTGCTCTCTTTCTGTCCCTCCCTCCCTTCCTCCCTCCCTCTCTCTGCAGCTCAAGCAGATGCAACAGCTGGAAAGAGAGCGCGATGCCTTGCTGCAAGGCTTGGAAATGGTTAACCAGGTACGCGACTGGTTACAGCGCCACCTGCTGGAAGCTCAAAAACGGCAGAAGCACATGGGAGCCCAGGCAGTAAGTCAGGGTGGGCAGCCTTTTTATCGGTCATTTATGGCCATTTCATGTCCTGAAGTCACGAGACTGTGTTTTACCAGGGTTTTGCCAAAACTCAGCACTTACTTCTGGTTTTTCAGCAAATCCGCCCCCATAGTGAATTATTGGTTCATGTAACGACTGTTGTTCTTGTTAGTTGCGAAGTCGTGTCTGACCCATCGCGACCCCATGGACAACGTTCCTCCAGGCCTTCCTGTCCTCTACCATCTTTTGGAGTCCATTTAAGCTCACGCCTACTGCTTCAGTGACTCCATCCAGCCACCTCATTCTCTGTCGTCCCCTTCTTCTCTTGCCCTCAACCTTTCCCAGCATTAGGCTCTTCTCCAGTGAGTCCTTCCTTCTCATTAGGTGGCCAAAGTATTTGAGTTTTAGCTTCAGGATCTGACCTTCTAAAGAGCAGTCAGGGTTGATCTCCTCTAGGACTGACCGGTTTGATCGCCTTGCAGTCCAAGGGACTCGCAGGAGTCTTCTCCAGCACCATAGTTCAAAGGCCTCAATTCTTTGGCACTCAGCCTTTCTTATGGTCCAACGACTGTAACATTTGCTTAATAATCGTGATTCGTGTAATGACTGCCATTAAAAAAAAAGGTCATAAAATCCGGTCAGTCATGCGACTGACCTATTTTACGATCGTCATGACTAATGACCATGATAGGCATGTTCCATGATGATCATAAGTCGAGGACTCCCTACGTTTCAAACATATCATTTGACAGGAGTTAAAAATATACCCCTCAAACCAAACAGCCCCAATAACGTTCAAAATGACTTCATAAGAGCACCATAAGCATTCCTGAATAGACGTAGGCATGATCCAACACCATCTGTTGTGTTCCTCTCTTCCCTTCAAATTTATTCATTTATTTACTGGCAAATGTCTCTAGTCCTATGTATTTCAATTAAGAATAAATCTAATCAGGTTACAAAAACAATTATAGTGGGGAAAAATGCCTCTAAATATATCTAATGTTACTAAATTGACTTTTTAATAAAATCACAGTTGACAGCAAAGTTGCTAACACTACCTTGATTCTACCTACAATACATATATTCTTCATCCATATGCATATTCTTACATATATAGTATATATTCTCCATAGCTCAGTCCTGGAAAGCTTGTTTAAATGACTATGTTTTCACTTGCTTTCTAAATTGGTACTGTGTAAGAGTACGCGGTGGCTCAGTGGGTTAGGACGCTGAGCTTGTCGATTAGAAAGTCGGCAGTTTGGCAGGTCGAATCCCGAGTGCTGCGTAACAGAGTGAGCGCCTGTTACTCGTCCCAGCTTCTGCCAACCTAGCAGTTCGAAAGCACGTAAAAATGCAAGTAGAAAAATAGGGACCACTACAGTGGGAAGGTAACAGCGTTCCGTGCGCCTTCGGCGTCTAGTCATGCCAGCCACATGACCACGGAGACGTCCTCGGACAAGCGCTGGCTCTTCGGCTTTGAAACAGAGATAAGCACCGGCCCCTAGAGTTGGAAACAACTAGCACGCATGTGCGGGGGAACCTTTACCTTTACCTTTAAGAGTCATTCATTTTGGGGCAATCTATGAATACTGTTGAATAAAATGAATATATGAGTAAATGAGATGTTTTAAGACATCTGGACAAGCTTGTGTGGCTAATAAATTCAAATAAATAAAATAGACCGGTTTTGGGAAGGGCTGCAAGTAACTAAATCACAATTGTGAATTGTGTATTCACAATTCTACTCTACATTTGTAATTTTAAGAAAAGCAGAAAATCATTAATGAAATTTGCCTGAAGCAAACAATTATACTAAATTATTGTCGGCATAATTTATGCTACAGTCCTTTATCGAATACCTAATCTTACAGTCGCTTATTACTCCATGGAAAGAAAGCAACTGTGCCAAAGTGGAATCAGAAATTAAAACAGGAAGGGAATATGCAATTAAATTATAAGTAATTATATGTAATTAAGTCTTCAGACTTTCATGGAGAGAGTACAGGTAGTCCTCGACTTGCAACAGTTCATATAGTGACCATTCGCCACTGGAAAAAGTGACTTATGACAATTTTTCGCACTTATGACCGTTGTGGCATCCCCTTGATCACGTGGTCAAAATTCAGACGCTTGGCCGCTGGTTCATACTTATGACCATTGCAGTGTCCCAAAGTCCCCTTTTGCGACCTTTTGACAAGCAAAATCAATGGGGAAGCCAGATTCAGTTAACAACCAGGTTGCTAACATATCCACGGCGGTGAGTCACTTAACAACTGTGGCAAGTACAGCAGCAAGAATGTCATTTGCCCAGAATTGGAAAAGGAGTGAAATCCCAGTAGAAAACGAGGTAATAAGGAAAATTTGGGAATGCGCTGAAATGGATAAATTAACTTTGGAAATTAAAAATAAAGACCAATCAGGTTACTACAAAATTTGGAATAAATTTTATCTTTGGCGGGAACAAAAGGAAGGTCTCTATTAGAACTTATAGACTGGTTGATTGTTCTAAGTATTGTATTATATTTAATTGATTTGTATCTTAAGTGTATTTTATGTGTACATATATATATATATGAATATTGTAGACAAGAAGGTATGTCAGTCCGTTTGTACCGTGTCCAATGTTTTAAATAATAAATTTAATAAAGATTTAAAAAAACAACTGTGGCAAGAAAGGGTTGCAAAATGGGGCAAAACTCACATAGCAAACGTCTCACTTAACCACAGAAATTTTGGGCTCAGTTGTGGTTGTAAGTCAAGGACCGCCTGAAGTGGTGGATGTCTTAAATGCAAGAAATTCTCTCTCTCTCTCTTTTTTTTTTCTTATTTCTTGAACTGGAACATTTGGGATAGACGTTGGATTTTCAGTTTTGAGATTTGTTGCCCTGTCTTGCACCACTGCAGAATGAAAGCCGAGATTCTTACTCTAAGCAGAGCAGCCTGCTGCTGGCCAAGATCCAGGAAGTCAATCTGTGCTTGAAAAGTTTGCTCACTTGTTCTGGAAAGGTCAGTAGGACTGAAGGGGTGGGATCACAGAACACAGATAGTCCTCAACTTACAACATTCTGTTTAGTGGCCGTCCAGAATTCAAATGGCAGTGAAAAAAGTGACTTGTGACTGTTTTTCCACACTTACAACCATAGCAGCATCCCCACAGTTATGTGATCAACATTCAGATGCTGGGTGACTGGTTCATATTTATGACGGTTGCAGTGTCCCGAAATCCTGTGATTTGTTTTTCTGACCATCGGACAAGCAAGCTCAATGAGGGAGTCAGATTCACTTAACCGTATTACTCACTTAAGTACTGCAGTGATTCACTTAACAACTGTGGTGAGAAAGGTCGTAAGATGGGGCAAAAGTCATTTAACAAATGTCTCACTTAGCAACATAAATTTTGGGCTCAGTTGCAGTCGTAAGTTGGGAACTACCTGTGACAGATTCAGCAGGACCTTGGAGGTCATCTAGTCCAACCCCCTGCTCGGGCAGGAAACCCTATACCATTTCAGACAAATGGTTGACCAGTCTCTTCTTAAAAACTTCCACTGTTGGAACATTCACAGCTTCTAGAGGCAGGTTGTTCCACTGGTTAATTGTTCTCACTGTCAGGAAATTGTTCCTTAGTTCTAGGTTGCTTCTCTCCTTGACAAGTTTCCATTCGTTGCTTCTTGTCCTACCTTCAGGTGCTTTGGAGAATAGGGTGGTCCCCTCTTGTCTGTGACAGCCTCTCAAATATTGGAAGACTAATATTATGTCACACCGAGTCCTTTTTTTTTTTTGTTAGACTAATTTACGCAACCATTCATCGTACAGTTCAGAATTGTGGTATTCAAGGTAGACCTACGGTATATGCCGGGTGACTGATACAAATAGACCTCACTTACCAGCCACCTTGTTTAATGGCCATTTGAAGTAATGATGGCGCCGAATAAGTAACTGTATGACTGATCCTCACATTTATGACCCAGGCAATGTTCCCAGCTGCCCATCTTTCAGGCAACTCTGGATGGCTCCCAATGACTTTTTAATTGTACCATGTTCTTAGAACCTTTTGCAAGCTTTTTGTATGAATAGGGTAAGAATTTGGCCAGCAAAAGAGCACTTGTTCATGCTAGATACAAGTGTGGTGGTGAGTCACACTTAAACTGTGATTCCCCCCCCCTCCTTCTTTGCAGCCTGAAGTGCCACTCAAAAGTTGGGGGGTTCCTGTTTCCTCTCCAGAAAATCCATTTCACCAGCAAGCCATCATTGTGCTCAAGGAACAGAACCACCTGTTGACCAAGGTAACTACAAAAGCCTGGCTGATCTCCTTTGGATGGAAAAGGGGACAGTTGATTTAAATTGCATTTGTAATGTGTCTATGGAGATTCTCAATCATGCAAATCAAGGTTGTCCCAAAGGTGCTTTTTCCAAAAGGTGAGTGTACTTTCTTGAACTGTTGGTGGTTGTTTTTTTTTTAAATGTTTTACTTTTCATTCAAAATCTTCTTCAGTTCAGTTCACTGAAGAAGCTTCTTGGAAGAGAAATGAAACATTTTTAAGGAAAAAAAAAACCCCAAGGATGTCCAGTTGTCTTTTGGATAAAAACACCTTTGGGACTTTATAATGTGCCAGATTGATCTACTAGAAGTGGAATCCAGAGATCCAGACTATCCTGCAAACAAATATGCTTGTGGGTTTTAGGACGCACACTTTGTACAGTATTAAAGGGAATCATCTTACCCTGTAATTCACGTCTTAAGAGTTCAGAATAGTTCTTCTTTGGTAAAATGAACAAGGGCTTTTTGGCGTGCTGTGAATAAATCTAACAATAGAAGAACTGCTATGGAGCATTTATTATTTATTTTATTTTATTTTATATCTTATTTTATTTTATTTTATTTTATTTTATTATTTTATTTTATTTATTTTATTTTAACCTATTGAGAAATCTTTGATGGACTGTAATGCTAAGTAATCTAGCAATAGCAGGTAGAATTTAATATCTCCCTTTGTCATAAGCATTCCTTGAAAATCATTTCTAGATTTATTTCATACAATCTATTTTTCTCCTGTAGTATGATTTGCCTTCGAAATATTAATTAGTCACCTCAGATGAAGTTTGAACCACTCAACGGGCTGTCCTGCATTTTGTATTGGAATCCATGATAGAAATATGGGGGTGGGTGGGTCCGGTTGAACATGGATGGTTCATGGCTAACAATTAATTTGCTGCAAATTAATGGCTGTAAAAGTCAAGGACTACCTATAGTCTATAATAAACAGATTCTGACTGTTTGCAGAATTTAAAACTTCAGCTTGCATCTATTATGTGAGATTGGTTTTGGGAGGTCCTCTGGCAAGATGCATCTTTTTTAAAAAATATAATCTTTATGTAAAATCACAAATAATTGCATGCACCTCAGTGGGGCCTCCTGATCTGGTCGAAAAGAGAAGCATGCAACAAAGGTTGCACTCCATTCTCTCTCCCCTCACACACCTCATGGCATGAAAACTTAGTACAGGCTGGAGATTTGTGGCTCTCCAGATACTACTGAACTGACATTCCCATCCTCCTTGTATCAGCTGTGTAAGATTGATGGGAGTTGGAGTTCATCGATTCTTGAAGGACCATTATTTGTCCATCTTTGGTTGCTCAGTAAAAATGGCCCCAAAGCAGGTTGAAGGGAGCCCTAAAATTGGGAAGTAACCAACTGCAAGCTCCTTTCGAGAGCAGAAAGGCTTGAAATATGTCAGATGGACGGAGAAATGTTGCTACTTGTGTCATAATCACTGATGTTTACCTGACTAACAGGAGGTGTCCCAAAAATGCCACCGCATTGCACAACTGGAGGAAGAAAAAGCATCTCTTTGCAAGCAGCTGAAGGAGAGCTGGGGTTACAAACTCCCCAGCCACAAGGAGTTCACCTTCATCTGAGAAGATGCTTGGGACGGGCAACCATAAACTCTATGACGCTTCTGCTTCAGTTGGGCTTGCTTGGGATATCACTTTCTTTGGGGACTCCAAATGATGGACCACGTCAAGCCTTTTGTCAGGAAAGAGGCCAACAGCGTTCCTGTTCCTGTTTCCCCTCTATCTGCAGAGGGCCAGGTTTGTGGGAGAAACATCTTGAGATGGTTGATGGTTGTTAGAATGGGAAAGGTGAACACGAGGCTCTTGAGGTTCATGAAAAATAATGGGTCAGGAGATGAATCAGAGGTGTTGGGCACCCCAAACAAGGCTCATAAAACTGCCTTGGTTTCTTACCTTCCTGGGTTCCAACATATTTCGGATTCTTACTTCAGCTATGAGGTTGAAAACCTTCTCTTGTAACAGTTTCAGGACTTTGCACTCTGTAGCTCTGGATCAGGGATGCAGGCACCCAGAATTCATATCATGGCAGCATGTTTTTCCCTGGGATACCTGTGCTGAAGTATCTTCCCTCTCTGTTATTTTTTTTCCCCAACCCAGAAAAAGAGCCCATATCCATCAAAGGCCTTTTCATTCAGAGACCAAATACCTTGATGATCTCTTTGGTTTACAAATGTTGCAATCTCTCCTTTGATATAACCTGCAACTATCTAACCGTAATTCTGGGTTCTTCAGTTTTATATTTATACCTGAGTGGGGCTGAGTGAGTACAGTATTACTTTTCTGTAGCTAATGGAAATGAAACCAAGAGATATTTATGGCTAAAAACAGGATGATGAAGCATGGGCGCATGGCTCCCTGTGTCTAGCCTACAGTCTGTGTTAGCTGTGTTTCCTTTCCACGTTTTGGAATATTGTTTCTATGATCCAAATGGTTCTAGATAAGTATTTTTTTTTACACTCGGCAGTTTTAAGAGGGATGGATTTCAACCCAGCAGGCTGGCTGGGGAATTCTGGGAGTTGAAGTCGCCACATCTTAAAGTTGCTAAAGTTGAGAAACACTCTTCTAGAATCTAGACCAATCCTGCACTTGTGGGGTGTGTTTCAAGACGAATCATTTTCTTTCTGCTTTTCTGACTCCGTTTGATATTTTTCTATTATTTTCTTCCTTCTCTTGTTCTCTTTGAAATGGTCTTTTGCTTGTAAAGGAAACAATTCCTTTCTCATGACCTTCTAAAAATTCAGCTTATTTGGTTATTTATATGGTCATAGACCACTGCAACGTGTTCACTCTCCATGGGTCACAATCAATAATTTGCAATAAAAAATCCAGGGTGCGCTCAGAAGCAAGTGATTAAAATCTAAAAACCACAAGATCGTTTTCTAAAACCTGAGTTGCAAGGAGATGAAATAAAATTGTCAAGGGATTAATAACTAGAAGTTTGCATTCAAACACAACATTCCCCTTACACAGTTGACTTTCTAATAAATTCCTAAAACCTAGTGAGATGAGGGCTTCTTGAGTTTCACAGAGAAATGGGTTTCAAAGTACTGGTGCTGCAACAGAAAAATTGCACTGGTGAGCCTGTATGCATCTCAGTTTCCCCAAATGGATAAACTCCTAGATTCTCCCAGACGTTTTGCGATGGGCAGATTGAAACTAGGGCTTGTAGAGGAGATAGCTGTGGGAGATAGTTCAATTGATATATAAAATAAGGACAGCCATGAAACTAAGAAAAAAGAATTATATAGAATCCTTCCTTCTGATTGCCAGGGGAGCCTAGCTTTATATATATAAAAAAAATCTTCTACTGACATCCCCAACTACTAGGATTAAATATAATCTAACAGGTAGAACCCCAACCTCACCTGCACCCTGTAAGCACCTGGAGAGCAAGGATCAGTCAGGTTAGCCAGTGTTGGATGGTCCAAATGATTTTTCAACAGCTGTCTGTCTTCTTGTTTTCAAATTGTTGGGAGGCAGAGTTGTCCTTTGTGGGCAAGAACATTTGCTAGAATGAGAATCCTAGCCCCGAGCAACCATTAGCAGAGCTGGTTTTATATTTTAACAGCAAGGAGAGCTACAGGTAATCCTCAACTTACGACCACGATTGAGCCCAAAATTTCTGTTGCTAAGTGAGATATTTGTTAAGATTTGCCCCACCTTCCTTGCCACGATTGTTCAGTGAATCAATGCAGCTGTTAAGTTAGTAACACGGTTGTTAAGTGAATCTGGCTTCCCCATCGACTTTGCCCGCCGGGAGGTTGCAAAAGGGGATCACGTGACACCCGCCCCGCCCCCCCGTCCCCAGGCTGCTGCCACTGTCATAAATATGAGCCAATTGCCAAGTGTCCAGATTTTGATCACGTGATCATGGGGATGCTCCAACAGTCGTACGCGTGCATAATGGTCGCAAGTCACTTTTTCCAGTGCCGTTGCAACTTTGAACGGTCACTAAATGAAGCGCTGTAAGTTGAGGACTGCCTGTATTTACAAGAAATAAATTATAAAGGTAGGCCGAGCCTAGCACTTCCTACCAGGAGGAGAATCGGAGAGCTTGTGCTCCAGGGGCCTGTGCTAGGAATGGAGGCAAAACGAAGTGACCTCAGATTAGCAGCGTCTTAGGCAAAGTTGGACACAGAGTGAATCATGAACTCTCTATGTCCCATTGCTCCCTTATGGTCTCAAAGTGCTAAAAAGTGACTTTTTCTGTTGGATTGGTGTAGGTTCTCCTGCTTAAGCAGCGGGCTGGACTACAAGACCTCCAAGGTCCCCTCCAGCTTCTATTCTATTCTATTCTATTCTATTCTATTCTATTCTATTCTATTCTATTCTATTCTATTCTATTCTATTCTATTCTATTCTATTCTATTCTATTCTATTCTATTCTATTTTAAATTATCCTATCCTATCCTATCCTATTCTCTGATCTCAATGCCAAGGGTTGAATCACAATTCAGCAGTGGAACTCTCTTAGCGTACAATCGGTTCTTGTTCTCCACGGTTGATTTGAAGTGCAATTCAACTCTCCTTGACTCAGCAAAAACCTTCCTGACATGTCTGTTGTCCCCCAGGGTCAGTTCCTAGCCTGACCCTGTCCTGGTTTTTCTGTAGTCCACTTGAGTTGCCTCAGGCATAATGGGCGATAGTCCCACAAATTGGACCCTTGCCAGTGGCCTTTTGATCCTGTCAAAATACGGTGAGAAAGACTATTTAACTCTGGTAGAATGAAGGACAATTGAAAAGTTCTCTCTCTTACAAATAAACATAATCTAAAATACGCTAACAACAATAAAACATTAAATTCTATCGCACTTTAACTCTCCATCGTCAAAATAATAATAAAATAACTACAAATTAATTATACATCATATAGATCCACTACTTATTCAAATGCTAAATGAAACTTTTTAGTCCCATATTTATTCTGGATATAATCAATCCATCCCCTCCATTCCACAATATATCTCTGTTGCGATTGGTCTTTCAAAGACCCTAGTTTCTTTCTGTGCAAATCATGGAGAATTCCTGCTTAATGGGATTCATTATTTTTGTTGAAAGTCCGACAGCCGCCTGTCAACCATGCTTTAAACTGGGGTTCCTCGCTGGGCTGGCTGACTCGAAAACCTGAAGAGAGGTAATTATTTGTCTATCGATTCTACGTTCTGCACCACTGGCCTGTTTCACCGTCAGGCTCGGAGCACCAAGCGAGTCATTTTAACATCAATCCTTGGTAAACTTTCTAGTTGATTTCTCCTTCATTAGTTGCTGCCTTCCCCACCCCTCTTGCTGGCTTGAATAAACCACGATAGAAAAATCCCAAACCAGTTATGGCACAGTACTACATTATTCGTGCTTTCCCCTTTCTCTTCCACCAGGTCCTCTACTGAGCTATTTCCATCTTTTAAAAAAAATCATTTTGTATTTATTCTGAGGTTAATCTCTTGAAATGCATGGAAACAAAGGTGTCATTAAAATGTTGGAAGTATTTGAATGTCTTAGGGCTGCATAAGGGAGAATGGGCAGTGAAAACATCTTCTCTCCTGCAAATTTCCTTGGGAGAACAATAAACGCTAATGAAGCAAATGGTTTGCCTTGAATTCACTTTATTGAACTCCTGCTCAACTTTCCAAAACGCTGCTTACAGAAATCTCTTATTTCGATATCCACAAAAGGTTCCTACCATATTCAGAACAACCAAAATAGAAATAAAAAAAATAATTTGCATACAAATATAAAGAGATTTGTCACTAGGCAAAAATATATAGATCAGATTTATTAGGAAAGGCTTCAGGGAACGGGAATAGAATTGTGCAAACAGGCATCAGCTGGAGACTACATAAACATCCAGATTAAGGCTAAAAAGTCCAGAATAGGATCTGGTGTAAGACTTGCTTATTAATTCAGAGGTGCTGAAAGAGATTCAGGGTGAAAACTCCCATTGAATTCTCCTTCCACCGGCACTGCCTGTGGAGAAACAGGAAATCCTCGATTTAAGACTCTTTGCTTAGGACCATTCAAAATTAGGATGGACTTATCTTGGGGCTACTTAATGACCC
This sequence comes from Vipera berus, assembly GCF_964194415.1. Classification (NCBI taxonomy): domain Eukaryota; kingdom Metazoa; phylum Chordata; class Lepidosauria; order Squamata; family Viperidae; genus Vipera; species Vipera berus. The sequence goes on along the minus strand of NC_138203.1, from coordinate 268,393,946 downwards.
AGATTTAAAGTTCCAACAGGCCCTTTCTGTGGTCACATGACCTAACTTTGGATGCTCGGCAATACAGCTGCCTTTACAGCTGTTTGCAACATCCCACAGTCACATGACCACATTGTACGACTGTTTGGCTGAAAACCAGCACTTAACTTCCGAGTTTTGGGAAAATTGCACCCATGGCAAAGCATGGTGGCAATATCAGATCGGTCATGTGACCCCACCCTTTTTTTTTTTACAGCATTTATGATTGTAATGGACAGGCTCCATTGGGGACGAATGTGAGGGACTACCTGTAACCATTAAGGATTCTGACCTAGAAAAGCAATCTTGCTTTCTGAATTAAATTAGTAAGCTCTTCCAGCTACTCCGGAGATAAGAAAGATCAAAAGGCAAGAGGGGCTGTAGTTCAGAGGCACTTTGGAGCAGCCGGTCATGGAAATTGGAGAAAAGTTAGATCATGAAAGCCTCTGGAGCACATTTAGCCAAGGCCAGGTCTAAGAAGAAACCTAAGAAAGGCATTCCAGGACTTAATTCCTAGCACCAGCAACAAAGAAGAGGCCTGTGATTCAAAGTCCTGCTCAACGATCTCTTGGCTAAAGAAGAAATGAAGAGACAAGTCATCCTGCAGTACACTATTTTATCTTAACGCAATGTTGCTCAACCTTGGCATTTGAAGAGGTGTGGACTTCAACTCCCAGAATTCCCCAGCCAGCACAGCACAGTTGAACTCCACACCTCTTCAAACTGCCAAGGTTGAGAAACAGAGATCTAATGCAAGGGTCTTCAAACTTGGCCCTTTTATGACTTGTGGACTTCAACTCCCAGAATTCCCCAGCCAGGCACGCTGGCTGAAGAATTCTGGGAGTTGAAGTCCAGGAGTCATAAAAGGGCCAAGTTTGAAGACCCCAGACCTAATGGATAAAGACTACTGGCTTACTTCCCACAATAATGGAATTTATTTATTTATTTATTTATGGGATTTGTATGCCGCCCTATCTCCCAAAGGACTCAGGGCGGCTAAGAACAATAAAAACACAAAATACAAACATTAAAAGGTATTAAATCAAATTATCCCATAAATGACACAACTTCGCAACTAACAACAACAATCCCATAAATAGTCCGATTAAAAACACAATAAAACAAAATTAAGAAAACCTCCCTTCCATCAGTCCAGGTCGGCCTGTTGAAAAAGCCATGTTTTAAGGTTGCGACGAAAGGAACGGAGATCCGGGGCCATCCGGAGCTCCAAGGGGAGTTGATTCCAAAGGGCAGGTGCCCCCACAGAGAAGGCCCTCCCCCTGGGGGTCGCCAGTCGACATTGTCTGGCCAACGGCACCCTGAGGAGGCCCTCCCTGTGTGAGCACACAGGGCGATGGGCAGTCGTTCCTGGCAGCAGACGGTCCTGCAAATACTCTCCTTTTAGTCCAGATCTTGCACCATCTAGTTTTTATTTATTTATTTATTTTATTTTATTTTATTTGTATACCGCCCTTCTCCCGAAGGACTCAGGACGGTTTTTCCCCCTTTATCTTTGAATTTTGGTGCATTGACCAGGGAAAGGGGAATGCTTAAGAGGTTCTCCAGGGCTCAGCGGAATGAATGTACATCATGTGAAATAACATTATCTGGAGATGATAAATTAATGGAGATTCAAAGTGGGCAAGTGACTGGGCGAATTATTAGATTAGTCTGTGACTAATGGCCCCATCATCACCTGGGAGACTCTTTAAGACATACAAAATTTCATCTTTATTCAGGAAAAAAATTAAGCAAAAGGGGTTATTACTGGATTCTGCTGTGGAGTGGAATAATACATGAAAGGACTACTTGTAACTGCTAAGGATTCTGACCTGGAAAAGCAATATTGCTTCCTGAATTAAATTAGCAAGCTCTTTTGGCTACTCCGAAGATAAGAAGGATCAAAAGGGGTGTGTACAGCAGCAGCCAAAAAACAAAAAACAAAAACAAACAGTGTGAAGCAGCAGACAAAAAAGCCAATGCAATCATAGGCTGCATTAATAGAGGGCCAGAATCAAGATCACGAGAAGTATTAATACCACTTGACAAAGCCTTAGTACAGCCACACTTGGAATACTGCATCCAGTTCTGCTCACCACATTATAAAAAAGATGTAGAGACTCTGGAAAGAGTGCAGAAAAGAGCAAGAAAAATGATTCGAGGGATGAAGGCTAAAACGTTCGCAGAACGGTTACGGGAATTGGGTATGTCCAATCTAATGAAACCAAGGACTAAGGGAGACATGATAGCAGTGTTCCAATATTTGACGGGCTCCTACAAAGACCATACCAGACCATCTTATTTGTCTCTTGAGAAACCTACGGTATATGCAGGCCAAGAAGCAACAGTAAGAACTGGACACGGAACCACTGATTGGTTCAAAATTGGGAAAGGAGTCCGGCAAGGCTGTATATTGTCACCTTGCCTATTTAACTTATATGCAGAGCACATCATGAGAAAGGCAGGGCTAGATGAATCAAAAGTTGGAATTAAGATTGCCGGAAGAAACATCAACAACCTAAGATATGCAGATGATACCACTCTAATGGCAGAAAGTGAAGAGGAACTAAAGAGCCTCTTGTTGCGAGTGAAGAAGGAGAGTGCAAAATGTGGGTTGAAACTAAACATTAAGAAAACCAAGATCATGGCATCTGGCCCTCTCAATTCCTGGCAAATAGATGGGGAAGAAATGGAGGTAGTGACAGATTTTATTTTCCTGGGCTCCAAGATCACTGCAGATGGGGACTGTAGTCAAGAAATTAAAAGACACTTGCTCCTTGGGAGGAAAGCCATGGCAAATCTAGACAGCACACTAAAAAGCAGAGACATCACCCTGTCAAGAGAAGTGCGTATAGTCAAGGCTATGGTCTTCCCAGTTGCAATGTATGGCAGTGAAAGCTGGACCATAAGAAAGGCTGAGCGCCAAAGAATTGAAGCCTTTGAACTATGGTGCTGGAGAAGACTCCTGTGAGTCCTTTGGACTGCAAGGCGATCAAACCGGTCAGTCCTAGAGGAGATCAACCCTGACTGCTCTTTAGAAGGCCAGATCCTGAAGCTAAAACTCAAATACTTTGGCCACCTAATGAGAAGGAAGGACTCACTGGAGAAGAGCCTAATGCTGGGAAAGATTGAGGGCAATAGAAGAAGGGGACGACAGAGAATGAGGTGGCTGGATGGAGTCACTGAAGCAGTAGGCGTGAGCTTAAATGGACTCCAGAAGATGGTACAGGACAGGAAGGCCTGGAGGAACATTGTCCATAGGGTCGCGATGGGTCGGACACGACTTTGCAACTAACAACAACAACACAAAGATGGGGCGGGGAGGGTCAAACTGTTTTCCAAGACAAGAAACAATGGATGGAAACTAACCAAAGAGAGAAGCAACCTAGAACTAAGGAGAAATTGCCTAATGGTGAGAGCAATCAACCAATGGAATAGATTGCCTTCGGAAGTTGTGGGTGCTTCATCACTGGAGGCTTTCAAAAAGAGACTGGATGATGATTTGTCTGAAATGGTATAGGATCTCCTTCTTGAGCAGGGGGTTGGACTAGAAGACCTCCAAGGTCCCTGCCAACTCTATTATTCTATATCCCCAAGGTGCTATTTCAAGAGGCAACTTGGACTTTCTTGTTTTTCTTTGAAGATATTTCGCTTCTCATCCAAGAAGCTTCTTTGACTCTGACCATTACCCACCATCCAGTCAGAGCCGAAGAAGCTTCTTGGATGAGAAGTGAAACGTCTTCAAAGTAAAACAGGGAAGTTCGGTTGCCTCTTGAAAAAGCATCTTTGGGACAACCATGACCAGGATGACTGAGAATCTCTACAGACATCTATTATTCTATGTTCTAAAAATAATGCTGTTTTTTTTCACGCTCAGAAAGAATTCACTGAATTGGAAAAAAAATAGTATTTTATCCACTTCAAAAACCTTTCCCCTAGAATCCCCTTGGATCTACTTCTCTATATAGAGAAGCTGGAAGGCTACCAATAGCACTTAGTGTGAGCCTTAACACTTAAGATATAGTTTACAATCCAAATCATGCCCTCTTCAATATTACAAAATTTTCTTCCTAAAGCATGCTACGAAGTGGCACTATAGACATTCTGAATTAATGCTCTCTACCCTTCAGAGCACGTTGGGTTGCCTGTGTAAAAATGCTGTAAATGTTAAAATATGCCTATCTGTTCACAGTTTAATCATTACAGTGTCATTGACTTACCTGCAATCATTTCTACATCAATAGCACAATTATTACGGAGTAAAACTGAGATGTATCTGCATTTAGGAATGGTGTGTACCACAAGGAAATATCCACCAGCTTTCCAGAGCATGCTGTGGTTGAACTTCTACCTTTCATGAGCCTTCATGTCAAATTTCCCCAAATTTTCCCTTGTGCCTTTCAGTTATATTCCTTTCATGCTCAGGGGGGATGTTGGACTTCCAACCAAATCTCAAAGAGACCAGGTTTGGGAAGGCTCTTTTAGCAGAAGCTTCTCCAAAACAAAATTAATCCCATTTCTAGGGAGTTAAGAGCAATGAGGTGCAATTGGCAGCATGTGCCTATGATCAGGAAAGAGTAAACTTCTGCAATGAAGTCCGGAAACATTTGAAGAAGCTGAAAGAACTGCAGCAGACACCATGCAGAGTGTCTGGATGTGGAATGATGCAAGAAGTGGCGGTCAGCAATGTCAATCCATGGGATTAGCAACCCCAAAACTAGTGCTGTCCATCAAAGCATATGGTTACTAGCAGCAAGACTGTGGGTTCAGGACCCACGTGGGCCTTCGGACAATCCCTCTTGGGAAATCATATCCCATAGTCCATCCTGTGCATACAGATCGGAACAACTATCCTATCATGTCCAGTTAAAATTTGTTTCAAGGAGCCCATCTCACACTAGAGAGCAAGCTCATATTAAAAAAACATCACCTGATAGATTAAGAGTCCTAGTTACCTGGTCAAAAGCCAGGTTCACTACAAGGTTGTGTTAATGGATGCTCTACCCCATAAAAAAAAAAGATTCTTGTTCTCTCTCTAACTCAGCTCTTCCAATCAGGTTAGAGGATTTTAGTGATTTTTCCTTCACACTGAGTAGACTCCTTTCTTCCTTCCTTCCTTCCTTCCTTCCTTCCTTCCTTCCTTCCTTCCTTCCTTCCTTCCTTCCTTCCTTCCTTCCTTCCTTCCTTCCTTCTCCTTCCTTCCCTCCCTCCCTTCCTTCCCTCCCTCCCTCATAGAATGTTAGTTATTGTGCTCCTGCTCAGCAGATGCTTTTTAAACTTTACTCTCCAATAAGGTAAATACCATCATTTCCCAGCAGAGGGCAGGCAGAATACCAAGAACTCCTCCCATATGTAATAAATGGTGGCCTTATGGTGCCAGCCACACAATGGCCAATAAGATGGTTGAGATCCACCACCAGATTATGGCAGAAGGAGCAACAGCTCTATCAGCAGCACCAGGAGCATCTGCCACCACCCTAAAATCCTCTGGAGGTGTGGTTACTGCCTTGCCAGGAAGGACAGGTGGCATTATTTCCACTTGACATCGATATTTCTCCCCGAGAAGGTTGGTGACCACTAGCTCTGCTTGCCGCGAGCAACAATTTGAGGTGTAAGTGACTATTTCCACAAGCCCATGGGCTTGGTGAGGAACCACTGGACCATTTTCCACCTGCACCGAATGAATACCGGCTTTGTCCCAGATTTGCAAGGTGGCTGCCCAACGTTGGCTGTGACAGGGGGACTGTGGTGGACCACAAGAATTCTCCGAAGAGGTGACATTGCATACTGGGGATGAGATGGTCTCCACCTATGATTAAGGAACAAAAGGGACTAGTTGCAATAGATCAAACAATTGCACTGGCAAATGTTCATGCACAATCAATTGATGTTAGTATTGTGGTCTTAAATAATACACCTGGGAAAAGCAGATGCAAGTTTATTGCACTGTAGTGTCATTCAAAGCCACTTGCCCATATGATAAAAATATTACCAGTTTACTGCATTGCTTAAGAATGCATGCAGCCCAGTGGGGTATTCATTGAATCTCCTAGGCTCCGTATCTGGATTTTTGTCAACCTCTCCCAACTTGTTGCCTTCCAAATATAGTGGGTTTTAGTTCCAGAACCCCTTGTAGACTTAATTCAAGACATCAAGAAGGATCCACTCATGCATTAATTCATTTAGTTAGCTGCTATAGTCAAGCAGTATCTGTGCTGGACCAGATTGTAGCCAGCTTAGGAGTTAAGAACTGTGTTAGAGTATTTAGCATTTACAGGGTTAATGTTGTATCCTTAGCAGAATTGTATGTAAGAACATGTAGCATTTACAGGGTTAAATGCTATTTCCTTAAGAGATGGCTTCTGAGAAATGTAGTCTAGTTGTTAGTAAATCCTATAGCTTATCTAGAACTGTGGGAGGAGTTTCAAAGTTTATTGCAGAACATCCTGTTACGTGCCAGGTTGTAAAAGCTTTTTGTCTAACGAACCATGCTGCACGCATAGCTAGCAGATGTAACACGCATAGCTGAGATGGAGAATTATCCCTTTTTACCTACGAAAATGAACAGATATCAACATTAATATATTGTGATGACCAGATGTCTTTTCTGCAAAATGTATGTCTTTGCTTAAAGTTCCTGGACAATAAATTATCTGTTATGCAATTATTTTTGTTGAGTAATACTATATGGATTCTGGAGTTATAAAGCATTTTAATCCTGGGATGCAGAACAGTACCCAAAGTGCACAGATCCAACATGTCCTAACAAGATGAATATTCTCCATTTCTTTACTGACACTGCCAAAGGCAGCAGATTCTGAGAACAGGCAAGCATCTCACTGGACTTAAGGACAGAGTTGGACATCTGTAGCCAAATCTACTAATGTTCACTGCTTGAGACAGAGTACTAAATGAGATCGCTTTCCTATCTGATCCTATAAAAAGTTGTTTTTGGTAAAAAATGAAGGATGCGTCAAACTATCCAAGTAGGTCTCTTCTCCAGAGCTGTTTTCCAACATGGTTTGTTCATGCATGTCTCACCTGAGGCTGAGGCATCACCAGAAGATCGATATGGGCAAAATCAGGCTCTGCAGACGAGTTGAGAGTGTTGGCCTGCAAGGTTATTGTAATCAGTGACCCAGGTAGAGCATTATCAGGAATATTTAGGAATATCTGTCCTGTGCGTGTTTGGTTGAAGCCTAATTGCAGTCTGCAAGAAAGAGAAGGTGACAATGACAATACTGTTGGACAGTCTAGCTTATATTTTTTTTAAAAAAGGGGTGGGGGTGGGGAGAATGTAGCTTGATTGGACCTAATGTTGGTTGCCTCCATAAGCCATCTGAACTCTTCCCCCAAGTAATTGAATCTGGAGCCACCTGCAGGAAAAGCACACACTCCGTACAAGGAATAAGGTGGGTGGCGTGTGGTACATTAGATATTACTGATCCACAATCCCCATCCAAGGTGGGCATAGGAGAAAAATGCCGAGAGCAGTTAAGCCCCATATCAGTGGGTCACAGGTTCCCTTTACTGCAGTGTTTCTCAACCTAGCAAATTTAAGATGTCTGGACTTCAACTCCCAGAATTCTCGACAGCATGCTGGCTGAGGAATTCTGGGAGATGGTCCAGACATCTTGAAGTTGCTTTAATGGAACGCAAAAGTGTGTTTATGGCCTAAGAACAGGCTTTGAGGACAGGTGCTGAGCGGGTCTGTTATGGGATGGGATGGAAAGAACCTGGAATTCTATATATATATATATATATATATATATATATATATATATATATATATATATATATATATATATATATATATATATATATATATATATATATATATATATATATATATATATATATATATATATATATATATATATATATATATATATATATATATATATATATATATATATATATATATATATATATATATATATATATATATATATATATATATATATATATATATATATATATATATATATATATATATACTGCCTTTCCTCTGAAGAAATATAAAGATCTATAAAAAGAGACAAAGCAATGGGAAATATATGCAACCAATTGTATACTTTTGAGAGAGTAATAAAAATTACACATCCAAGTCAGAAAAATGTTCTTCATCTTTATTACTAAGGAATGGTTGTATGAATCCTAATTTTCTATGGCTCACATTTTCTCTGCCAGACATAGGAAGGCAAAGAATTACGCAGAACTCTGAAACCTTATCTTAGAGACCTAGAAATAAAGTTGCTAGTATTTCATCAAACCATGTTCCAAACGCATCCAGCCCTATCTCTAAAAACTTAACCATTAGTAGTTTTTTTTTCAAAAGGCAACTGGAGACTATGTTTTTTCCTTGAAGAAGAAGACCTTTAACTTCTCATCCAAGAAGCTTCATCAGAACTGATGAAGTAAAACCTCTTCCTCAAGGAAAAAACATCATCCAGTTGCCTTTTGGAAAAACAACAACAATCATGGATGACTGGATGACTGAGCATCTCCATCGGCATTAAACATTAGTTGTTCTTCCAAACAAATGCATGAGTTATGCAGTAAGTTCTATTCTCTTCTTGTCCGCAATGTAATTTTGAAACAAAAGCAGTCTTTACACTAGGGCAGATAGACAGGAAATTCTGCATATCAAGCCTCAACATAAGCGGGGAAAAAACCCTTCTAATGTTGCTTATCATTGCCACTTAGAAAAGTTACCTGGCCTTAGAGATGTCGGCTGGAATCCGGGGAAGGCTGATCACTTTCAGTTCATAACTTTTAGGTGCACCAGGATTTGTGACTTTCCAAGAGATGGAAACACGTTTCCCTGGGAATACAGGAGTCTCTCTGCTCAGCTGGAACAAATCAGGGTTTAAGTTACAGAACTGGGATAGAAACAGCCATCACAAAGCAGTTGCTCTGGACAGATAATTTCTGCTGATAGATTTGTTGGCAGGTCAGTTTAAAAAGAGAAGACATCTCAGATGAACATTAATTAGCAAGGAAGGCCAATCAGGGGCAGATCTGAGGGAGCAGGTTTGAAAACCAATATCAGATAGTGGGAGAAACATATTGGCCCAATCCTGAAGAGGAAAAATCTCAGAAAATGGAGAAATGGGAAAGCAGCCTAAAAAACACAGGAAGCCATCTCACAGGTACTGTACAGGTAAAGGTTCCCCCGCACATGCGTGCTAGTCGTTTCCGACTCTAGGGGCCGATGCTCATCTCCGTTTCAAAGCCGAAGAGCCAGCGCTTGTCCGAGGACGTCTCCATGGTCATGTGGTCGGCATGACTAGATGCCAAAGGCGCACGGAACGCTGTTACCTTCCCACCGTAGTGGTCCCTATTTTTCTACTTGCATTTTTACGTGCTTTCGAACTGCTAGGTTGGCAGAAGCTGGGACACGTAACAGGCGCTCACTCTGTTACATGGCACTCGGGATTCGACCCGCCAAACTGCCGACCTTCTGATAGAGACAGGCTCAGCGTCCTAACCCACTGAGCCACCGCGTCCCTACTGTACAGGTAACAGTTCATTAAGTGGCAATCTGTCCCACAATGAGTTGGCCATGGAGAGGTGGCTGCAGCGAGTTCGCTGTGGCGAGTTTTCCCATTCGGGATTCACTTAACAACTGTGTTACTAACTCAACAACTGCAGTGGTTCACTTAGCAACTGGGGCAAGAAAAGTTATAAAATGGGGCAAAACTCATTTAAAAATGTTAAAAATTATGGTTGTGAATCAAGGACTACCTGTACTGAGAATGTACAGAACTGGAGAGTAAAAATACCAAAAACTGACATGACTGTTTAGGCACATTTCTCTTGTAACCTTAGTAAGAAGCTGTTTTTCGATTTGTGGCAATAAAGTTGGGTCAGCAACACCTGCTGGTAGAAGAAACAAAACTAGAAAAAGTGGTTTTGAGACTCTCCACAGTCTCCAAGGGACTCACGGCAACTTAATCTAGATTTTCAAGCCTGCCTCCATTCTATCTAATTTGGCTGTCAAAGATTTCCTGTAGAAAAAGTATTCACACAAAACCATATGGGATACAAAACACATTGTATATGTATAGGTGTATGTTTATATATGTGAATGTGTATGTATATGCACACACATAGGTATGTTATATAAATATATGAGTATGAGTATTCCTCGATTTATGACTGTAATTGAGCCTGCAGTTATGGTTGTAAATCGAGGCAATTGTTAAGTGGGCCATCGTACGACCACGCTGAATTTTACAATCTTTTTGCAGCAATCATTAAGCAAACACCACAGTTGTATAGTTACTCCATTGTTTTTTTTCCTGGAAACCAGAAGTACATGCCAGTTTCTGGCAAAAATGTCATAATTTAAAGTCTTGTAACTGCAGGATACTGTGGGCGGCCATAAAGGCAGGCTGGTTGCCAAGCAACCAAAATGCAGTCATGTGACCACAGGGGAGTGTGGCCATTGGAACTTCAAATCCAGGTCATAAGAACCTTTTGGGAGGCTCACTGTAATTTTGAATAGTCTCTTAAGTCATAAGTCAAGGACTACACCCATACCCACACACCCCTATCCAAAATGTTAACAAGAGACAGGTTCTACAGAACAGAATTGTCTATAGACCATGGCTAGGCAACCTTGGCTCTTTTATGACTCGTGGACTTCAATACCCAGAATTCCTGAACCAGACATGCTGACTCAGGAATTCTGGGAGTTGAAGTCCACAAGTCATAAAAGGGCCAAGGTTGCCTAGCCCTGATCTATAGTATAGTAATGGCAGGAAAAGGAGACACCTGTAAAATTGCTAAGCACATTGATTTGTGCTTCTTAGATTGTAAGCCGCCCTGAGTCTTCGGAGAAGGGCGGGATATAAATGGGATTAAAAAAAAATAATACAGGTGTAAAATACAGGAAGATGCCCCAAATCCTCTTCCTTGGCTTTTCTCTTACCTCTAGGAGTGATCCTATGACAGTTGCAACTTGAGGAGCAGATCTCTCCAACTTCTGGCCCTTACCATCCACTCCATGGACCACTATGGAAAAGCTGTTGGTGGTTGATAGAGTTGGAGGCAGCTCGGCCATAAACAGGTCCATCCGATTGTCTCCTCTCTGTAGTTTTAACTCCCCAAGGCTGCCTGTTCTTGCTTCTAAGTTCACCGACTGTAGCTGAACAGAGCCCGACTTAATCTGATTCAGACCAACTGCCATTACAACCAGGTAGGTAGGCAAACCTGTTGAAAAGCAAAGGTTAACCGTACCAAACATCCAATCTCTAAAGAACCTGATGTGCCTGATGCCTTTCATCCTTAACCTTAAAAGACCATGTTTGTGTGTGTGTGTGTGTGTGTGTGTGTGTGTTTAGACTAAAGATGGAGATAGTTCTAAGGAACAACTGGATGTTCTATTGCAGGATCCAATCTGGGTCGGTTACTGGGACCAGAGGTTTTTGTCTCCCGAGCTTCTGGACTCATACTGGAGCCCATCCTCAGGGAACTTCTCTGTGTGCGGTATTTATATGGTGCTGTTGCATGTAGCTTTTTAGATGTACACTGTGTTGGTGTTGATGGCTATTAAGTTGTTGGCTGTTGTTTCCTTGTGCTGCCAAGCTCCCGCCTCCTAAGTACTTGATAAGCTGGGAGTATATCAGCACTCCTGTTGATTGACAAGGGGCCTGTTTCCTAGGCTTCAATCACTCCCCTGGCTGTTTTTGTGTCTGCTCGTCCAACAATCTTAGTAGCTGCAAAATTGAATGTATGTCCTTATTGCAATGTGAGGCTACCAATGATTTTGGTTCTTCTCGTTTGACCGCTCGCTTATGTTCTTGCAATCTGGTGGTTATCTTCCTCCCCATCTGTCCTACATAGTCACAGGGAGAATTCATTTGTGGATGTTCTATTTTCTAAAATGGGGAATTCAAGCAACGCTGATGTGGTTCTTCTTTCATTCCACAATGACGTGCAGGCTCAAAGCATCATAGCACAGACAGGGATAACATCTGTAAATTTCTCACCCAAATTCAAGTCATCCTGTATTTCTCATATGCTTTTATGAGATCAGCTCAAAAGGTGGAAAGAAGCAGGGTGAGAAAATGATGGTAAGGCGACACTCTAGCATTGCTGTCTCTGTGACTCAGATGGAAAATAAGATGCAGCAGAGATTACGGATGCTTCCACATCTACCAACCTTAGTAATCAAAAGGCATAGTGCAAAAAAATGCCATCTTTTTCTGCTTCAGAGATTATTATTTTCTGAAAAGAGGGGGGGAAATGGAACCAGCATAGGAAAGAACACCGATGAAGAGAAAGACAAAAAAAAAGTTGGGACGGATGACTGAATAATCAGTGCCTCGTCTGAAAGCAAAATGTCATAAGGAAATGATTTCTGAAGCTAAGTTATGATGGTACAAATTGGGGGTTAATTTCCCATACGTTCACACCCTTCAGAGATACGTGTCAGGCTCCAAAAACCAAGAAAGATATGCAGAGGGACTTGTAAACAGTTTTCTTTATCGTTACTCACTTGCAGAGAGAATCTTGTCAGACTAAAAGGAACTACTTCCACCATTAAACCTATGCTCTGAGAACTTCTATGTGTTCTGTACCAGCCTGCTACCGGCCCTGCAGAAAAGGCAGGGACAACCCCTTTACAAACGGCAAGAGGCTGGAATTACGCCTGCCAAATTTATAGCTACAAAAACAAACAAGACACGAACCAAGAAACAGGAGCTTTAAGAAACACGAACTATCCAAGCGGTTGCCTTCAGCAAACCAGCCCTCCCCACACATTCCCCTTATATAGAGTTCAGGGCGTGGCTTCTCTCTGCCTCCTTCCGAGAAACCCCATTGCCTTCCTCTGTTTACTCCTAATTGACTGCCTCCTGCGTCGGGCGTCCTTGAACAGGGCCAGCTGTGGGTCATCTTCATCCACGCTGTCAGGCTCACACAGCTGGGTCTCCGTGGTGACCAAGTGGGAGGGGCCTGGCTGAGGGCTCTCATCAGCAAGATCTTCAACCCCCTCAGCAAGGTCTTCAACACCCCCCTCCTCCTCCTCTGAGTCGTCCGACCCAACTGCCGAACCCACAGGCTGACCCTGAATCACAACACTATGGAGGAGCTATTTGACCCTCTTTCTCCCAGATAAACTATCCAACCTTTGCTGCTTTTTGGTCCTCTGGAATGCAGCCCCTCCATCCCTCCATCTCAGGAATCCAGACTACATTCTACCACAGTCAGTTATGATTGCCAAGTATGTAATGGAAGGCTACCATTACATAGAGATTTCTCTTTGGTGTAAAAACAAAAATGGATCTTCTGCACAGAAACAATCTCTGTATTTACCTTCAACAGGAGGACTATCCAGCCTGAATAGCCCTGGGTGACGTCCATCAGCGGGAACAGCAAAATGATACAAGAAATCAAGGGTGCTCTGACCTGTCAAAACATTCAGATGTTTTAAAACCAGATCCCGCAGAGCCCTGATGGTGCACTGGTTGGAATACAGTTGTTGTTGTTGTTGTTGTTAGCTGCGAAGTCGTGTCCGACCCATCGTGACCCTATGGACAACGTTCCTCCAGGCCTTCCTGTCCTCTACCATCTTCTGGAGTCCATTTAAGCTCACGCTTAAATGCAGGATTGCAGGCTAACTCTGCCCACAGCCTGGAGTTCAATCCTGACAGGTTTCAGGATTGACTTATCCTTCTAGCCTTTTGAGGTTAGTAAAATGAGGACTCAGATTGTTTGGGGGCAATATGCTAACATTTGTAAACCACTCAGAGAGTGCTATAAAGCACTATGGAGTGGTTCATAAGTCTAAGTGCTATTGCTATTACTATTGTCATGACCAGCAATGGACTAGGGAGTTGAAGAGTACAGTTTTTTTAAAGACTGAAAATGCTACCTTTTCTTCACTCAACACAGAATATGACATCTCCATTATATATCAGGACTCACCAATTGTTCTGCCTTTGTTTACCCCCAACACTTAATGTTTAGTGTTAAATGAACCTGGAATGATAGAAGAGTACTGCAGCTTTACATTGGAGGAGACAACCTACAGAGCTGAGATCAATGCCACTATATCTAATGGAAGGACTGGTCCTGTTGACCCAAGACCCCAGTTTAAACCCTTTTCTCACCTTGAATGTAAACTGAATAATGTCCTTTGGATCGAAGTTTCAAAGTCCATTTACCAGGATGGATAGGAGCAGAAAGGAATGCTCTATAAATTCCACCAATGGACTGGATCTTGGCTAGGGGACCATGAATTGTCGCATCAGTTTGGAATCTATCTGTACAAAAAAGGATGGGAAGAACATCAGTGGTTCTTAAGATATAAATTGAAGTACAGATAGTCCTTGTGTCAACCTTCAAACGATTCTGGCTGCAGCCATCTTCACTTCGTTTTCGGTTGCCGTGGCAATGGGAGGAGGGAGATGTATTCTTCTAGCTTAGTCGTAACGATAACTTTCCTGTGGGAACCAAGGTCATGCTAAGTTTTGGCGGGCTGGAGCTTCTGTTAGAAAGCCTGCCAAAGTAGTTAATTGGGGATTGTGATTTATGACATATTGCAGGGGTGGGAAGTTCAACTTGTTATAGTGTAACCTTGGGGGGGAACTTTCAGTCTTGGTTTCACCTTTGTTCATGCCAATACTATGTTGCCATTGAATGTGTTCTTTGAGGAAAACAATTGCCTCGGAGTTCTTATTTCTACTGGTCTCATCTATCTGAACTATGACACCTTGCTTAATAATCTGGTCATTTAGTAACCATTCAAAGTTATGATGGATCCCCCAACAGATACTTACAACTGATTCTGCAGTTTCAATAGTGGCACCATCCTCCCCACTCACATTTCACCTTTATGGCTGGCTGCAGCATTCTACGGTTGTGGTGGAATGTAGTCTGCATTCCCAGAAATATGTAACCCCAGTTTCACAGCCCTGCACTGGTTACCAGTTGATTTCCAGGTTCTAGTCCAAGTGCTGGTTTACACCTTACAAAGCCTGCATCTATTTCTGGCCCAACCAATGAGAGCTATTGGGAAGAAACTGCTAAATATTTCTCATTTCTGAGGCATGTTATCACGGCTTCTCCATACAAGCTAACATGCGGAATTGCCTCCCTTTGAAAATTAGGTTGACCCCCCCACACTTTTTGTCAATTTTTCAAACACCACTGAAAAACAAATTGTTTTGGAGACCCTTTCCCCAATTTGGCATGGCCTCATTTTTATCTTCTAGTCTGATAATACTCTTGTATTTTTTTATGTTGTTTAGTGTTATTGTTTTTTAATTCTTACTGTCAGTTTTATAGATTCTACCATGAATATTTAAATGTGTTATTCTATGTACACTACCTAGAATGTTTTATGAATTGTGTTGGATAGAAATCTTGTTTGATAAATAAAATAAATAATAATTATACAGATAACCCTTGATTTATGACTACAGTGGAGCTTGCCCATTATGGTTGTAAGTCAGGGGTCTTCAAACTTGGCCCTTTTATGACTTGTGGACTTCAACTCCCAGAATTCCTCAGCCAGGCATGCTGGCTGAGGAATTCTGGGAGTTGAAGTCCACAAGTCATAAAAGGGCCTAGTTTGAAGACCCCTGTTGTAAGTCATAACAATTGTAAAAATGAGTCACCCAGTTGACTGACCCAATGTTATGACATTTTTTGCTGTGGTTGTAAAGTAACTGCTGCAGTCATAAAGGTTGTTAAGCAAATCTATATTTTGCTACCAGCTGGTTTTCTCAGAAACTGGAAGTAAATGGTAGTTTTGAACAAAACCATTGTAAAATATGGTTTCATGACTGTGGAATGCAAAAGGCCATGAATGTGGGCCAATGTGAAAAGGGGGGAGGAGCTTTTTTTCATAACTTCAAATGGCTGCTAAGCAACCATTCCTAAGTTGAGGACAACTTATAATCCACAATTTTGTACAGAACGTAAGGTGAAATATATAGCATTCTCTCCTCTTTTTTTTTCCTGATCTCCCCAGTGCTAATGCAGCATCTTGAGCATGGACTCCATTTGTTCCTTCACAAGCTAAAGAAAAGAAGCACTGCAAAATATAAAAGCATTTGTGACAAGTACAAGACCTAAAACACACACAAAAAAATCAGTATAAGAGTGAATACAGATCGCTACCTGTAGGGTCCCTTATTTCGAAGAATTCCACAGAGCCTTGGATGGTCACAACCACATGGTCCACCAAACTGTCAATCCAGAACTGGTGGTTTGCCACCTGGGGAGCCTGCTTCTTTGTCCTGCGTTGAGTCCCTTTAGATCTCAAGATGTTTCCTTTGTGGTAGCGAAAGACAGTCACCTAGAAAAATAGTATAGTTTTCATCAGTCAGGGGCTACCACATGTGGAAAGCTTGCTTCCTTCCTTCCTTCCTTCCTTCCTTCCTTCCTTCCTTCCTTCCTTCCTTCCTTCCTTCCTTCCTTCCTTCCTCCTTCCTTCCTTCCTCCCTCCCTCCCTCCCTCCCTCCCTCCCTCCCTCCCTCCCTCCACGGTTGCAGTACTTTGTGACCATCTGACACACAAAGTCAATGGGGATGCCAGATTCGCTTAATAACCGTTTCACTAACTTAACAACTGCAGTAATTCACTGAACGACCGTGGCAAGAAAGGCTGTAAAATGGGGCAAAACTCACTTAACAACTGCCTTGTTTCGCAAAGGAAACGTTGGGCTCAAATGTGGTCATAAGTCAAGGACTATCTATAACCAGTGACAATGGCAATAAAGGAGGTAAGTTGACTTCAAAACAGGGGCATCTATGGGGATGGCAACTGTGATCATGTGATCAAAGCCACACCTTATTTATTTATTTATTTATTTATTTATTTATTTATTTTAATTCCATTTATATCCCACCCTTCTCCGAAGACTCAGGGCGGCTTACAAGCTTAGCAGTAGCCTTCATTCTATGTATATGCCTGCTTATTAGGCCTTTCACACACCCCCAAGCGGCATTATTACAAAGTCAGCTTAATTGCCCCCAACAATCTTTTTACATATGTGTCATGTAAAGGCACCTGGTGTACTCACGCGCAAAATCTTGATTTTTTTTTTACTACCCCATACCACTGCTTCTAAATATTAGGATTGTATAATAATGCAGCAGGCGCTTCCGATACTGTTATGATTAATGGAAAATACTGCCACTTTAGTATAAGTTGCAAAAAAAAATAGAACAAAAAGCATAACTGAAATTATTTCAAAGTCTGACTGATCCAAAAAATAACAGCACAGGGTTGTCGTCTAATAATGAGCTAAATAAGATCTCCCTTAAAAAGTTTACAGGTAGTCCTTGATTTACAACCATTTGAAGTTATAGTGGCACTAAAAAAGTGACTTGCAACTTTCTCCTTGCACTTACAATCATTACAGCATCGCACTGATCAAAATGTCGACGCTTGGCAACCTGCATATATTTATAAAGATTGCAGCATCCTGGGGTCATGTGATCGCCATCTGTGACCTTCCTAGTCAGCTTCCGACAAGAAAAGCCAGTGTGGGAAGCTGGATTCACTTATCAACTGCAGCGTCAAGCGCCGAGGAAATAAAAAATCCAGGCAGTTCAAATGAATATAAAGGCTCATTGCAGTTCTCTGCAAGAATCTGAACCACTAACATTCAAAGCAAATTGGCGGCGGATAAGAATTCAAGGTGGGCTGGACTTAAGAGCTTTTGTGGGCATGAAGGGACTCAAGACTGATGAGGTGCTTGACCCGTCCTTCAAGCTCAGCCTGGTCATCTCCTACATGCAGTGCTTTGCTTAAGAACCACGGCCAAAAAAGGTCCTAAAATCAGGCATGAGTCACTTAACAATCACCTTGCTTAGGAACAGAAATTGTGGTCCCTCGACCTGTACGAGCAAAGTATACATAAACATATACACACGTGCACCTTGCCATTACCGAAGATAAGCTGGATTCTCCAATAATCTCGGCCATCCGCCGGATATTATCGTTGTCTGTAAATATAATCTGGCCTCCTGAACTTTCAGCTAAGTGAACGTACAAGTCGAACCGGTTCGGGGCAAGCGTTTCCCGCTTCGTTCGAGTCTTGGACGGGTCTTCTGTGATTAGGAAGGTCACCTGACGTTGAGAAAGCAAGAGTCTCAGGCTTAGGATCTAGAATACTGGTAGTCCTTGACTTACTACAGTTTGCTTAGTGACCGTTCAAAGTTACAATGGCACTGAATAAAATGACTTATGACCATTTTTCACACTTATGACCATTGCTGCATTCGCATGGATGATCAAAATTCAGATGCTTGGCAACTGACTCATATTTATGACAGTTGCAGTGTCCCGGGGGTCACGTGATTACCATCTATGGTAATCTGTTAATGGGAAAGCCAGATTCACTTTACAACATAAACAACTGCAGTAATTCACTTATAAGTATGGCAAGAAAAGTCATAAAACGGGGCAAACTCACTTTAATGACTGTCTCACTTAGCAACAGAAATATTGGGCTCAATTGTGGTCATAAGCTGAGGACAACCTGTACAGAATATTCTAAATACAGAATGTGGGGACCAAAATAGTTTAGAAATATGAATCAATTTTGCATAAAAACGGCAACATATTTGGAAATAGTGGCTGGGGAAAGAATATACCATTTTGGATTATAATCATTCATTGTTTTTTATTTTCATTTTGTGATATGATTTACCTTCAACCTTTCTGCTAGGAGTCTGAGGTGAGATATATCTTTTCCTCCAATTTATTTCCCACAATCAGTTAGATGGGGCTGAAAGATTCTCATTGGTCCCAGAAAACCTTCCATAACTGAGGATGGACTTGACTCCTGTTCTTCCCAGTCCTAAGTTAAATATGCTAACAGTGTTTCTCAACCTTGGCAACTTGAAGACATACGGACTTCAACTCCCAGAATTCCCCATCCCAGCATCTTCAAATTGCCAAGTTGGAAAATACTGTGCTAACATGCCCACAGCGATGCCTGTACCCAACTGCTGCCACTACATACTTGTGTCCCATTGGCTGATGCATGTATCTACTGTGTTTCCCCAAAAATAAGAGCCGGTCTTATAATTTTTCTACCTCAAAAAGAGGCACTAGGTCTTATTTTCAGGAGATGTCTTACCTTAGCACCACTGCAGCCAGGCCTTCTACAACCCCGACACCTGTTGCACCGCTGCCTGACTTCTTCAGCGGCTGCTTGCCGCCACTTGCAGCCAGATTCCACGTGGCGCATTGTGCCGGCGTTGCTGGTCGTGACAGGAAGCCGCATGGTGTTTCATGCTGTTGCCGCCAATCGTGGCAGGAAGCTGCGTGGTATTTTGGGCCGGTTGCAGAAGGCCGCATAGTGCTTTGGGCCGTTGCCACTGCTTGACATCCTGCCGTGAGGCGTGGCAATGGCCCGAAGCACTGTGTAGTCTCCTACCGCAAGGAGCGGCACCGGCGCAACGAGACACGTGGCGTGACAAGTTTTGGAGTGCGGGAGGCCCGCCTGTAAACAGGTGAGAGGTGTGTGGGGCAGCTCCACCCACCCTACCCCCGCCCTAGCTAGATTTTTAGGCAAGTGCCTCATCCCCAAACTTATTTTGGGGGTAGGGTTTATATTAGGCCCACCACCAAAAAAATCAAGCTAGGGCTTATTTTTGGGATAGGGCTTATTTTGGGGGAAACACGGTAAGTTGCAATACTTGTGTGATGATGCAATCGCACACATCATCATTCCCTCCTGCTGCCACACCCCCACCTGGTTCCGTAACCACAGCATTGCAGCGACACCCCAGTACAAACTTTTCTAGGATATTAGGCGGAAGAGGCTGGCATAGTTTGCACTGGTATGCTACGCAACTGGAAAGAAATATACCCAAGAGGGAACTTGGATAAATGTAAGAGGCTCAGCTGACCTTGCATTTCTTTTCCTGAATGAGGGATTCCACACTGTTCTTCAGATGAGCATCTTTAGCAGATGCATCGGTAAAGACAAAGATCTCAGAATAGGGTGGCGAATTCTGCAGGGCAAGCTACGTGGAAAAGAGAAAGACAAGGAAGATTCACCTATATCCACCAAGTACGATATTTAACAGGAGAGAGTAACAAGAGTTGGAAGGGATCTTGGAGGTCATATAGTCCAACCCCTGCTCAAGCAGCAGACCTTATACCCTTGGGGTGGCAAACCTATGGCACGCGTGCCACTGGTGGCAGGCAGAGCCCTCTCTGGGGGCACACGCCCCATCGCCCCTGGCCTAGGCCTTCAGCTGGGTTTTATAAAACCTTTTCGCTTTAGGCCTCCACCGCCGTATGCAAACAAAGAAAAAAAGTTCAATTAATCAATCAATTTAAACTTCTCGCAGGAAAAAAAAAGATATCGCAAAGTTGGACTTGATTGAACTTTTTAGTCCCACCCAGTCTGCCTTTAGGGACGCGGTGGCTCAGTGGGTTAGGACGCTGAGCTTGTCGATCAAAAGGTCGGCAGTTTGGTGGGTCGAATCCCGAGTGCCACATAACAGAGTGAGCGCCTGTTACTCGTCCCAGCTTCTGCCAACCTAGCAGTTCGAAAGCACGTAAAAATGCAAGTAGAAAAATAGGGACCACTACGGTGGGAAGGTAACAGCGTTCTGTGAGCCTTTGGCGTCTAGTCATGCCGGCCACATTTTTTTTTAAATTCCATTTATATCCCGCCCTTCTCCGAAGACTCAGGGCGGCTTACAAGCTTAGCAGTAGCCTTCATTCTATGTATATGCCTGCTTATTAGGGCTTTCACACACATGACCATGGAGACGTCCTCGGACAAGCGCTGGCTCTTCGGCTTCGAAACGGAGATGAGCACCAGCCCCTAGAGTTGGAAACGACTAGCACGTAACCTTTACCTTTACCTTTAGTCTGCCTTTACCACCACAGCCACACCCACCCAATAGGCCACACCCACCCAATGGGCGATGCCCACCTGGCACCCGATGATAGATAAGTGGGTTTTGGGTTGCAGTTTGGTCACTCAGTCTCTAAAAGGTTCACCATCGCTGCCCTAGATCATTTCAGACAAATGGCCATCCAATCTCTTCTTAAAAATCTCCAGTGTTGCAGCCCTCAACTTCTGAAGGCAAGTTGTCCCACTGGTTGATGGTTCTCCCTGTCAGGAAATTCCTCCTTAGTTCTAGGTTGGTTTTCTCCTTGATTAGTTTCCATCCATTCCTTCTTGGCCTGCCACCAACTGCTCTGGAGAATAGCTTGACTCCTTCTTCTTTAGCCCTTTAGATATTGGAAGACTGCTACTTTGGCAGATAAGATTTCTTTTGAAAAGAACACGCTTGACATTGTTGATAGAAAGACAGGATAAAGGACTACCAGCAGCAAGGTAGACGGGCTTCAGCATGTTTGTGTTGCTGGATACATTACTGGGAGACTTCCAAGGTCTGGGTGGGGAAAGATCGTTCTGGAGAAAGCCTATCTATGTGGCTGTTAACAGTCAACATCAACCCGATGGTGAACAATTAATCAATTATCAACCAAACATTATGAAAATCAAGATCCCTGCTTTGATCAGCTATTGAAAAACCTATTTCAGCTGTTGTTGTTTTTTTTAAAAAGAGAACAGACTGCGCCTCAGTTACATTATGGAAGGGGCACACTCATCCAATTAGGATCGTTTAGAGTCATAAAATCATAGGGCTGGATCTGGAGGATCTTCTGGTACAACCCCCTGCTCAAGGCAAGACCCTTATACCATCCCAGTCAAACGGTTGTCCAGTGTATTCTCAAAAACCTCCAGCGATGGAGCACCCACAACTCCAGGAGGCAAATTGTTCCATCGATTAATTGTTCTCAGTGTCAGGGGAAAAAAATTATTATTTCAAGATTGAAGAGATTCTCTCTCTCTCTTTTTTTTTTACCATGCATTTAATAATCCAGTCCTGGTCAAAATAGCTTAAAAACCCCATCCTCAGAAATCCATCAATCAAGTAGAGATCCAATATTTTGATTTCCCACCCCCCACCCCCACCCCCTATCCTCAATCTTTCTCTGGGTTTTCTTAAATGGAGTTTGTATGGATGGCAGTTTGAGAACTTCTGATTTATAAAATCATGCAGCAATAAGGGGTGTCTCATGAATGCTACCTCCAAGGCTGACAGACACATTTCAGGCTCATCTCCACCACCCAATGGGCTGATGGTGTCTAAGACTTTCCAGAATTCTTCAGGGTCACTGGTCTTACTGACTGGTCCAAAACCTAGAAGAGAAAGGGAGAAAGGGAGAAAGGGAGAAAGGGAGAGAGAGAGAGAGAGAGAGAGAGAGAGAGAGAGAGAGAGAGAGAGAGAGAGAGAGAGAGAGAGAGAGAGAGAGAGAGAGAGAGAGAGAGAGGAAGCGAGACAGGGGGAGAGGAAGAGGAAGAGGAAGAGAGAGAGACAGGGGGGAGAGATCAATATCAGATCAAAAGCTCTGATATTAATTCTTAGTATTTCAGTATATGGAACATTGAATGTCCACTGCAGAAAAACACACACACAACTACTGTATATTATAACCTATCTAGTACTAGATGAAAACCTTTATATTTTCCAAGACATTTTGGAAAACCATTTTAAAATTTCAATTCTTATCCTGATGTTTTGCAGCCATTTATTGTAATATCATCACTGATGGTGTTACACTGTTTTTACTGAGAAACGCTGATTTAGAATCTTGCAGGGAAACTCCCCACCCTCCCCCTTCCACATATTTTTTTCACATCAGCTTCCCTGAGATTTTAGATCGTTGGGACAGTTCTGATCAGAAATCCCAGAAGGGTTCCCAAATCATTGCAACAAGAGTCTCATCTCCAAAGTCTTATCTTCCAGCAGGCAAAGATGTTTTTATTCACCAACGTCTGCGGTTAGATAACCAGAAGTTCTGTCATCCTTGTTTATCTGTTGCAGTTTGCTATTTTTTTTCTCAGTGTGTCTCCTTTGATGCTTTATTTTGCATTCTGCACTTTTAACTGTATTCTACTAGTTGTAAAGCTGGGGACAGAGTTAACAAACAAGAAATACAGTAGAATAAAAAATGAAATTCAACTAAAAAAGAGACTATCTTCGTAATCTCACCGGGATCGTGGAAAGGCACCAAGAGGTAAAAATCTGGCTGTTGAGGGGTGCCTTGGCGCCGTTTGATGATCTCCCGTGCCTGAAACTTAGCAGCGTTGATCTCTTCCCCCATACTTCCCGTGGTATCCACAACGAAGCTCAGGCCTGTGGTTGGGCTGATATCTAGCAACCTTCAAACAAAATAGTGTGAATTGTGTGTTAGCAATGATTCTTTAGGACAAATTCATACATGATGCTAAGAGATAATGTGGTTTATTTGGGGCTGGCTTAGCAAGTTATGTATGTTATGTAGGCTTAGCATGTTATTTATTTATTATTATTTATTTATTATATTTTTATACCGCCCTTCTCCCGAAGGACTCAGGGCGGTGTACAGGGCAATAAATATAAAAAACGAAATACAAAAGTTAAAAAACGATTAAATATTTAGCCCAAGTTTAAAACAGTATTAAAAACATATTAAAACCCCAACCCTAACCCATCAGACCAGGTCAGATTGCTCAAATAAGTTTTTAGATCGCGCCGGAAGGAGCGAAGGTCGGGGGCCATCCGGAGCTCAACCGGCAGGCGGTTCCACAGGTCTGGCGCGCCCACAGAGAACGCCCTCCCCCTAGGGGCCACCAATCGGCATTCTCTGATCGGAGGCACCCTGAGGAGGCCCTCTCTGTGGGAGCGCACTGGACGGAGGGAAGTTGACGCCGGCCGCAGGTGTTGCCGTAGGTCAGACATGTCAAACACAAGGCCCGGGGGCCGGATCCGGCCCACGAAGTGGTTTCATGTGGCCCGCGAAGCCATCTTGGAAACAGTGAGGGAACGGCCCCCACTGCCTTGGCCCTGGCCCAGAGACCCTCCTTCTGCCAGAGACCCTCAGATCTGTCCCACTCCTGCCCAGGCTCCCCCATAGGCACTCTTGATGCGAACGATGTAGAGCTGGCCACGCCCACCCGGTAGGCCATACGCACTCTAGCCACGCCCACCCAGTAGGCCACACCCACCCTGGCCACACCCACCCGGCCCCGAGGGCAACCGCAATGCTGATGCGGCCCTCAATGAAATTGAGTTTGACACTCCTGCCGTAGGTAATCCGGACCCATGCCATGTAGGGCTTTGTAAGTCATTACCAACACCTTGAATCTCACCGGGAGGACAACCGGCAGCCAATGCAGCTCGCGGAGCAAAGGTGTAACATGGGAGTATCAGGAGACTCCCAGCACAACTTGCGCGGCTGCATTCTGCACCAGTTGGAGCCTCCGAGTGGACTTCAAGGGCAGCCCCATGTA
This sequence comes from Vipera berus, assembly GCF_964194415.1. Classification (NCBI taxonomy): domain Eukaryota; kingdom Metazoa; phylum Chordata; class Lepidosauria; order Squamata; family Viperidae; genus Vipera; species Vipera berus. The sequence continues at coordinate 268,369,594 of NC_138203.1, read as the reverse complement.
GAGAGTTATGTAGGCTTAATCATTCTATTCTGTAAAATAAGGATTACAGCTTACCAGGGCTAGGGAAAAACAACCAATTGTGCTTTATACAACAAAGTGTGGCTTAGTGTAATGAACCAATATGGATCTTTGGAAATGTACAGTGTGAAGGCCTTCAATGTTTTGTTTTCTTTTTCTTTCTTTCTTTCTTTCTTTCTTTCTTTCTTTCTTTCTTTCTTTCTTTCTTTCTTTCTTTCTTTTCTTCTTTCTTTCTTTCTTTCTTTTCTTTCTTTCTTTTTCTTTCTCTTTCTTTCTTTCTATCTTTCTCTTTTTCTTTCTTTTCTTTCTTTCTCTTTCTTTCTTTTCTCTCTCTCTCTCTCTTCTCCTTTCCTTTTCTTTCTCCTTGCTTCCTTTCCTTCTTTTTCTTTTTTTTCTTTTCTCTCCTCCTTTCCTTTTTTCTTTCTTCTTTCTCCTTCCTTCCTTTCCTTTTCCCCTCCTTTCCTCCCTCCCTCCTTTCTCTTTCTTTCTTTCCTTCCTTCCTTCTTTCCTCTTCTGTTTTTTTTCCTTTCCTGCTTCTGCTCTTTATTAGTTTACATTAGTTCTTATATGTTTTGTAATAACACTTCATAAAAATTACACTTTAAAATGGAACATGTACGTCTGTGTTTTGCTGTGTGTATTGTTGTATTCAGTCAATGCTATCTTGTTGGATATTGTCTCTGTTGACCTACAGCAACTGTTAAACTGTATAGTGCAAAGAAGAGATTTGAAAATTAATATCCAGAAGATCAAGATGGGCTTGTTTGACAGTTACTTGGAATTAATGAATAGGGAATTTTTAGAGCATTAGGTAGCATGTGGCCTATCATAAGGAATTAATGATTGTCAAGAGAAGTGAAAATGTGAGTAATTAATGTTGGTTTAAAGAAGCTGAGACAGCTGGATATAAAAGGACACTTCTGCTTGCTTTGTTATGTGTAAATGAAAATTGAGATTGACGGGAGAAAGTAATTTGAATGCGATGGGAAAGGAGTAAAGAAATGTGCTTATTGAAACGAGAAGAGAAAGGCTCAAAAATGAATGAGTGATGAAAGAATGTGGATTCATACAAAAGCAAGGGTGAAAGAGGAACATTCATGTGGTTTAGTCACACAGAGAAAGCAAATGAGAATTAAAACACAGAACAAACAAGTAAAAGAACAGCCAATGGGTTGTGAGGAAGGAGATGAGAAAATATGATGGAGAAGGAAATGCATGAATCAAGTCTTCAGACATACTAGAATCAAGGATAATTGGCAAATATAGAAATGTATGGCAGGTGAAATTGGCGAAAACTAATTTTAACTATGTATTCTGGTTCTCTTGCCTCATTTCACCCCTGCAATTTCCTTGGGTTGCTTTTCCTTAATTCTTTTCGGCCACTTTACATCATGCTGCTTACCGCAAGAGAGATACATGTGGTCTTTTAATTTCTTTAGGGTCACTCTACTGTGAGATAGGCAGCATACAGTATGAATCTCATCATTTATGACATTTCTAATTTTCTCCAGTGGGACCAATCTGGGGCAGTGTAAAATCAATGTAAAATGGTCCTATTCCTAATTTCAGGACTAATGAATCAGAGGGAATTCTGGAGACCTCATTAAAAATGGCCATGGGGCTGCCTATGGCCAGCCTCCATTAAGAACATTTCCACAGGTGAAAACTGTAAGAACCTTAAAGCAGTGTTTTTCAACCACTGTTCCGCGTCACACTAGTGTGCCGCGAGATGTTGCCTGGTGTGCCGTGGGAAAAATTGAAAAATAATTATAAAATACTTTCTTTGTGTTTATTTGATTCCTATTCAAGAGAATTACTTTATATATAGTCAATATAGGCACAGAGTTAATTTTTTTAACATTTTCTAATGGTGGAGTGCCTCGTGATTTTTTTCATGAAACAAGTGTGCCTTTGCCCAAAAAAGGTTGAAAAACACTGCCTTAAAGAATGGACCATATTACCTCATAAATTGCCTGCTCCCTATTTCTCGCCACATCTTCTCCAGGAAGTGTATGGAGGCTTCTTGGGCCAACCGAGCTGCCTTCTGGTGCAGGTAATGGTGAGGTGAGAAGAATAAGGAGGCACTGTCCTTATTAATGCCACCTCGAGGTTCTTGATGGCGGCTTTCATCAAACCTCCCGCCATGACTGCACTTCCCTGAGCAGACAGGAAGGACAAAAAAAAAGAGTGTCAGCCTGGCATCTTCATTTGCAGAGGTGGAGAAGGGTGGAATAATACCATTTCTGAAGAAAACTCTGCCTTTTATAAAATCATTTATAGGGTTGTTGTTTTTTAATGCTGTTTTAAACCTCCCAGACTCTTACCAATATGAGCTCTGTCACATCATCTTTAGGGGGTCTGTTAGCCACAGGTATTCTCTGCTCTATAATTTCATCTTGCCTGCCCAAACCCTTCAACAATTCTGCACAAGGTGCATATGCTTTGTGCAAAAACAAACAAAGAAAAGGATTTTGTTGCACTAAAAAAACACACCACAGATTTTTTTGTGAGGACAGAACGATAAAAAAAAACTGATTTATTTGGACTGATCCAGAAAGCTTTATTGCTACGGGCTTCTATTATTTTATTTTTCTTTCTTCCTGTGTCAGAGAAACAATATGGAAGGCTCCATTAGGCTTTTACAGGACAAAAAAAAAATCTCCAAATCCTAAAGCAGAAAAGATTCATTCATCTCCCCATCAATTAACTATGAAAAGGCCTTCCAATTCTCTCCAGTTCCACAGGAATAAGTGGAACTTGCTGTAAAAGCGTTCTCTCTCTCTCTCTCTCTCAGACACACAAACCAGACACCAAATAAATAAAGCAGGCAGACGATGGAGAGAACATCTCAAAGAAACACATTTTGGGGGGAAAAAAATCTCAGAGCTTATTTTCGCCTTCTTACAGATTTTAGCATCAACTCTCTAAGGATGCAAGAAGAATACAAATGAGACTGTCAGCTTTGATAGTATTAAGGGGAGAGAAAAAAATCTCCCTGGTTTCCAAACAGAGTCTTTTTTTTTCTCCCTCCGTTGGCAACAAAAACATACCAATAGGCTTTTCGGGATGGGAACCATAGTAACCCGTGGTGAGAACGGCAAGATTGTCCAGGAGATTTCCTTTGCAAGTCCATTCAGAGCAGTCGTGGCAAGTCCGGATGCCAGCTGAGAAGGCATAAGAGAAATACCATGGAATTAAAAAAGGGGGTGGTGGTGGTAGGAGAAAAGGCAGGGAAGAAGGGGGGGTGTCCGACCGACACCCTCCTCGGTCTCAGCAAAATGGACTGATGAATGCAAGTCCCACTTTTTCCTCTCTTTCCCTTTACAAAATCTTGCAATAGCAATAACAATAGCATTTAGACATGTCTATCCTTCCATAGTTCTTTACTCCAGTCTCTGGGAGGTTTACAATATAGAAGCATTATTTGCACATCCCCTTCAACAATCTGGGTCCCTAGTTTACCGACCTCAGAAAAGGATGGAAGGCTGAGTCAACCTTCAGCCCTGTCAGGATCGAATTCCAGGCTATGGGCAGAGTTTTGTCATGACCAGTTTTACAATCTTTTTTTTTTTTGCCACAGTTGGTAAGCAAATTATTGCAGTTGTTAAGTGAAGCATGTCATCATTAAGTGAATCTAGCTTTACCCCACTGACTTGCTTGTCAGAAGCCAGCTTGGAAGGTCGCAAATGGTGATCACGTGATCTCGGGATGTTGCAACCATTATAAATACATGCCAGTTGCCAAACGCTTGAATTTTGATCACATGACCTTGGGGACGCTGTGACGGTCTTAAGTGTGAGGACTGTTTGCAAGTAAAAATTTTTCAGTGTCATTGTTAACTTCCAACAGTCACTAAATTAATGTATTTCTCTCGGCTGCTAAGTATTTCAGTTTTTGTAGCTGGGATTCTAATTTTATTTTAAATATTGTTCACCTCCCCAAATGATTTGTTGATATGGGCAGCTGCATAAATTGGCCAAATAAACAAACAAACAAACAGGCTAAATCAATAAATTCTCAGTGTCATTGTTAACTTCAAGGTGGTCGCTAAGTGAATGCTTGTAAGTCAAGGATTATTTGTATTATTTGTATTTCTCTGGGCAGCTTGGTAATTATTTTAACTTTTATGTTAAATATTGCCAGGAACGGGCTCCTCTGAGTGAATCAGGGGCTGATTCCCACTAACAATACTATATTTCATGTTGAGGCAAACTCAGGTAAACGAGAAAAATTGCATCCGATCCATACCTTCAGCGACAGACTGAATTTTGTGGCCCGGCTGAACCAAATCCAGAAGTATTCCTTCATTTCCCAGTTCTACCCAGTTACTGTGGCTGTAGAAATCCTGCCCAGAAAGAAAGATGGTGAGCAGCTCCTGTATTATTATTTTGTTAAATTATGGACTGCGATCCTCCACTTCGATTTTAAAGTTAGCAAATTCCAGTTGAGAAGAAGAGACTAGACCAGGAGTAGGCAACCTTGGCTCTTTTATGACTCGTGGACTTCAACTCCCAGAATTCCTGAGCCAGCCATGCTGAGGGGAAAGGGAGAGGTTTCCAAGCTGAGCCATGCTGGCTCAGGAATTCTGGGAGTTGACGTCCACAAATCATAAAAGAGCCAAGGTTGCCTACCCCTGGACTAGACAGTCACTTATCTGAAATGGTATAGCTGCACCTCCTGCTTGAGCAGAGGGCTGGACTAGAAGACCTCCAAGGTCCCTTCCAGCTCTATTCTATTCTATAGCTTCTTTGTCTTTTTGTGTGATTTCAGTGCAGGCAGTCCTCAATTTAAAACAGCAATTGGGGCCAGAATTACCATTGCTAAGCAGAATGATTATGAGAGTGAGTCATGCCGGATTTTACAATCTTTGGTTGATAACCAAATCACTGCAGCTGTTAAATGAATCATATGGCTGTTAAGCGAATTTGGTTTCCCCCACTGACTTCGCCATCTGGGAAGGTCACAGAGGGGGAATCGCAGGATCTCGAGACGTTGCAAATATTGCAACTACATGCAGAGCTCGAATTTTGATCACATGGCCATGGGGATGCTGTGACAGTCCTGTGTGGACCAGTCATAAGTTACTTTTTTCAGTGCCGTTGTAACTCTGAACAGTCACTAAATGAATGGTTGCAAGTCAGGGACTACCGGTACTTTTTGCAGAACAGCAAAATTAAATTTGAAAAGGCAGAAAGATGAAGGTATGCTGACTCATAATAGACAATATAAGGGAGTTAGTGAACGGGTGTAATTGGTTATGCTTCCTCCAGGCAGAACTTTTAATTCTCTTCGGATATTTAATCCCTTACTCAGGAATGGGATAGTTGGCATAAAGTTTGCCTCAGCAAACTTAAGTCTATTCATTGGATAAGAATGAAGCCACAGAGTCACAGAATTATCCATTGGTGGGTGTAGAAATCAAAGTCCCTATAATAGATCTAAAGTTCCGGGTTTAAATTCTAGGCTTTTTTCCACTGGCTTTCCAAGTCAACAGATCCTTGGTCTTTTTCTTGATGGCCATGGAAGATACCACATGGACCATGGTTCTCTTTCTGGCCAGAGACTGTTCTACCCAGCCTCGCTATCTTCATTTCTTAACACATACAGGTAGTCCTCTACTTATGACCACAGTTGGGACTGGAATTTTGGTCACAAGCCGGTGTGGTCATACGGTGAGTCAATAGGACATCAGACCCCAATTGTGTGGCCATTTTTACCAGTCAGTAAGTAAATCAGTCACAGTTTTGTTCCATAAAGCATTAACCTTGCAAACTCTAAAGCTTTCTCCTTCCGTTATATACAGTATTCAGGATGGACAATGATTAATATTTATATGTTACTTATATGTTAAGGGTGCAGGTCTATGCATATGTTGTGTATAGTATGTTTAAATGTGTGGTATGTATGTGTACACTTTGAGAGCAAGCAACTAAATTTCATTTTTAATGTGTGCCGTTGTGCCCACAGTAAAAAATGACAATAAAAATTATCTATCTATCTATCTATCTATCTATCTATCTATCTATCTATCTATCTATCTATCTATCTATCTATCTAATCACATGATTGTTAAGTGAATCTTGGTTCTCCAATGGACATTTATTGCCGTTTTTTGCCTGAAACCAGCATTTATGATCAATGACATTTGTAGGTCTGTAAAGCATAAGAAAGCTGAAGTAAAGTCATAAGCACAGTTGCAGTTTCACTTAGTGACCACTTTGCTTAACCACTGAGTTGCTGGACCCAACTAAATTTGCTAAACAAGAGTTAACTGTATTTAACCTGTACATCTGGGTACGATGTGCTAAGATACGGTTTTATGACTGTTTATGACCTACAACCTGGGCAGGCTCCATTATGGTTGTAACTTGAGGACTACCTGTAAAAGAATCTTGCAAGTTTGAAAGCACATCTCTTACGATCCACTTCTCTGTCAAACACCTGCTTTTGTGACCTTGGGTCCCACAGTCTGGTCCCATTTCTTTCCCATATACTTCCTCTCCCCTGTTTCTATGGCAAGTTGAGTAGCGACAGAGGTTAGCAAGCATCTTAGCAATATAACCTTGACACCCTCTCTAAGCGGTTTACGGAGTCAGCATATTGCCCCCAACAGTCTGGGTCCTCATTTTACTGACTTCAGAAGAATGGAAGGCTGAGTCAACCTTGAGGATTGAACTGCTGAACTGCAGGCAGCAGGCAATCAGCAGAAGTAGCCTGCAGTACCGCATTCTGACCACTGCGCCACCACACAGTGATTAGAATGCAGGACAGCATTCTATGTCTCTTATCTGATTATTGTCCTACCTCACCTCTTCCTTTTCCTCTCTCAAACATGTTCTCGCCCGACCGTTACATTTACAGATTTGGGGCTGCCACCGAGAAGGCTGCCATCTTTCCTGCTATTCTAATGTTGAATTTGGTACATTTCGGTGGATACCTGCAAGGAGTGGAGGAGCTGTCCCAGCTTTTTTCGGGCAATGCCATATTGCTCAGAATGCACAGCCTGGAGGATCTCTTTACGAACATGCAACAGCCAGCTGTTGGCAGAGTGAATGAGCTCTGAATCAAAGTGAAAAATGGGGTCATCCCGAGTCGTATTCCCAAAGTCCATGGCGGCATTGGCATTGGCTACTTCTGCAATGGCTCCACGGAAACGCTTGGCTGACACCTCAGGACCATAGAAAGCGGCAAAGATGTCATCAGCCAATAGGGTCTTGCCCTGTTGAGGTGGAATCAGAAGTAATATTTAAAAAACCATGGTAGATAAGTCCATCCATTTCCCCCCCCCCTACAATATAGATAAGGAAGTGTGTGTTGAAGGCGAATGAAAGGTTAGGTCTCAACTGAAATACATGTTATGGATAAATGGATTGAATTTGTAAATCAGTTTTTCTCAATCATGGCAACTTGAAGATGTGTGGACTTCCACTCACAGAAGTCCTCAACCAGACTCAAAGTTCTGCCATTGCCTCTCCCGTGGTCATGTGATTGAATTTGGGGCCCTTGGCAACCAGCCTACACTTAGGGCCATTTGTGGCATCCTGTGGTGATGTCACTGTGATTTATGACATTTTCTGCCGGAAACTGGCATCGACGTCCAGTTTTCGGCAAAAACTGTCCATTGTGAACAATAGCTTTGCTTAATGACCACTGTGTTTGCTTAACATCTGCCCCATTCACTGAATGACTGTTGCAAAATAAGTCGTAAAATCGGGTTGGTTGTGCAATTGAAAACATCAGTAGCAATGCTAGCAACGATAAAGGAACATTTTCCAGCTGGGAATTACCAATTAATTGCCAGCAAAAAACAATTAAGCTGGCTAGACTGCCTGTTTTTGGTTTTTGTTTGCTGATAAGCAAAGAACAAGATGCACTTTGCGGGTGCCTGAGCAAGACCCAGCCCCCTCAATGACATTGCAACCCATCTAAACAAAGGAAGGTTTTGTACAATGTCACTCAACTACAAGCAATTCTGATACTAATTCTGAAACAATGTGTAAGATTGCCTGGTTCTGTGCACTGGCGTACAAAATTAGACAAAGATTAATTAAGAGTAATTGAACTTGTTTGAGCAAGGAACGGTTCTGCCTCAGCATTACCCATTGGTCATTAATTCTAGATTATAGGTTAGTTTTAACTAATAAGAATGATACTATTAAGCATTTTTTAAAACGTATCATTCCTCCTTATTTATTATTGAATGTGCTGGATATTCAAAAACTATTTTCTCCTCTTTCTTCTTTCTGCTGGTTAATAACTGCAATAAAGTTGTTTGATTTGAAAGTCACTGAGGAATAGGGTTTGCTATAACTCAGACCCGGCCATTTTACAGCCCCCCCATGGGCCACATCTAGCCCTTTGGCTGTCTCTGTCCAGCCCGCATGAGATCAACTAGAAATTAGAAATTAAATGTACATTTTGAAGGTGACTGCTATTTTTTTTTCAATTTACATATGTGCATGCGCGCGTGCCAATGCATCTTCACAGCTCAATTGGTTCGGCCCTCCTCAACAGTAAAACTTCTCATGTGGTCCCTTGGGAAAATTAATTGTCCCCCTCTGCTACTTTGCTGAAAATATCACTTGCTCCCTTCACCTGACATTCCTTTCAGATATCCACATCCAATTTTCTCTCACCTTAAAGTCCTCTTCTTGGATGCGTTCCCTCTTGGCAAGGTGAGGTATCTCCGAAAAGAGGCGAAGAGTGATGTTCAGAATTGCATCTTCAGTCATGTCCTGGTGGGTGATGGATCCCCAGGAGAAGCTGAGGCTCCGAGACCAGATGTTGGGGAAAAATCCATGGACTTTTTGCAGTGGCAAATGAACCAACATCAGCATCCACAGGAGATGCCCAAAACAGTCCAAGGGATGGTCCATATTGGATACATTTATCTGAAACTATAGAAGAAAAGAGAATTGCTTTTAAGCTAAGGTCTTCACTTCTATGCTGCCATTGTACAGTCAGTTGTGCAGTCAAGCTATTCTCCAAAACACCCGAAGGCAGGACAAGAAGCAACGGGTGGAAAATAATCAAGGAGAGAAGCAACCTAGAACTAAGGAGAAACTTCCTGACAGTTAGAACAATTAACCAGTGGAACAACCTGCCTCCAGAAGCTGTGAATGCTCCAATACTGGAAGTTTTTAAGAAGAGACTGGACAGCCATTTGTCTGAAATGGTATAAGGTTTCCTGCCTGAGCAGGGGGTTGGACTAGATGACCTCCAAGGTACCTTCCAACTTTACTATTATGATTTGTCTCGCCTTCCTTGCTCCCTCAGGCCACCCCATCACGTTGTCTTCTCTTTGGTTAGGAGAAGCAACTTCAGATTTCACAGAAAGGAACAGAGAATGATTGAGCACAAAAGGTGGTTAAAACTGAGTGTTGGCCTACAAAATGGAGGAATGGATGCTGAGACACAGAAGGAGATTAAAATGGCCCCAGCCCTGTCAGCCTTTCGTGAGGCCCTTAAAACCTGGCTATGTTCCCATGCCTGGGGCACTGAATGTGTTAAGGGGCCTCTTTCCTGGCTATTTTGCCAACTGGTCAAGTATCTCAGCTGCTATGCATATTTATTTTGGATGTTTCTGTTGTTTCTATTGTTTTAAAATGTCTTTAGTATTTTGAATTGTAATACAGTGGTTGAAGTATAAGCCACCGAATCATTAACTGAGACAGGTGGCTATAAAAATTGAATAAATAAATACATAAACATAAGATTGCAGGTAGTTCTCTACTTACGATCTTAATTGAGGCCAAAATTTCAGTTGGTAAAGTGAGACAATTGTTAAGTGAATTTTGCCCCACTTTATGACCTTTCTTGTTAAGTGAATCACTGCAGTTAAGTTAGTAACATGGTTGTTAAGTGAATCTGGCTTCCCCATTCACTTTGCTTGTCAGAAGCTTGCAAAAAGTGATCACGTGATCCCCAGGACATTGCAACCGTCATAAATATGAGTCAGTTGCCAAAAGTCTGAATTTTGATTACATGACCATGGGGATGCTGTAGTGGTCATAAGTATGAAAAATGGTCATAAGTCTCTCAGTGCTGTTGCAACTTCAAATGGTCAGTAAATGAACTGTTGTAAGTTGAGCACTACCTATAGTTTTTGAACTGCACGCACCCAGAGTCCTTGACTAAGACGGGCGGCTATAGAAATTGAATGAACGAACAAACAAACCAAAAAACATAAGAATATAAAGTTTATTAAATCTAGCTTCCCAGAGTTGTTTTGAAACAAGATGGGCGGTAAATAAATTTAATAAATATTAACTTTTTCCCCTAGGGTGTGCTAAAATAGCAAATAGTTTAAGCTAGATTTGAAAAAGCTTTTGGTTTGTTTGGCTTCTGTTATTGTCCTCTTTTTCAAAACTGCATTTTATCATGCATACATCAATAAATACCAATTTTTGCTTGCAGTAATGTTAAATGATGTTCCACAATGATAGAATGAGGGGCTGTGCTTTCCCAGGATCCACATGGTCAGGAAAAGGGAAATGCTATTTTTGAATAATCACATCAGTTAGAAAGGCCAAAAGATCCAAGTGATCTATTTTGAGTGATGGATTGATCGCCGAGCTTCCTGAATTACAGCCCACTCAGCCGGTTCATTTCACTGTATGTCTAGATCCAGTAACATTTTGACATTTTTATTTTGTTCATTTAAAAATCGTGCGTCCTTCAAGAGTTTAAGCAGACATTTTTGAGGGCTGCATATTTGATTAGGTTGATAAGTAACTTTATTATTGACAGAACTCTGCTTTTTTGAGTATATACCTTGACCAAATGCAAACTACAGGGGATATTACTTGACCTTAGCTGACTTTGCTTGAATGTGTTTAAAAGCTAAGCTGCGTCAGGCTTGCCAAGTGTTTCAGTGGGAGACCGTACCACAATCTCCAGGCCACTATTAAAAAAAAAATCTACAAAAAAAGACAGTAGCAAGAAAACTTCATAAATACATTCACCTATGCACTAAGAGTTGACCTCATCTTAAGGGAGATTTGAAACAGTCGCAAAGCTTTTGAGCAAACATTTACACTTTTAACGCGGCTTTTCATCCGAATATATACTCCAGAAGGAGAAGGGAAAGAAAATCTTGAGTAGGCACTTATATGTATATGCCTCTCTCCTTACAAGTGACACTTCTAGAGAAATTGGAAAGAAGCTGAACATTAAAAAAAAAGACCAATTTCTCATAAGAAGATATGCCCAGATGTTTTGCAAGATAAGTGGGCATACTTTGCCCTTGAATGTACTGTAAAAAGGTAAAGGTAAAGGTTCCCCCGCACATGCGTGCTAATCGTTTCCAACTCTAGGGGCCGGTGCTCATCTCCGTTTCAAAGCCGAAGAGCCAGCGCTTGTCCGAGGACGTCTCCGTGGTCATGTGGCCGGCATGACTAGACGCCAAAGGCGCACGGAACGCTGTTACCTTCCCACCATAGTGGTCCCTATTTTTCTACTTGCATTTTTACGTGCTTTCGAACTGCTAGGTTGGCAGAAGCTGGGACGAGTAACAGGCGCTTACTCTGCTACGCGGCACTCAGGATTCGACCCGCCAAACTGCCGATCTTCTGATCGACAAGCTCAGCGTCCTAACCCACTGAGCCACCGCGTCCCTTTTGAATGTACTGTACTGCATATCAAAATAGAGACTCTGAAAAATTAATGACTAAATGAACTAACTTATATCACTATAATCAGATAGTTTCCAGAGAATAAGTCCTATTGGTCAAAGCAGAAATATAAAAGATTGTATAGTGAGAAATGTTAAAATTCTAAATGCATACTGAAGTCTCCCAGACGTTCAGGAAACACTTTCCAAAATCATTGGATAAGGGACATTTCATAGGCCTCTTCTACTGAAAAATAATCTATTATTTTTTCATTTAATTGCATAAAGTATATATTTTAGAATTCCCATGCAGTCCCCATTTATGTACAGATCACTCAGCAAGTTTGCTCCAACAAATCATCTGTGTAAACTGCCTTGCATGAGTATTATATTTATAAACAAGACCTCAAGAGCTTGCAGTCACGTTATATAATTAATCTGTTTTATGAGACTATGAGTAAGTCCTGTTATTTAAGAATGGAAAAACGACATCATAGATGTACCATTTTTAGACACACAGGTTGAACAGTTAATTTTAGATGCAACTGGACATCAACTCCTTTGCTGTAATATAATAATTCTAATTGATCATAAGGACCAGATGAAGCACCATCTGGACTCTTAATCCTATAATACGGAATTTCATAGACTTTCTAATCTTACCAGCATTTTTTTTAAATCCCATTTATATCCCGCCCTTCTCCGAAGACTCAGGGCGGCTTACAATTTAAGCACAAACCAATGTGCTTAGCATTATCAATTGCTTCAATTCTTCCATATCTTTCCTTACAGCAGGGGTCTTCAAACTTGGCCCTTTTATGACTTGTGAACTTCAACTCCCAGAATTCCTCAGCCAGGCACGCTGGCTGAGGAATTCTGGGAGTTGAAGTCCACAAGTCATAAAAGGGCCAAGTGTGAAGACCCCTGCCTTACAGCATTCATTTTTTCTTAGAATAACTTTTTTTTTACAGAATTCCTCATTGGATCCATTGCCCCTGAAGTTGAGAAATAAAAGGCTTTGTGTAGATCAAGGGATAAAAACAGGGACTGACACAAGCAAAGCTAGATGTTCCCCTAAAATTAGAAGACCCAACAAAACCAAGTAATCTTCTCCCAAATTTTTGGATGCCCCTTTATAACATTTAGGCTCGATGCAGGCCAAGCAGGGAGGTAGACATCAACTAAGATAGGTCCCAGCCCTCCAAAACCTTCCTCCCATTTCCATTTTCAACATCCTCTGCCTCAGTCTCCCTAATGGTAAAGGCTGGCTCAGTGCAAGATGAACAGAAAGAAAAGCCGCATCCCGCATTTGTTAATAGCAGGAATGAATGACTATAGGTCACTGCAGAATTTGGAAAGCCAGTTTGGTGCAGTGGTTAAGGTGTTAGTCTAGAACAGGGGTAGGCAAGCTCGGTTCTTTTATGACTCATGGACTTCAACTCCCATAATTCCTGAGCCAGCTATGCTATGCTATGCCTACCCCTGGTCTAGAAACTAGAAGACTATGAGTTCTAGTCCCAATTTAAGCATGAAGACCAGCTGGGTGACCTTGGCCCAGTTCCTCCCTCCCTCCCTCCCTCCCTCCCTCCCTCTCTCTCTCTCTCTCCCCAACCCACCACACACCAGGTGGTTGCTGACAGGAAAATAGGAGGAGGAGGAAAGAGTATCAGGTACGTTTGCTGCTGTTAAGGTAAAGTTTCCCCCGCACATGCGTGCTAGTCGTTTCCGACTCTAGGGGCCGGTGCTCATCTCCGTTTCAAAGCCGAAGAGCCAGTGCTTGTCCGAGGACGTCTCCGTGGTCATGTGGCCGGCATGACTAGACGCCAAAGGCGCACGGAACGCTGTTACCTTCCCACCGGAGTGGTCCCTATTTTTCTACTTGCATTTTTACGTGCTTTCGAACTGCTAGGTTGGCAGAAGCTGGGACGAGTAATAGGCGCTCACTCTGTTACGCGGCACTTGGGATTCGACCCGTCAAACTGCCAACCTTCTGATCGACAAGCTCAGCGCCCTAACCCACTGAGCCACCGCGTCCCTTGTTTTGCTGCTGTTACTTATAAATAAAGGCAAATTTAACATAGGGAATCATGTTTATCAGAGGGGGGGGGAAGAGGGGGATCAGCCAATTGAAAGACTAGTTTTTTACCTCCAAGGTCAACTCTGGAGGAATTCCTCTGGAGCTCCAAAGCCCTACCCGGCGTATGACATGCACGTGACCTAAATTGCTAAAGGCACCTGCACCAAATTGAAGCATTTCTGGTCTGTCTGCTTCCTTGCCCTTATTTCCCCTGGATTTAACACCTACCAGTCTGGGCAACGTAACAAAAAGCGAGCAATAAAGTCCCAGCCAGAAGCAAATTGTTCCGGAATGATTTGGGCAAGTGCAGTTTCAGACAGTGGAAACTAGTCCCCCCCCCACCCTCCAATGTCAACAGTTTTGTTCCCCAATCTCACAACATCTTTCCTCTCGTTTGTTGTGGGTCTCTGTCTGGTCTTTCCCCCCCCCCCTCATTTTGCACAAACTCTCTGCGTGTTGACAGTTACGATCTGGGCTGTTTCTGAGAACTTGGCTGGCAAAGCAGTCAGTTTGGTTGGCCAAGATAACAGCTCCTAGGAGTGAAGGCACATAAGCACGAGTGCATGCACACACATACACATACAAACTCTCCAACTGTAAAACTGCAAGAAGTAGCTGATAAAGTGCCCATTTCTCTCTCTCTCACACACACACACTCTCTCTCCCCCCTTACACAGTAGAAAATGCTCCACAACAATGAATCTAATTGTGTGAAAACCTGGAACCATCATCTTGTATATATTGACTGATTTGATAGAATAACAAAATAACAGAGTTGGAAGGCACCTTGGAGGTCTTCTAGTCCAGCCCCCTGCTCAAGCAGGAAACCGTATCATTTCAGATAAATGGTTGCTCAATCTCTTTAAAGACTTCCAGATAGAGCAGGGGTGTCAAACTCAATTTCATTGAGGGCCGCATCAGCATTGCAGTTGCCCTCAGGGGGCTGGGTGGGTGTGGCCAGGGTGGGCGTGGCCTACTGGGTGGGCATGGCTAGAGTGTGTATGGCCTACTGGGTGGGCGTGGCCAGCTCTACATCGTTCGCATCAAGGGTGCCTATGGGGTCCTGGGCAGGAGTGGGACAGATCTGAGGGTCTCTGGCAGAAGGAGGGTCTCTGGGCCAGGGCCAAGGCAGTGGGGGCCGTTCCCTCACTGTTTCCGGGATGGCTTCGCGGGCCGCATGAAACCACTTCGCGGGCCGGATCTGGCCCCCGGGCCTTGTGTTTGACATGTCTGAGATAGAGCATCCACAAGTTCTGAAGGCAAGCCGTTCCACTGGTTCATTCTCACGCTCAGGGAATTTCTCCTTAATTCTAAATTGGGTCTCTCCTTGATTAGTTTCCATCCATTGCGTCTTGTCCTGCCTTCAGCTGCTTTGGAGAATAGGTTGACCCCCTCTTCTTTTGTGGCAGTCCCTTAGATATTGGAAGACCACTATCACGTCACCTCTAGTCCTTCTTTTCATTAAACTAGACATACTCAATTCCTGCAACTGTTCCTCATATATTTTAGCCTCCAGTCCCCTGATCAATAGTAGTAAGTGTAAGAGGGATCTTGAAGTCCTAGTGGACAATCACTTCAATATGAGCCAGCCGTGTGCTGCAGCTGCCAAAAAAGCCAACACAGTGCTAGGCTGCATTAACAGAGGGATAGAATCAAGATCAAGTGAAGTACTAATACCACTTTACAATGCTTTGGTAAGGCCACACCTGGAATACTGCATCCAGTTTTGGTCACCACGATGTAAAAAAGATGTCGAGACTCTAGAAAGCGTACAGAGAAGAGCAACAAAGATGATTGGGGGGCTGGAGGCTAAAACATATAGGGAACGGTTGCTGGAATTGGGTATGTGTAGTTTAACGAAGAGAAGAGTGAGGGGTGACATGATAGCAGTGTTCCAATATCTAAGGGGCTGCCACAAAGAAGAGGGAGTCAAGCTATTCTCCAAAGCACCTGAAAGCAGGACAAGAAGCAACGGATGGAAACTAGTCAAGGAGAGAAGCAACCTAGAACTAAGGAGAAACTTCCTGACAGTTAGAACAATTAACCAGTGGAACAACCTGCCTCCAGAGGTGGTGAATGCTCCAACACTGGAGGTTTTTAAGAAGAGACTGGACAGCCATTTGTCTGAAATGGTATAAGGTTTCCTGCCTGAGCAGGGGGTTGGACTAGATCACCTCCAAGGTCCCTTCCAACTTATTATTATTATTATTATCTTTGTTGCTCTTCTTTGCACTCCTTCTAGAGTTTCAACTTCTTTTTTTATACTATGGTGATCAAAACTGGATGTAGTATTCCAAGTGTGGCCTTACCAAGGGATTATAATGTGGTACTAACACTTCATGTGATCTTGATTTTATCCATCTGTTAATGCAGCCTAGGACCACATTGGCTTTTTTGGCTGCTGCAGCACCCTGCTGGCTCATATTTAAGTGGTTGTCCACGAGGACCACACAACCTCAATCCCCAGTCTGTGGAATCAGGTATAATGGCTGTTTCTTATGTCCCTCTTAGCTTTATCTTATAGTTTATCAATACAAATAACCAAGTTCCTATTGTCCACTAAGCCAAGCTGACATTTTGGCTTCTTACAAGCACATTTTCCGTGCAATAAACAATCTGATAAACTCAGTACAGGTAATGCAAAACATGACCATAATTGGGATCAGAGCTTCTGTTGCTAAGCAAGTTGATTGTTAAGTGAGTCAGACGCAGTTTTATGACTTTTTCTGCCAAGGCTATGTGATCCACTGCTATTATTAGGTGAATTAAATGGTCATTAAACAATTCCAAGGGGAAGTTATGAAATGGATTGATGGCTACCTAATGAGAAGGAAGGACTCACTGGAAAAGAGCCTAATGCTGGGAAAGGTTGAGGGCAAGAGAAGAAGGGGACGACAGAGAAGGAGGTGGCTGGATGGAGTGACTGAAGCAGTAGGTGTGAGCTTAAATGGACTCCAGAAGATGGTAGAGGACAGGAAGGCCTGGAGGAACATTGTCCATAGGGTCACGATGGCTGGGAAGGTTGCAAACGGAAATCCCATGAACCTGGGACGCTGCAACTGTTGTAAATATATACCAGTTGCCAAGTGCCACATGACAATGGGGGGGGGGTGCAATGATTGTAAATGGGAAGATTGTTCAGAAGTCATTTTTTTCAGTGCTGCCATAAACTTCAAGCGGTCGCTAAATGAATGGTTGTAAGTTGAGGACTACCTGGAGCGGTGTTTCTCAACCTTGGTGGCTTTAAGAGGGGTGAACTTCAATTCCAAGAATTCCCACTCATTTTAAAGCCACCAAGGTTGAGAAACGCCACACTAAACAGATTATACATTTTGAACTAAGTTAACCACCATCAATTGTCACAAAGAATATATCTCGGAGACAGCACGATCCCTTTCTGATTCTTCTTGTTAACATTATAGATTAAGGTTTCCGATAAACATTTAAAATCTATATTTGGCATTACCTCTATGGCATTTAATCATCATAATATATTAACTGAAACAGATCTATATTTGCCGATACTTCTTGTGAGTTACAAACTTATATCCCGCCCTACAAGTACAAAAATGCCCTCAAGACCAAATTAAATAATGCTCTAAATAATGTTCCATACATGAATCACTTCTTTAAAAACAAGAGTACAAATAGCAAAGGTTGGGAGACTCATTCCAGTTAAGTCCCTTATGTCTGCAATTTGATTCCTAAAATGGTGGCTTTTGATTACACAAACACCCTATCATACAACTCTATACAAATTTTGGCATGCTACAGAGGAACAGCCTTTAAAGCACAGCATTTTGTTTACCTGAGCCAGGATTAATCAACCTTTTTTTGTTTGCTTGCTTTCAACTGCAAATTTTAGCCTAGGATGATGCAAGAAAACAGTGCCTCTGACTACGTGCAGAGTGCCTTTTTCTCCAGATGGCACTCAACTGAAAACCAGAGTGGGATGCCACCAATTCACCACAACAATCAAGTTTTGCCCCTTTCCGGAGATGCAGCTCCTACCACAACTGAACAACAAAAAAATTATGCAGCTCTTCCATCTTCCCTTGCTAATTAGACATGCAAAAAGTTGGGAAACAAAGGATTCGGAGTAGAAAATGGACCCAATGATACTCTATGGAACAGTAGCCCAGTTAGTGCACAACAAAAACTCTTATTGCATAATAAACATTTTGACTACTGCAAAAGCTTTCCAGGAAATAATAATAATAATAATAAGAAGAAGAAAGACTAGTGCATAGGAAAGTGGTTAAAGTGATGATCTGAAAGTAGTAAGGAGGCAGGCAGTTAGTGCACAGCAAAAACTCTTATTGCATAATAAACATTTTGACTACTGCAAAAGCTTTCCAGGAAATAATAATAATAATAAAAAAGACTAGCGCATAGGAAAGTGGTTAAAGTACTGATCTGAAAATAGTAAGGAGGCAGGCATATAACTTTAATAAATAAATAACCAATCTTAAAAGGAAAGCGACACTCCGGCTGCTTTTCTGGCGTTTCTGAACAAACGAAGACAGAAGCGTGTGAACTACTACTTCCATCCTTCCGAGGTAGGTAAAATGAGGACCCAGATTGTTGGGGGCAATAAGCTGATTTTGTAATAATGCCGCTTGGGGTGTGTGTGAAAGCCCTAATAATAAGCAGGCATATACACAGAATGAAGGCTATCGCTAAGCACATTGATTTGTGCTTTAATTTGTAAGCCGCCCTGAGTCTTCGGGAGAAGGGCGGGATATAAATGGGATTAAATAAAATGAAATAAATATACTATAGAGAGAATCGTCTATTATTCTCAGAGGTCTCCCTTGCGGACTAAAAGACTCAGATGCAAAAACCAGGACCAAGTGTTGCGTTTAAAGAGGCTTGGTGAAGCAGTGGGCTGATGCCTCCTTAAGTAACACCAGCTGCCTGCAATTAGTGCAGGTTCGCATCCCACCAGGCTCAAGGTTGACTCAGCCTTCCATCCTTCCGAGGTAGGTAAAATGAGGACCCAGATTCTTGGGGGCAATTAAGCTGACTTTGTAATAATGCCGCTTGGGGTGTGTGTGTGAAAGCCCTAATAAGCAGGCATATACATAGAATGAAGGCTACTGCTAAGCTTGTAAGCCGCCCTGAGTCTTCGGAGAAGGGCGGGATATAAATGGAATTAAAAATAAAAATAAATAAATAAAAAGCTTGGCTCGTTCACACCAGGCTCGTTCACATCTCCAGCCGGCAATCCGGGCAAGGCCACTTTTACTAAGCAGGTGCATCTTTCCGAACCGGAGCCCTCCCCCCCCTGCCCGCCGCCCCCCCGATCCGCGGTCCCAAAGGACCTCTTTCCCCAAAGCCCCCAACGCCGAGTTCCGAGCCAGACGCACCAGCCAGCTGTGGGGTGGGGCAGAAGTCACCTTGAGCGCCCGAGCGCGCCGGACGCCTCTCTGCCTTCCCGGCGGCGGCGGCGGCGCCCCTCGGCCGGAGCCCACGATCTCCCGGGCCAGCTGCGGAAATAGCGGGCGAACAGCGCCAGGAGCTCGCCATCCAGGGAGGTCGCTACTGGCGCGGATTACAATTCCAGCACACGTGAGCGGAGGGCGGAGAGGACTCTGCAGGACCCGGGCGCCCTCCCTCCTCCTCCTCCTCCTCCTCCTCCTCTCTCTCTCTCTCTCCCTCCCTCCTCCCCTGCTCCCTGCCTCCCCCTGCCCCCCCTCTCTCTCCCTCTCCCTCCCTCCCTCCTCTTCCTCCCTCCTCCTCTCCCTCTCTCCCTCTTTCTCTCTCCCCCCCCCGCCTCCCCTGCTCCCTGCCTCCCCCTGCTCCACCCCTGCCCCCCTCTCTCCCTCCCTCCTCTTCCTCTCTCCTCGTCTCCCTCCTCCTCTCCCTCTCTCCCTCTTCCCCCCCCGCCTCCCCTGCTCCCTCCCTCCCCCTACCCCCTCTCTCTCCCTCTCCCTCCCTCCCTCCTCTTCCTCCCTCCTCCTCTCCCTCTCTCCCTTTCTCTCCCCCCCCCGCCTCCCCTGCTCCCTGCCTCCCCTTGCTCCACCCCTGCCCCCCCTTGCTCCACCCCTGCCCCCCCTCTCTCTCTCCCTCCCCCTCCCTCCCTCCTCCTCTCCCTCTCTCCCTCTTTCTCCCCCCCCACTCCCCTGCTCCCTGCTTCCCCCTGCTCCCTCCCTGCCCCCCCTCTCTCTCCCTCCTCTTCCTCTCTCCTCGTCTCCCTCCTCCTCTCCCTCTCTGCCTTTTCCCCCCCCCCGCCTCCCCCTGCCCCCTCTCTTTCCCTCCCTCTCCCTCCTCCTCTTCCTCCCTCCTCCTCTCCCTCTCTTTCTCTCTACCCCCCCCCCGCCTCCCCTGCTCCCTGCCTCCCCCTGCCCCCCTCTCTCTCTCCCTCCCTCTCTCCTCGTCTCCCTGCCTCCCTCCTCCTCTCCCTCTCTCCCTTTCCCCCCCGCCTCCCCTGCTCCCTGCCTCCCCCTGCTCCCTCCTGCCCCTCTCACTCTCTCCCCCCTCGCCTCCCCTGCTCCCTGCCTCCCTCTCTCCCCCTCCCTCCTCCTCCTCCTCTCTCCTCGTCTCCCTCCTCCTCTCCCTCTCTCCCTCTTCCCTTGCCTCCCCTGCTCCCTGCCTCCCCCTGCTCCCCCCCAGCCCCTTTCTCTCTCTCTCTCTCTCTCTCCCTCTCCCCCAGCCTTCTCCCAGTTTTAATGGCTCGGGAGGAAAGCCACTCAGGGTCCAACAGCTGCAGGAGTCCTGATGGAGTTTCTCTATCCGCCTTAAATGCACCTGCTGCCGCTCCCCGTGGCCTTGAGGCGCTTAACCCACCGCGTCTTTTCCTCCCACCCCTTCGCAACAAGGCACCTCTTTCGGGTTTTTCCAATTAACCCAAAGACCCCCCCTCCCTCCCTCCCTCCCCGTTCCTAAAGTTTGCGGGAGGGGAGAAGAAAACAGGCACGCTCTCACACAAACACAGCCACAGAAGTCCTCTGTAAATTACACTGATGGGTGCGCAAATAAGGTGCGGCTGTGTCTTAATACAGAGACAGTGACCCCCCAGACACTTCTTTGTAGAACTTTTTAGCTTCTTATCTGCCTCGAAACCTTCCTGGCTCACACAGGTGTGCCTTATCACAACTTTGATAAGCCCTATCAGAGGACACATTCGTTTCTGATTCATGCTTTTTAGCCAAGAGAGGAAAACGGAAAGAGGGAATTGATGTATTTTTTTAGCTATTTATTTTCTTATCCTGTCTTTATTATTGTTTATAAGGACGGTGATGAATATGCCTAATATTCTCTGCTCCTATTTTCCCCACAACAATCCTGCGAGGTGGGTTGGGGAGAGACTGTGTATGTGTGTGTGTGTGTGTGTGTGAGAGAGAGAGAGAGAGAGAGAGAGGGAGAGGGAGAGGGAGAGGGAGGGAGAGGGAGAGGGAGAGGGAGAGGGAGAGGGAGAGGGAGAGAGAGAGAGAGAGAGAGAGAGAGAGAGAGAGAGAGACTTAGATACCCAGCCAGTTTTTCATGCCTAAAATGGGTCTAGAACTCAGGATCTCCTGGTTCATAAGCCAGCATCTTAACCACTAGACCAGGGGTAGGCAACCATGGCTCTTTTATGATTCGTGGACTTCAACTCCCAGAATTCCTGAGCCAGTATGGCTGGCTCAGGAATTCTGGGAGTTGAAGTCCACGAGTCATAAAAGAGCCAAGGTTGCCTACCCCTGCACTAGACCAAATTTTCCTGAGCTTCTTACATGGGTATCCACAGGATGCAGTCAAAACAAACAAGATGCCATTAGCAACTGTGCAATCAATGAACATTAGAGGGGGGGGGGAAGGTAGAGCTTTGATCACACCAGTGAAGCAGCGCTTTCCACCAGACAGTCTGCTTTGCAGAGGGGGTTTCCTGATCCTGCTGGATCCTCAACAGGTCCATGGACATGACCCTGAGAAAGGAATGGATGAGCCATTTAAAGAAAAGGAAAAACACTTTGGTCTGGGAAAGTGGAAAGAGAGAAATATGCCCCTAGTCCAGACAGCCTTTTGTTTGTTCTTCTGCAGTGTGACTAATCCACAAGAGAGAAAATTTGGCCCAGCGGGGAAAAGATCCTTCCACAATACAGTACAATAAACTAAGTGGAATCTTGGCTCAGGAGATAGAACTGAGTCATGACAAAAGATCACTCCAGGGAAATAGGTGTGGGAGCGGATTAGACTGGAAATAAAAATCACAGTTTCTGAACACCAGGATTTCTCAGCTACTCAAATAATAATGTTTAGTGCCGAGGTGGGGAACTAGGGTATGGCCCCTTTATGACTTGTGGACTTCAACTCCCAGAATTCCTGAGCCAGCCAGAATTCCTGAGCCAGCTACATCATAATCCCACTAAACCAAGGATGAGGGCCAGTGGCCCTTTTATGGTTTGTGGACTTCAACTCCCAGAATGTAGATTGAAAGAAGACTTGTGGACTTCATGGCTGGCTCAGGAATTCTGGGAGTTGAAATCCACTAATCATAAAAGGGTGATCGTTCCTCACCCCTGGTTTAGTGGGATTATGATGGAGCTCAGAAATTCTGGCTGCTTTGGGAATGAATGTAGAAATATGAAGCTTTTTTAATACCTAGGTTGGCAGCAGGTTTCAAGAATCATGCTTGAAAAGTTCCTTCTACTAGATTATAGCATAGCATAGCCAGCCGTGCTGGGTGAGAAATTCTGGGAGTTGGAAGTCCACAAATTTTAAAGTTGCCAAGACCAGGGCTTTTCAACCTTTTCACCCATTGTACCACTTTTAGGATATGGCAACATCAGAGTACCACCAGTCTCCTAGCAAGGTGTCAAAAACTTGACCAAAAAAAAAAAGGAAAAAAGTGATGAAGTACAGGTAGTCCTCGATTTACAACAGTTTGCTTAGTGACTGAAAAAAGTGCCCCGCAAGCCACAGCCGAGCAAGACACCTGCCTTCTGGGCTCAGAAGTGCCAGGATCAGTGCTGAGCTCCAGCTGGAGCCTGGCGCTGACCCTGGCGCTTCCACTGAGCCCTGACAGCCCTGCAGCACCAGCCATCTCTCACTCAGGCTTGTGCAAACATCGTAACTACATGCCAGTTTTCAAGTGCCCAAGTTTTGATCACGTGCCCATAGGGATGCTGAAAGGGTCATTAGTGTGAAAACCGGACATATGTCATCTTTTTCATTGCCATTGTAACTTTGAAAGGTCACTAAATGAATGGTTGTCAGTCAAGGACTACCTGTAATCGATCAATCAATCACAAGGCATCTGCGAAGTCTAAAGGACAACTGAGATTCTCCATCCTTTCCTCAACACTGTTCTATCTAGTCTAGATTGGGAGAAGTTAAGACTGCAGGTCAGACAAGGGCAGTGACCTTCAATTTTGGCAAGTTTAAACTGGATGGACATCCTGGGTAGCCTAGATCGGTGGTGGTGAACCTATGGCACGGGTGCCAGAGGAGGCAGTCAGAGCCCCGGAGGTGGCAACTGTCCCTCTTCAACCAGCCGCCTGCTAACTCGCCAATGTCACATGTGGCTGAATGCATCCCGGCACGGCTGGTTTCCCTCCCCCACATCTCATCTCGCCTGGCCTCGCACGCTCTCCTTTTCCCAGGCACGACCCACTGCATCACCTCCTCAGCTGTTGGCCGACCATCCATCTCGGAGGCGGCTTTGAACTGGTGGCGACGGGCTGCGGAGCCCCAGAGTGCGCCTGTTGAGGGCCCGGCAGGCTGTGGCTACTGACGGACACTGTTGGGCCCCACGCGCTCGCTGGCCTCTATGTGCGGGGGCCGATGGTGTCAGGCAGCAGCTGCCCCAGGCCTTGCCTTGCCCCATGGCAATGGCACCCCCACCCTGCCTCGCCTCACCCCACAGGATGAGTCTCCTGCCTACCGCTCCACCTGCCAGAGACCTCCTGGAGCTCCCCCAACCCTGCTCACCCCCCACAGGTGTCCCTCCCCACGAGCAACATTGGTGACCACACCCACCTTGGCCACACCTACTCAATCTTCCATGACCAGCACACCCACACCCACCCAGTGAGCCACGCCCACCTGGCACCCAGCAATAAATAAGTGGGTTTTGGGTTGCAGTTTGGGCACTCGGTCTCTAAAAGGTTTGCCACCACTAGCCTAGATGATCTTAAAAGCCCCTTCCAGCTTCCCAGTTCTATGGCTCTTATTACTTTATTAATGCCTGGACCATAAGAGCAGGATTAAGGGACAATCTTTGCTCCGTCTCCTTTCTGCAAATGCCAGTGCCAATTCAGTCTTCTAACTGAGCAAAATAGTTTAATGTCTTCACAGAAAATATAACGAACTAAGAACAGCCGAACAGAAACGGGTCCTCTGGTTTTGCTCTGAAAGGTTTCTTTCCCAACTCCCAAAGGTAGAACAAGCCCATCCGAGCGACCTCATGTATCCTTCAATTTCAGATCATCTTCTTGAAATTCTGAAGAGCTTCGTCCGCCTTCTGCAGTTCTGTCTCACTTTGTTTCAGCTGAGGGAAAAAAAATGCCCAAGACAGATGTGATGATCAAGTTGTTGATATGTCCCTTTGGGACATCCTGCCATCCATCCGTGGTAAGATCTGCCCCAAACCTCCTCCTATCCTGCAGATTGGCCTGGGGACCCAATGGGGGAATTCAACTCTGGAAGTGGCTGTTTGATTGATAGCAGACTCCATCTCCCCCCCCCCTCACACACGCACTTCTGCTCTCCCTACGCCCATCTTTTTTACTAGTCATATCAATGTATTTTCTTTGTTTCTTTTCCCTTATTTATTTCACTGTTCCATTATTTTACTTTAATTTTGATTAAACCTTTTTTGTCCCTTCACTTTGTATGGTTGGGAGCTGCCTAGAGGAGCCCCATGGCAATATAGGCGGCCAAGGAATTTAATAGTCAATTGCAAAAAGGCAGCTTTACTCAGAACAGCTTACATCCTGCGACGATACCTCTTGATACACCATCAAACCCCAACATCTGCCTAGCCCAGGTCCTTGGGAAGGGTTTGATAGGTGGACAAAACAGACAAATCTAGTCTGAACATCTGGGTGACTCTGTGATGAAAATAATATTAATATTAATAATAATATTAATAATATTAATCATCATCATCATCATCTGCATCACACTTCATATTCTTGTTCTGAAGGGTCTTTTTGTAATTACCCTCAAGAAATATGCAGAATAGGCTATCTAGAACAGGGGTCTTCAAACTTGGCCCTTTTATGACTTGTGGACTTCAACTCCCAGAATTCCTCAGCCAGCATCCCCGGCTGAGGAATTCTGGGAGTTGAAGTCCATGAGTCATAAAAGGGACAAGTTTGAAGACTCCTGATCTAGAATGTATAAAGGTATTTCAAATGAATGTTGGAAATGTAAATGTAAAGAAGGGACTTTTTATCATTTTGGGGGGGACATGTGATAAAGCAAAGAAATATCGGAGTAGGATTCATACATTAATGCAGAAAATTCTTAAAGTTAACATAAAGATTAAACCAGAAACTTTCCCTCTGGGTCTAATGGAAAAAGACTTGGGGGTGGAAAAAAAAAATTGGAACTCTGATTTTATATATGGTGATGGCAGCAAGACTGCTCTGTGCACAAAAATGGAAGGAGGCTTCCAATTAGGAGAGATGGCTTTATCAAAACAAGAGATGACTGTTCTGATAAAAGAAAAGAATGTAAGTACTTTTGTTTCTACTTGGAAACCGCTTCTGGACTTTGTGCTTGAGGTGAAAAAAAAAATGATGCCATGATTTTAGGTTTTACTAATTAGACTGGTTTGTTGATATAGAAATGGCTAGTTCATGCTACTATAGAAATGTAAAAAGTTCGAGATTCAATCTTAATCTCTTATTTTACTGCAACAGAGGGGGTTGGAAGTCGACACCTTTTGTTTCTTCCCCCTCCCCTTCTCCACATTTTTTCCTTTTTCCTTTACCTATTGTTGTCCCTTACTATTTGCTTTTGTATTTTCATATTTTAATGTTATAAATGAATAAAATTGCGTGTATGTGAGAGAGAGAGAGAAAATAAGTGTCTCAGGCTAAAAGGCAAGCAAAAACTCAAAAACCTTCTAAACTCCTTGTCCCAAAGGAGCTTTTTCAAAAGACCACTGGACTTGTTTCGTTTCTCATCCAAGAAGCATCTTCAGTTCTACAGTTCTGAAGAAGCTTCTTGGATGAGAAGTGAAATGTCTTCAAGGAAAAACAAAAGTCCAGTTTTCCTTTTGAAAAAGCACCTTTGGCACAACCATGACCTGGATGACTTGAGAATCTCCAGAGACTTCTAAACTCCTTCCCACCACATTCTGATGAAAGCAAGAACCAGAATGTTAAAGTGATCATTGGCCACCAAAATTATCCACCCCTGACTCAAGATCTTCTGAAGGAACCAGCAACTTTTCTGGCCCCGAGTCCTGAATGCTGGGTCCCCAAATGGCTAAAATCTCTCAATGTCTTATGATCATGGAGATTTCAGAACCTGAATACAGAAACAACACACACCCCCCCAAATCTTTTGGGACATTTGGTATCTCGGCACCCACAAGTGAGGCAGTGGATCGAGCATCATCCCTAACAAAGCAAGCCCCAATTGCCAATCCTGTATGAGTTACCTTGGCTGCATCCAATTCTTGGACTTTGGCCGGTACTTTCACAGCATACTCTGGATTCGCCATACGCTGGCGTAATAATAGGATTTGTTTCTGCAGCTCTGCCTTTTTCCCTGTCAGTTTGGCTATCTCCTTCTCTGCGTCAATCAAGCCCTGTCAAGGAATTCAGAGAGTCAGCAATGCTACCGTGCTACCTCATGGGTAGCACTATGAGTTGAGAGTCACTGTAACCAACTGGATCCACAAGTCATCTGAGTATACATGAATTCCCTGAGATCTGAGGTGAATCACGACCATTATCTTCCTGAATACTACAGAAACAGCCCAAATGGAAAAACCCAAAATGTTGCTAAATCTCTGGCGTTTTAACTTCAGCAAAAAGGAGATCAAATCAGTCAATCCTAAAGGAAATCAACCCCGGATGATTTTTTGAAGGACAAAAACTGAAGCTGAAGCTCAAATACTTTGGCCACCAATGGAGAAGAGAAGATTCGTTGGAGAACGCCCTGATGTTGGGAAAGACTGAAGGCAAAAGGGGAAACGGACGGCGGAGGATGAGATGGTTAGATAGATAGAGGACAGGGGAGCTTGTTGTGCCCTAGTCCATGGGGTCACAAAAAGTTGGACCCCCTTAGCAGCTAAAGAACAACAACACCAACACCAGAACTTATGACACAGAACCTGAAGGTTAATTTGCTTTAAGTTCAAATGGCAAACCATTCCCTGCTCTTGAAAGCAGTGAAGTACAGGTAGTCCTTGATTTACAACAGTTCGTTTAGTGACTGTTCAAAGTTACAATGGCGCTGAATAAGTGACTTATGACCATTTGGCACACTTGTGACTGTTGCAGCATCCCCATGGTCACATGATGAAAATTCAGATGATTGGCAACGGACTCCTATTTATGATGGTTGCAGTGTCCCTGTGTGTGTGTGTGTGTTTGTGTGTGTGTGTGTGTGTGTGTGTGTGTGTGTGTGTGTGTGAGATGTGACCAGCTTTTGTAACCTTCTGACAAGCAGAGTCAATGGGAAAGCCAGAATCACTTAACGACCGTTACTAACCCAGCCACCATAGTGATTCATTCAAAAACTGTGGCAAGAAAGGTCCAAGAAAGTTTGTAAAATGGGAGAAAACTCCGCTGACAATTGTCTTGCTTGACAACAGAAATGTTGGGCTCGATTGTGGTCCTAAATCAAGGACTTCCTGTATACAAAATATGACCCCCTCAGATTTTTTACCTCATGAAACCAGTCAGTCAATCATTTGGGTGCCTAAAAGTGATTAATGGCCCTCAGAACCACCTTGTGATTGATCACCTACCGCATTGCAGATGATGGAATAAAGTGTTATGAGTGGGGGCGGGGCGGTGAAGCCTATGTCTTAATGGTATGCAAGACTATCTTTAGGACATGGTGATCTGATGTTCCGTTACAGAACAAAATCTATTAGTTTCCTAGCCTTTGGATGGTGCGGGGAAGTGTTCCTTTTGTAGGCTGGCAGAATCCAGAATGCTTCCTCGTCCTTCCACAAGTTCACAAAAGTGAATAATTGGACCTGGGTTTACTCACCGTGAGTCTCGTTGCTCTAACTGCTAAGGAAGTTAAAGTAAGGTAGGACACCAGAAGAAGAAAATGGGGGGGGGGGAAAGGCTGATTCCTGAGGGAGACCCGATTATGTTGATGTTTGGTGCGACAGTGAGGAGGGTGGGCTCACACTGGTGTGGGGCAGAGTGGAACCTGGGGGTCAAATTGCTAATAAAGAATTTTGGGAGGCTGAGATGATCATTTCGAACTCTTTATGTTCTCATCAGCCCTTTATCTGAGATTCGAACCTGGGCTGATTATATATTAGGCAGTTGTTTTAACTTCCTGAGCCACAGGTTCTTTCTCTCTTTTATTAGCTATATATATTACACACACACACACACACACACACACACACACACATATATATATGGAAATCTGGTCCCCAAAACTAAGGGCTCCACTGGTTCTTTACTGCCAGTCAACATTTTGTGGCCTGCTTATTTTTTTAGTACCTTCAGCAGAAGATGGACAATGCATTTGTCGGAAGCTATAGCTACAGCACAGCCAGAAGGGGGAACCTGCCCAGGTTCTAGTACCAAAACTTGCTTGGAGGAGGAAAGAATGCAGATATATTCAGAGCAACGAGTCACGGTCTCTGCTGTCGGAAGATCCAAACACTGCAAGTAACCTAGGGACAGATGAACAGAGGAAGAACATCAGGGAAGTTGAGGGGAGCTCTTGTCAGCCTCGTTGTAGAGAGCAAGGAAGATCTCAACAGAAATATGTAGAAGCTACGGCCTAGATCGGGGGTGCCCATCCTTGGCAACATTAAGACCTATGGACTTCAACTCCCAGAATTCCCCAGCCAGCGTAGCTGCCAGAATACTGGGAGTTCATGTCCACAAATCTAAATGTTGCCAAAATTGGACGCTCCTGGCCTAGACAAAGTGGCTGAAACATTTTTTTTTAAAGTTCAGAACTAACAGATAACATTTGGAAGCAGCTCAGTCACCTTCCTAATTCACAGAAGTATAAAGAGGAAGGGGTTCAGATTTGCAAGGTTCTACTATGATAGACAATCTTAATAAAAGTTATTTTAGCCTTCCTAGGGAGTTAATTTCCTGGTCTAATCATGACCTCTAAGATCAAGGACAAGCAGCCGGTCTGGGATGGGAGGTTGCATTTTCAGACTCAAGTGCTTGATGCCTTAAGGCGGGGGTCCCCCACCTCTGTGGCGCAGCCCACTAGTGGGCCATAAGGTGTTCGCAACTGGGCCGCAGAAATTCCTGAAAGCAGCAGGCGAGCATGTACTTGCACACTACCGTATTTTCCGGCGTATAAGACGACTTTTTAACCCATGAAAATCTTCTCAAAAGTTGGGGGGTCGTCTTATACGCCGGGTCGTCTTATACGCTGGAAAAAAACCAAATCAGTCGAGCGTCCCCGTTCTTGCAAAGCCGGGCCGCCCCGCGCAACCGAGCTATCTCCGGCGCGGCTCCGGGACACGGCTGGGCGGGAGCGTCGGGCGGCTCTCCCCACGCGAAGGCGGCGCTGCCCGTCGGCTCTTGGCCCGAGGGGAGGGCCTCGCGCCCGCCGGACTCACCTGTCACCAGCACCGCTCTCCCCCCCCGCGGGGATGCGCTTCCGCCGGGCGGTGCTGGCCGAGATGAGCCAGCAGGCAGCCGCCGTGAGCGCGGCGCTGAGGGGCAGCGGCAGGACGGCCTGGCCCAGCACCTGCAGGACGGCCAGCAGCCCCATGCGCAGCAGCAGCCGCCGGCTCAGCAACAGGTCCGAGCGCAGGAGCCGCACCGCCAGGCTGCCCAGGAAAAGCAGCCACACCAAGAGGCTGCACGCCCAGTCCAGCTCCATGAGGGGCAGGGCGGGAAGCCGGCCGGGAAGAGGGACCGGGAGCCCGGGCTGAGCGCGCCTCGGCCGACAGTGAGTTCTAAAAAAGAGGCTGCGGGCGGAGCTGCCCCGCCCTGCGCCGAATGGGAGAAGTTCAAGGCCTAGGGGGGGAAGCAGGAGGGGTGCCGGCCGTGGCGGGGTGGCGGCTGCCCTCCGGCGCTGCCTGCCACCCGGGAAACGCTGCGCCTCGGGGGCCGGCAGAAGCGCGGGAGCAGCGGGAGGGCCGGCGGGGCCAGTCGGGCCTTCGCCTCCTCTGCGACGGACAGGGAGGGCAGGGCATGTAAGTATTTTCCGGCGTATAAGACGAAAAACCTTGAAAATCTTCTTAAAAGTCGGGGGTCGTCTTATACGCCGGGTCGTCTTATACGCCGGAAAATACGGTACGTTTGCATGAGCAGCGGGCACAGGTGCACGCCGCTTGGACAAATGGAGCTGCCCGCGCAGATTTGCTGACCACTCGGGCAGAACCATCTTCTCCCCACCCACCCTTCCACTGATCCACAAAGCCAGAAAGATTGGGGAACTCTGCCTTAACGGCTACAAGGAGAGGGAAAAAGGAAGGATGAGAGAAAGAGAAGAAATTCAAGCTGATGTCTCAAAAGAAAGGAAGAAAGGTGGAAGAAACCGCCACTGGCTTTCTCTAAGTAGACCTGTTCAACTCACCCAGCTGTTCAAAAAAGCCCAGGTATGAAATAGCTAATTTCCCTAATGGAGAATTGACCCATTCCCTAAAAAAAGAGGAGATTCCAAGGCCCAAAATCAGAAATGTCAGGTGTCTCTCTCTTTAGTTAGATGCAAAACAATTCATGGAATACTTCAACAGAACACAGTGTCAAAGGGGCAAATACGAAGAAATGAATCCCTTTCTCTACTGCTTTGGGCTCTGGTGTTCGTCTTCTGACATCTGTGACATCTGACACAACGGCTCCTAGCTCTCTAGCAAAAAGGTATTAAGCTAGCAGAGGCTTGACATTAATTTAGCACTTATTTTTCAGAGGTGGGGAGACCACCCAAAAACACGCCATGGAAAACTAGCAATTCTGAGCAGCACGTTCTGGCAGGGAGAGAAATATTGGTGGCTCCAGATACTGAACTGAGATGTTGCAAACTACCGGTCCATCTCAAGTCTACGAAATCACTAAAACCATCATTATCTCCGACTGCCAAGCTAAGACCAATATTGGGGAAAAGATTTGTAGCTGCAGGGATATTAAAGATCTTCCACCTCCATCGATAGATCTTCAAGCCAAGTGACTACCAAAAGTTGGCCTGGTTTGCTAACATATTTTAATTGTTCAGGTAGGCAACTTTCTCCAAACTAAGCCTCTCCAGATTTGGCAGGATGGCAAATTCCGGAATTTCAAGCCAGCTCAAGACCCGGATTCATAGCCTCTCATTCATTAGTGAAAAACTCACAGTCAGCTTTGGTTTTGGTAAGGTTGTAGTCCGCCCGGAGAAAACGCACAGCCTTGATGATGTTCAGTATGAAGTCAAAGGTGTGGTCCAGTTTTTCATTCCTCCAATGGAACTGAAAGGAGGCAGAGGTATGAGCTGCTCGATTTAATTCTTAAGTTCAACATCAGACCAAAATGAAAATGGGCTAAGAGAAGAATTTCTTTAGTTTCAAAACAGCTAGTCCTCCATTTACGACTGGTCATTTTATGATCTTTTGAAGGTTATGACAGCCTATAAAGCACTCTGGCCATCGTAAAGGGTTGTCCTGTCCCACCATGGTCATGTGACCGCATGTTGGGTGGGTCAGCTTTACTACCCATCGGGGCATTCTGCGGGGTCTCATGATCATGATATCCAATGTTTTTGGATGGTTCCTGGCATTTTTTGCCAGTTTCTGGTAAAAAAAAAGATCATTCAGATGAATGTGTCAGGACCCACCCCAATTCACGTCTTAGGAAAACAAAAACTCTTGGAGTCAGTTCTAGTCCAAAAGGAATTTTTACTAGGACATGTTTGGTTGTGGAAATACAAGACAGGACCTGGTATTGTTTTACAGACTGAAACTTTATAAAGAGTTCCTGGTTCAACCCCCCTTCCCTCAAACCCCATTTGGTCAGCCCCCCATCATTTACTTCGTGTCATCCCTTTCATGGGAAAAAGGGAACTTCGGATCTTTTACGGTTATTGCCTTCTTCCTTTACAGATTCAAATGGAGACACAGGCCAGATGCCTTCTTCCCTAACCCTCCCCTTTGTTCCCCCAGTTCAAAAGGTTTCCCTTGATCTTTGAAATAACCTAAGGCAGGCTGAATCCACATCCGCTGCTCCTTCCTCGGGAGATGGCAGAATCCAGGAAGGGGGGGGATAATGTTTTAAACATACATTTATGAATGTGATATAAATGGATTCTGACAGAATGGATTCACTTAATGACTGTTGGGTTTTCTTAATGATAGCAGCATACACTTAATGACCACTGTTAAAAAAAAAGGCTTTAAGCATTTAAACACCACTGTAAAAAATTACTTTGGGTCACATGGTGCCTCAACTTACAACCAGATTGTGATCCCAATTATCGTTGTTAAGTTGAGCATTCCCTGTACTAATTTTCCTGTTTCAGTACTATACTGATGAAGAGCCAAGGTTAGCAGTCTTAATGTTCTATTTCATTATGATTATACCTTGGATTATGATTTTGTTGGAAACCAATTTGTTGTCTCCTTTTTTGTTACATGAATGTCTGGCTTTACTTCAAAAGGAGCTTCCGTGATAACAGAAGTTTTAACTTTTGGGCTTAAATTTAATTAATTGTTTTAAATTTATTTTAACTTTCGTATTGTATGGTTTTAATTGCCCTGTAAACCGCCCTGAGTCCTATGGGAATAGGGCGGTATATAAGTCAAATAAATAATAATAATAATAATAATAATAATAATAATAATAATAATAATAATAATAATAATAATAATAATAATAATAATAATAATAATAATTTGGCTTCCTCCCCAGGGTGTACTAGATAGATCTCATCCAACAATGTTATGTACAGAATAACAGAGTTGGAAGGCACCTTGGAGGTCATCTAGTCCAACCCCCTGCTCAGGCAGGAAACCCTATACCATTTCAGACAAATGGCTGTCCAGTCTCTTCCTAAAAACTTCCAGTGTTGGAGCATTCACCACTTCTGGAGGCAGGTTGTTCCACTGGTTAATTGTTCTAACTGTCAGGCAGTTTCTCCTTAGTTCTAGGTTGCTTCTCTCTTTGGTCAGTTTCCATCCGTTGCTTCTTGTCCTGCCTTCAGGCGCTTTGGAGAATAGCTTGACTCCCTCTTCTTTGTGGCGGCCCCTGAGATATTGGAACACTGCTATCATGTCACCCCTCACCCTTCTCTTCATTAAACTACACATACCCAATTCCAGCAACCGTTCCTTATATGTTTTAGCCTCCAGTCCCCTGATCATCTTTGTTGCTGTTCCCTGTACTTTTTCTAGAGTCTCAACAACTTTTTTTGTATTGTGGTGACCCGAAGTTGTTGTTATTATTATTATTATTATTATTATTATTATTATTATTATTATTATTATTATTATTATTATTATTATTATTATTATTATTATTTTATTATTATTATTATTATTATTATTATTATTATTATTATTATTATTATTATTTATTAAATTTATATACCGCCCTTCTCCCGAGGGACTCAGGGCGGTGAACAGGGCACATATAAATAACAAATACAAAAATTAAAAAGAGAATTAAATAATCGCCCAATAAAACAATACAGTATAAAAACCCATTAAAAACCCTAAAATTCCCCCATCAGGCCAGGCCAGCTTGTTCGAATAAGTGGGTCTTCAGACCGCGTCGGAAGGAGCGAAGGTCTGGTGCCATCCGGAGCTCGACCGGCAGCTGGTTCCATAAAGCCGGAGCGCCGACAGAGAAGGCCCTCCCCCTGGGGGCCGCCAGCCGACATTCTCTGACCGGAGGCACCCTGAGGAGGCCCTCTCTGTGGGAACGCACAGGGCGGAGGGAAGTTGACGCCGGCAGCAGGTGGTCCCCAAGGTACTCCCCAAGTGGTCCCCAAGTGGACGTAGTAGCCCAAGTGTGGTCTTACCAAGGCAGTAGATGTTGCCAGACTCAAGCTTCAGATTCTGTTACCCCCTTACCTGCTCAGTAGTGGGGTAAGGAGTGACACAGATGCTGGGAGGGTCAGAGGAAGGAGACCGTCGAGGCAGACGCTGGAAGAGTTCCTCGGTAACGAAAGGCATGAAAGGACTGAGGAGACGAAGGCCGGCATCCAAGCAGGTGTAAAGAACATTCTGGGCCGTCTGAATCGCAACCTGGTCTGATCCGGCAAACACAGGCTTTAGGCACTCCTAAGTGGAAAATAAAGAAGAGAACAAAAACGTAGAAAGTGATCCTTAATTCAGTCAAGCTGATAAGCCCACTAAACGCAGGTACAGGCAGCCCTTGACTTACGACCGCATGCTAAGGAAGTTTGGTTGTTAAGCGAGTCACACTTGATTTTAACAACTTTACTGCCACGGTTGTTAAGCAAACGTTTGCAGTTGTTAAGTGAATCACATGGTCATTAAGCAAATCCAGTCCCCCCCCCGATTGATTTTACTTGTCAGAACAGGATGCTGCAATTGTCATAAATATACGCTGTTGACCAAGCACCCAAATGTTGATCACGTGGACTTGTAGATGCTGTGATGGTCATAAGCGCAAGTAATGGCTGTTAAGTGACTTTTTCAGTACCACTGTAATTTTGAACAGTCACTAAGCAAACGGTTATAGGTTGAGGACTATTTGTATTTATTTGAATTTATTAGCCAACCAATTCAGCTGTGTATCTTTTACTATTCCAGTCAGAGATCAGTAACTTATAATCAGTGATGGGATTCAATTATGTGAACAACCGGTTCTCTGTGTGGATGTCACTTCCGGAAGTCCATTCCTTTGCACTTTATGTTTTTGAAACACTGGCTACTAACTTATTAGCAGACTTGGTTTTGTTTTTTTAAAGTCTTACATAAACGAAAGCCAAAGTGAACCAAGCTTTTTGCCGCTTTTTCAACTCATCTTCACAAAATGCTTGTGTCCCCTATGATAACCAGGCAGAGATTCAAATTCAAATCTGTTTCATGATGCATTTTAAGCGTTCACTAGATTTTGCATTGCCTTAACACAAGGAACTCAAGAAAAGTGTTACCGACTCAGAACTACTCTGTGGAGTGGCTTCGAGTGAGTTTGTACAGGTAGTCATCGACAATTCGTTTAGTGACCATTCAAAGTTACAATGGCAAAGTGACTTATGACTGAGTTATGACCTTTGATCAAATTTATAGTTCATACTTACGACGGTTGCAGTGTCCCAGGGTCACGTGATCACCTTTTGTGACCTTCTGACAAGCAAAGTCAACGGGGAAGCCAGTCTCACTTAACAGCCATGTTACCAATTTAACAACTGCCGTGATTCACTCATCAACTGTGGCAAGAAAAGTCGCAGAATGGGGCCAAACTCACTTAACAACGGTCTTGCTTAACCAAAAAAAAAAGGGTTCAATTGTGGTCGTAAGTCAAGGACTACCTGTTCTATCAGTTGTTGCAACTTAAACCGATCAATGGAATGAATGAGCCTGTATACTGAAATTGGCTCAGTAGCAAAATCAAAATCAGCCTTCCACCAACCAGGGGTCTCCCGAATATATCGGGACAGTGACTGAGAGAATCCCAGCTAGTTAGGAATTCTGGAGTGATAAAAGAGCACAGAATAATTGGCCGGGACCTTGGAGGTCTTGTAAGTACACCCCTCTGCTCCAGACAGGAGGTCTTATACCGTCCCAGTCAAATGGTCGTCCAGTCTATTTTTGATAACCTCCAGAGTTGGAACACCGACAACTCCAGGAGGCAAACTATTCCACTGTTTTGTTTTCATTGTGGGAAATCCTCCTTACTTCTAGGCTGGATCTCTCTTTAAGAAGCCTCTGCCCATGACTTCTTACCCGGCCCTCAGGTGCAGCTGATGCCATCCAGGCACACTAGACTGGGGAAATTACTCAAGGCCAGTGATGACAAACTTATGACACGTGTCAAAGGAGACACACCATGAGAGTTTCGGGTAACACGCTGGTGTTTACCAACACCCAACTATTCTCGGGAGCATACCCCATTCTCACATGATTTTCGGGGGCCACAAAGCTGCATACGAATGGGGTGTGCTCTTATGCAGCCTCTGGACTCTCCGAAAGCGAATCTGTTTTACTCATACTTCATTTTTTTGCAATTATCTTGACCATTCTTTATATAGACATGATCGGATGGTATTTTTTAAAGAGATGAATAAATATGTAAAGAATTGTTTCTCTTCTGTTTGGGAGGGACGGGACACACCAGCAGAGTCAAGTCAGGCCTTTCCTGAATTTTTTTTTTAAGCACTAAAATGTTTGCCGTCGCTGATCTAGGTGTTATTACACCTTGAGTGTAATAGTGCAATACTTGCAACTGGATGTTAATGGAAATATTATGCCTCCCGCGATGAGAGTTTGGTGGCTGAGAGGTCTCACTCACAAGGTAGACGTCACACAGCTCATACAGCCAGAAATTGTACACTGCGGTGGTGATGCCAGAGAAGTCGTAGGCCTGAAATCCCACATCGCACAACTCCACAGCGTGGCTCAGGCGACTCAAGATCCAGAGGTCCACCAGGCTCTCAGGGCCACTGAGCTGCAACAAACAAATCTGATTAGTAAAGAAGAACTTCTGCTAAATCCAGAATAACAAACACTCTGTACCCTTGAAGGAGAATAGTT
Organism: Vipera berus; assembly: GCF_964194415.1. Taxonomy (NCBI): domain Eukaryota; kingdom Metazoa; phylum Chordata; class Lepidosauria; order Squamata; family Viperidae; genus Vipera; species Vipera berus. The sequence continues at coordinate 268,333,090 of NC_138203.1, read as the reverse complement.
GTAGTCCAGGGTTGGAATGCGGGTTCCTTGGTGCTCTCTGAGCTTGCTTGCTTGCTTAATTAATTATGCTTGCTTAATCAGTGGAACGACTTGCCTCCAGAAGTTCTGGATGCTCCAACACTGGAGGTTTTTAAGAAGAGATTGGACAACCATTTGTCTGAAATGGTATAGGGCAGTGGTGGCAAACCTTTTAGAGACCGAGTGCCCAAACCGCAACCCAAACCCACTTATTTATCGCAAAGTGCCAGGGCCACATCAGCATTGTGGTGCACTTGGGGGGGGACCCAGGGAGGCGCCTTGAATGCTGCCTCTGGCACGCAAAAACTGGGGGTGCAAAAACGTGCCACCATGCTGCAAGGCGCAAAAACAGCCGCCGCCATGCCGCAGGGTGCAGACACAAGGCGCTGCACCATGCAAGAATGGGGCAGGGCTAGTGAGTATCATGCAGGCACTAGCCCCACCCCATTTGCAGCGCGTACATGCTCACGGCCCTGTGCGCGCGCGCACACACATGTAAAATGCTTCCCCCTCCCTTTTCTTCCAGTCCACCAATCGACAATGGTTGGTGACCTCTGTTCTACCACCTCTACTCGAGCTTGCTTCGCCTCCTTTGTGCTGGGTGGGGCTCCTGCTCCGGGCGGCAGTGGCGGCCTGATGGGCCTGCTGCTGGTGCCGGTGGTGCGTGTGCCAACAGAGAGGGCTCTGAGTGCCGCCTCTGGCACGCGTGCCATAGGTTCGCCACCACTGGTATAGGGTTCCGTGCCTGAGCAGGGGGTTGGACTAGATGTTGTGATTCCATGCCAGCCTGTGATCCCGGCAGCTGAGTCCGGGGAATCAGGAGGAGGAGGAGGAGGAGGAGGAGGAGGAGGAGGAGGAGGAGGAGGAGGAGGAGGAGGAGGAGGAGAAGTAAGAGCCCGGGGAGCCATCAGAGTCAGAGGAAGACTCTGATGAGTTACAAGACTTACAAAGTGAGGAGGAACCTGGCCCCTCCACTCGTGGTCAAGCCGAAAGCTGTGCTGGGTGGATGAGTCAGACTCAGAGGCAGCACAGCTGAAAGACCTCAGAGACGCACCGCAGGTAAATGTGGACAGTATAAATGAGAGAGAAGCAATGGGGCGACTCCAGGGGAGAAGGAGAAAGCAGTGAAAAGCCACGCCTTGGGGGCTGCGTAACAAAAAGGGAATGTGTGGGCAGGGCTGGTTGCTGGAGGTAACCGTTTGCAAAGAACTTCTGTGTCCAGAGACGATGGTCTGTTTATTTTGTTGTTGTTGTTAGCTGCGAAGTCGTGTCCGACCCATCGCGACCCTATGGACAACGTTCCTCCAGGCCTTCCTGTCCTCTACCATCTTCTGGAGTCCATTTAAGCTCACGCCTACTGCTTCAGTGACTCCATCCAGCCACCTCGTTCTCTGTCATCCCCTTCTTCTCTTGCCCTCCACCTTTCCCAGCATTAGGCTCTTCTCCAGTGAGACCTTCCTTCTCATTACTGTTTATTTTACCAGTGAGTTATTTCTTGTTTTGGCTCGTGCTCTGTTCTGTTTGTGGACAAGGTCTGTAACTTTAATAAAAGGGGTTTATTTATCCCGTCTACTGCTAAATTAGGGGTTGCCTTGTGAAGTAACAAGGAGGTACGCAGGCTGGGACAGAACACTAGATAACCTCCAAGGTCACTTCCAACTCTGCTATTCTGTTCTATTCTGTTCTATTCTATTCTATTCTATTCTATTCTATTCTATTCTATTCTATTCTATTCTATTCTATTCTATTCTATTCTATTCTATTCTATTCTATTCTATTCTATTCTATTCTATTCTATTCTTCTATTCTATTCTTCTATTCTATTCCATTCCATTCCATTCCATTCTATTCTATTATTCTATTCTATTATTCTATTCTATTATTCTATTCTATTCTATTCTATTCTATTCTATTCTATTCTATTCTATTCTATTCTATTCTATTATTCTATTCTATTATTCTATTCTATTCCATTCTATTCTTTTATTCTATTCTATTCTATTCTATTCTATTCTATTCTATTCTATTCTATTCTATTCTATTCTATTCTATTATTCTATTCTATTCTATTATTCTATTCTATTATTCTATTCTATTCTATTATTCTATTCTATTCTATTCTATTCTATTCTATTCTATTCTATTCTATTATTCTATTCTATTCTATTCTATTATTCTATTCTATTCTATTCTATTCTATTCTATTATTCTATTCTATTCTATTCTATTCTATTATTCTATTCTATTCTATTATTCTATTCTATTATTCTATTCTATTCTATTATTCTATTCTATTCTATTATTCTATTCTATTATTCTATTCTATTCTATTCTATTCTATTATTCTATTCTATTCTATTCTATTATTCTATTCTATTCTATTATTCTATTCTATTATTCTATTCTATTCTATTCTATTCTATTATTCTATTCTATTCTATTCTATTATTCTATTCTATTCTATTCTATTATTCTATTCTATTCTATTCTATTCTATTCTATTCTATTCTATTATTCTATTCTATTATTCTATTCTATTCTATTATTCTATTCTATTCTATTATTCTATTCTATTATTCTATTCTATTCTATTCTATTCTATTCTATTCTATTCTATTCTATTCTATTCTTCTATTCCATTCCATTCCATTCCATTCCATATCATATTCCATTCCATTCCATCCCATTCCATTCCTGTTTTCTTGCAGACATTTCATTACCCAAACTAGGCAACATCATCAGTGCTAGTCTCAACATCTGCAACATCATCAAGACTAGCACTGATGAGGTTACCTAGTTTGGGTAATGAAACTTCTGCAAGAAAACAAGCAAGCTCAGAGAGCACCAAGGTCCTGCTCCGTATTATGGATGGTCAGTTGCTTAAGAATATCTAAGGAAAATTGTCAGGCGTAAAAAGATCAGGAGCATAAAAGTTAAGCAGCAATTCAGAACGACAAGTAGTCCTTGAGTTACCTCTACAACTGCGATAACTTCTGTGGCTAAGTAAGGTGATTGTTAAGTGAGCCGCACCCAGTCTTACCTTTGCCACAACTGTTAAGCGATTCACTAGAGTTATTAAGTGAATCACTTGGTCACTAAACGAATCCAGCTTCCTCCATTGACTCTGCATGCTGGAAGCTGGCTGGGAAGATTGCAAATACTGATCACATGACCGTGGGACACTGCAAACATCATAAATACATGTTGGTTGCCAGGTGCCCAAATTCGGATCACTGACTGTAGGGATGTTGCAATGGTTTTAAGTGTGAAGACCAATCATATGTCTCTTTTTTCAGTGCCGTTGTAACTTTTGACTGGTTGCTAAACAAACAGTTGTAAGTCGAGGACTACCTGTATTTATCACTCAACCCTACAGATCAGAATCTCATCAACTGAGTTGAAATACCATGTTTCCCTGAAAATAAGATCCGGTTTTCCTTCCTTCCTTCCTTCCTTCCTTCCTTCCTTCCTTCCTTCCTTCCTTCCTTCCTTCCTTCCTTCCTTCCTTCCTTCCTTCTTTCCTTTCCTCCAAAAGAGGCACCAGGTCCTATTTTCGGGGGTGTCTTTTCCACTCACCTCCGGCACTGACAGCTCCACCCAGCCGGCCCGCTTCTGCAGCGTCTCCTGGCCTGCATTTCGCGGTCAGAGGCCTTTTCAGAAGGCCTCTGCAGCCACAAACCGAGCTATGGATCCTTCTCGGCTGCAGAGGCCTTCCGGAAAGGCCTTTGACTGCAAAATGCAGGCGGGGGGACGCTGCAAAAGAACTGGGCTGGTGAGGAGAGGCAGGCTGCAATGGTAAGTGGGTGTGTGGGGTAGCTCCACCCCTCCCCACTCCCGCCCTAGCTTGAGTTTTAGGCATGTGCCTTGCCCCAAAACTAGGACTTATTTTGGGGGTAAGGCTTACTTTTGGGGAAGCACAATATGAATTGGCACTAGATAAGGGTCAATAGAATTCCAGGGAGGCTGGACTTGGATTGTTTGTGGCAATGTAAGGATTCTAAGCTGATGACATGTTTAACTCCACCCCTCCCCCCACACACACAGAGCATCACCTGCTCTTCTACAAAAATGGAAAGGAGAATCTAGAAGAACAAGCTTACCTCTGGACTGGGGGGTGGTTTGAACTCCTCCCCAAGACCACGGATGGCAAATCTGGTGGCATTCCAGAGTTTGTTGCAGAAATAGCGGTAGCCCAGAATCCGATTCACATCCAGGTTTATATCCCGGCCTGAAGAGAGAAAGGCAACAGACGGACATTATGAGAGAAGCCAACATAAAAGCAAAATTAGGAATTACGTCACAACGTTGAGTCAGGCTCTCAAGTGGAGGCCAGAAATGTACCTTGAGTTGTGTAAGCACAAAGAGCAAATCGAAGGGCATCAGTCCCGCATTCTGGGATCCCGTTGGGGTAATCTGATTTCTGCAAAGCAAGTATCAAGATACACACTGGATCTTGTAAGTTTTTTGCTCCAGTTTCAAAGCCTTTTCTCTAAAGATGTACACAGATAGTCATAGATTTTGACCACAACTGAGTCCCAATTGAGTCCGAATTTCCATTGCTAAGCCAGAGAGTTGTTAAGTAAGTTTTGCCCCATTTTATGACCTTTCTTGCCACAGTTGTTAAGTGAGTCACTGCAGCTGTTATATTAGTAACAGCTGTAAAGTGAATCTGGCTTCCCCCATTGACTTTCTTTGTCAGAAGGTCGCAAAAGGTGATCACATGACTCCAGGACACTGTCATAAATATGAGCCAGTTGCCAAGCGTCCAAATTTTGATCATGTAACCACAGGGATGCTGCAATAGTTGTCAATGGGAAAAATGGTCCTAAGTCAGTTATTTCCGTGCCGCTGTAACACCTGCTGCCGGCGTCGACTCCCCTCCGCCCTGTGCGTTCCCACAGAGAGGGCCTCCTCAGGGTGCCTCCGGGCAGAGAATGCCGGCTGGTGGCCCCCAGGGGGAGGGCCTTCTCTGTGGGCGCCCCGGCTTTATGGAATCAACTGCCGGTTGAGCTCCGGATGGCACCGGATCTTCGCTCCTTCCGGCGCGGGTTAAAGACCCATTTATTCGAACAAGCTGGCCTGGCCTGATGGGGGAATGTTAGGGTTTTAAAGTTTTTTATATTTTGATTGTTTTAATTTGGGCAACAATTTAATCCTTTTTAACTTTTGTACTTCTATTTATATGCCCTGTTCACCGCCCTGAGTCCTTCGGGAGAAGGGCGGTATAAAAATTCAATTAAATAAATAAATAAATAAATAAATAAATAAATAAATAAATAAATAAATAAATAAATAAATAAATAAATAAATAAATAAATAAATGGTCACTAATGAACAGTTGTAAGTCAAGGACTACCTGAACAAACCCTTACATTCAAAATGTCAAACCCAAAACAGGAAATTCAGTGGGCTTCCAACCAACTTGTTGAGATACATATAACATACTTTGGATAAGTGTGACGTATGAATGCTATTTAAACCTAAAGCTACTAAGGGAATATATTCATAGAGAAACTGAGGGAATACATTCATAGAGAAACACCCAACTATGCCACACCCAATACAGTCAAAGAACATCTCTATGCTGTCTATCAACATGAAAGAAAATTTTGAGACAACACATATATAGATATATATGTATATACCTGTCCCTTTTTGGCTCGCTCCAGCTCAACTGGGTCCAAATTGCTGTCTAATAACTGAGCATGTAGACCCTACAGAGACAGAGGGAAAAATGGTGGTCTTTCATAAGATGTAGCAACCAAACGGTAAAACCAAAGTTTCCTTAGTAAGGCTATACTCAGAGAAACCTCATTTGCAATCTTTCTCCAGATGTGGGAGGAGGTGGAGGAGGAAGGGGAGGGAAAGGGGGAGGAGGAGGAGGAGAAGAAGAAGAAGAAGAGGAGGAGGAGGAGGAGGAGGAAGGAGGAGGAGAAGGAGGAGGAGGAGAAGAAGGAGGAGGAGGAGAAGAGGAGGAGGAGAAGGAGAAGAAGAGAAGGAGGAGAAGGAGGAGGAGAAGGAGGAGGAAGAGGAAGAGAAGGAGGAAGAAGGAGGAGGAGGAGGAGAAGAAGAAGAAGAGGAGGAGGAGGAGAAGAGAAGGAGGAGAAGGAGGAGGAGAAGAGGAGGAGGAGGAGGAAGAGGAGAAGGAGGAGGAAGAAGGAGGAGGAGGAGGAGAAGGAGACGAAGAAGAGGAGGAGGAGAAGGAGGAGGAAGAAGAAGAGGAAGAGGAGGAGGATGAGGAGGAGAAGAAGAAGAAGAAGAAGAAGAAGAAGAAGAAGAAGAAGAAGAAGAAGAAGAAGAAGAAGAAGAAGAAGAAGAAGAAGAAGAAGAAGAAGAAGAAGAAGAAGAAGAAGAAGAAGAAGAAGAAGAAGAAGCTAATTGTTTCCCTAGTTAATGTCAGGACATCCCTCCCCACACTCCTTGCAGCCTTTGGAACTCAAACAAGGCAGCCTCAAGAAAAATACATCTGTGATATTCAACTGTGACAAAGCTAAAGGCAACCACATCCCACCCAAGCCCTTGCAGCAACTGAGACAGAAGCCACAATAACTGGGGTGAAAAGTAGAAACGCAGGCCTGGCCGTTAACCACAGCTGACTACTGCTGCCTTCAGCCCAAGCCAACCTTCCTCTCTGCAACCATTCATACGTTCCCAGCTGATCTGAAAAAGAATCAAGTTTCCGATTCTCAGGGGAAAGACAGGCCTGCTGGCTGCCAACCACAACAGAAATCAAGGGATCCATGGTACACCCTGAGCTGGGTTGTTTTCTTGCAGACGTTGCATTACCAAACTAGGTAACGTCATCACTGCACTGATGACGTTACTCAGTTTGGTAATGAAACGTCTGCAAGAAAACAACCAAGCTCAAGGGTGTACCTGTAGCAAGGACCCATTATTTCAACTCTCAGCTACAAACATTCTCCTCTATCAACGCGACAGGAATCTAAACCATCTTGCAGCTTCCATCTTCTGGGCTACCAGCTGAGAGCCCACCAACAATGGGTCACCTGCAGAGTAATCCCGGTGATCACATCCAATGGATCTATGACATTTCCCAGTGATTTGCTCATCTTCCTGCCGTGGGCATCCCGAATGACAGCATGAAGGTAAACCTGAAAAGGAAGCACGGCAAATTGTTAAATGTTGAGGTAGACTGGAAACAGTCAATGCAATTTGGAAACCAATCTCAGAAGTTTGATCCTTGATTTTTCAAGCGCTAGCTCCAAGCATGCAAGTTAAGCATGAAATTTACAAACAACTGCCCACGTTTATGTGTTGCGTTACATGCATCAGGACAGTATAACACTCACAAAGTTCAACTCATGAATGTCGTGAGACTCATTCTGTGGTTTTCTGAGCTTTAGTTGACTGAAGGTTTTTATGTTGTCTCAAGGAGGACTAGCCCCTTGTTCTTTAGACCAGACATCCCATTCTATTTGGGGTGAAATTGGCTTTCTTGCAATTAAAGGTTCCCTGATTTGACCACAGGCAGAAGGGATGATGGAAAAGTGGAGAACTATTTAACACCGGTGAGGTTAGCAAAAATGTTTAAGAATACATCAGACAATTGTTGGAAATGTAGACAAAAAACAGGCACTTATTACCATCTTTGGTAGACATGCCCCAAAGCCAAAAAGATTGTTTTGGTTAAGAATACACCTATGGTTAGAGAAAATGACTAAAAAAACTTATAGATTTTAAGCCAGAACTATTTTTGTTAGGCATAATTGTAGGAAATTATGAGAAAGAGTGGACATATCTAATTTTACATGTATTAACCGCAGCGAAAAATGTATTCACTCAACATTGGGAAAATGAAGATTTACCAACGGAGGAAGTTATTTTTTAAAAAATTAGATTGTGCACAAATGGATAGATTTGACATTAAAAATGAAAGTGAAAGAAGATTCAGTATATTTTAGAATATGGGACACCTTTTATTAATGGCTAGGAAAACGAGGTAGTGAGAAAGGAATTTAACAAGCATTAGTAAGTTAAATGTTGGAACCCAGACAATATGTTGCTGATAAAATATCAAGCACTTGTGATTATAAAACGTGTGTGTGTGTGTGTATGTATGTATATGTATGAATATATATAGAGATATGTATGTGTGTGTGTGTGTGCATGTATATGTATATGTGTGTATGTATATGTGAGTATATATACAGTATATGTGTGTATGTATATGTGAGTATATATACAGTATATATGTGTATATGTGTGTATATATGTGTATGTGTATGTGTGTGTATATGTGTGTGCATGTATATGTACACACACACACACACACACACACATACACACATACATACATACATACACGTGTGTCTGTGTCTGTGTGTAGGTATAGATAGATTAAAAAAAGAAAAGTGGAGAAGAACTCATACAACCCGGCAGGAATAGATGTTTGTTTCTCACCTCTCTGAAGGGTAACTTTCCTGTAAGCGTGAGGCCCAACATAACCATTCGGGCCACCCAAAAGAACAGAATATCATGTCCGGTCTCCAGGAGAGTTCCTGGGTAGAAGACCTGAAGATCTTCACTCTTGAAAGAACAAGACGGAAAAGGTGAGCAAGATTTGTAGAGCAAAGACATCCACGCGTACGTCTTCATTTCACATTCACTTACTGAATTGGGCCACCCAAAGATGGAGAAAGGGAACAGGCCAGAGGAGAACCAGGTGTCCAGGACATCCTCATCTGGAAGAAGGACACAAGAAAGGCACACAGATTAGAGTCGTGTTTGGTTTTCCATGTGTAACCTCTAAGTGGCTTAGTTTTTTTTTCACAGCCTAGCTTCCCAACCTTGGGACCCTCCAAAGATGTTGGGTTGTGACACCCAGCTAGGCGGGCTGGGAATTCTGGGAGTCGCATCCCACCACATGTGGGCAGATCAGGGGGAACCTTTTGTTCTGCAGAGGTTCTAGATTTGAGATAACTATAACCTGCATGACTGAGAATCTCCATAGACGTTCTAGATCAGACATGTTAAACACAAGGCCCGGGGCCCGGATCCAGCCGGCGAAGTGGTTTTATGTGGCCCGCGAAGCCATCCTGGAAACAGTGAGGGAACGGCCCCCACTGCCTTGGCCCTGGCCCAGAGACCCTCCTTCTGCCAGAGACCCTCAGATCTCTCCCACTCCTGCCCAGGCCCCCATAGGCCCCCTTGATGCAAACGATGTAGAGCTGGCCATGCCCACCCAGTAGGCCTTACGCACTCTAGCCACGCCCACCCAGTAGGCCACGCCCACTCTGGCCATACCCACCTGGCCCCTTGAGGGCAACCGCAATGCTGATGCGGCCTTCAATGAAATTGAGTTTGACACCCCTGTTCTAGATTCAAGTTGAAAATAGGAATTTTGTGATACAGAGAGCGGAAAAAAGAAGAGGTGTTTAGTCAGCACTTCGGAGAGTGAAGCTTTGTCTGGAACAAGGTCCCTAGTTTAAGTTGCAGTGCCTCCAGTTGCAAGAGCTCAAACCAAGAAACTGTGGGCAGAGGTTTTTGACTGAGGCTCCGAAGAGACCTTTGAGGAGAATTTGGTGGGTTATGCATATTTTAAGAGGCTAACAAGTTAGCAAGTGAGAGCTAGCCCCTTTGATAAGACTAGAATCACACAGAAGCAGATGAGAGTTGGCCAACGAGAGGTGAAGGTTCCTGAATAAGTTCAAAACCCAGGAAGAATTTGACTAATCTTAGAAGGCAAGGGACACGGTGGCTCAGTGGGTTGGGACGCTGAGCTTGTCGATCAGAAGGTCGGCAGTTTGGCGGGTCGAATCCCGAGTGCCGCATAACAGAGTGAGCGCGTTACTCGTCCCAGCTTCTGCCAACCTAGCAGTTCGAAAGCACGTAAAAATGCAAGTAGAAAAATAGGGACCACTACGGTGGGAAGATAACAGCGTTCCATGCGCCTTTGGCGTCTAGTCACACCGGCCACATGACCACGGAGACGTCCTCGGACAAGCGCTGGCTCTTCGGCTTTGAAACGGAGATGAGCACCGGCCCCTAGAGTCGGAAACGACAAGCACGCATGTGCGGGGGAACCTTTACCTTTACCTTAGAAGGCAAGGAGTAAAGGGAAAGCTGGCGCCACAAAGTCAGAAGTTTTAACTAGGAGAATTTGATAACTCTGGAATCCTTGGTGCTCTCTGAGCTTTGTTTTTTTCTTGCAGACATTTCATTACCCATCATCACTGCTAGAAGAGAACAGGTTTCGCTCTCTCTTTATATAAGTGGCTTGCCTGTAAGTGCTGGCGTGAGTCCTGTTTTTTTCTTGGTAGTTCCTTGATTAGATTGTTGCTTGACTGTTTGTTTGAGTGGGTACTTCCTGATTGGGGTATTATTTACTGCGTAAAATTAGTCTTGTTATTAAACCAAAGGTTACCTTCTTTTTCGAACAAGCTGGCCTGGTCTGACGGGATGGGGTTGGGTTTTTATAAACAGTTTTAATTTTAATATGTATTAATTATGGGCATAATGGTTTAATTACTTTTTAATTTTTGTATTCTGTTTTTTACTATGTATTGCCCTGTTCACCGCCCTGAGTCCTTCGGGAGAAGGGCGGTATACAAATTAAATTATTAAATTAAATTAAATTAAATTATCTGGATGCTGATTGCTGGTGAAAAGGTGTTTTAGTCTTTTAGTTCACTTTTCACTTAATGACCATTTTGCTTAACAAACCTGGTCGCTAAACAAGAACTATCTATTTGCATCCTTACGGTGCAATGTTCCTAGGTAGAAAGATAGCATCAGGGCCTTAGATGAATTAGCAACGGAATGAAAACTGCCCGTCCTCTTACAAGGGCGCATGTAGTAGGGGGTGACCCTTCGGTTCGAGGTTGCAATGCAGGACATGTGATGGCGGACACCCCTTCCTAAGTCCCTTGCCCGCACTTTTCCCATTTCCGATCTCCCTACCTTGCTGGAGGGAGATTTTATCCGGGCTGATGTTGAAGGCTTTGGCGGCCTTTTCTTTGGCTTCTTCTTTGCTCCGACCGCTCACCCAGTATTTGCCGTCCACATCCTGCAGAATTTGGGAAGGTAAATCACTGGTCGACAAAAGTTTTGTTCAATGTTAAAAAAACATATCAAAATTACCCAGGATTTTTCTAAGCTCCGCAGTCTCTAAAATAATAATAATAATAATAATAATAATAATAATAATAATAATAATAATAATAATAATCCTTTATTGTCAAAGTACAACTTGTGTACATTGAGATTAGCTGAGCCTCCGCCCCGTGCTCTCTCCCCCCAACACACAGTGACAACAGGGCTTTTCAACCTTTTCACCCATTGTACCACTTTTAGGATATGGTAGCAACATCTGAGTACCACCAGTCGCCTAGCAAGGTGTCAAAAACTTGATGACCAAAAAAAAAAAAAAGGGAAAAAAGTGATGAAGTACAGGTAGTCCTCGACTTACAACAGTTCGCTTAGTGACTGTTCGAAGTTACAATGGCACTGACAAAAGTGCCCCACAAGCCACAGCTGAGCAGGACACCTGCCTGCCTGCCCCGTGGCACTCTTCCTCCTGTCCGAGGTTTTCATTGTGAGCATTTCTGTTCAGGATTGGCAGCGGGGGTGGGGAGCGTTTGGTTTTTATTCCCCCCCCCCTCTGCTGGGTGGTTGCAGCAGGTTTGGTCACTTCACATGACCCTGGGACACTGTGACCGTCATAAATATGAATCAGTTGCCAAGCATCTGAATGTAAATCACAAGACCCTGGAGATGCTGCAACATTCCAGCTGATCGGTGCTTCTTCTGGGCTCAGCAGAAGCGCCAGGATCAGTGCTGAGCTCCAGTTGGAGCCTGGTGCTGATCCTGGCGCTTCCACTGAGCCCTGACAGCCCTGCAGCTCCACCCGTCTCTCGCTCAGGCTTGTGCAGTTCTGCCACCAGTTCAGCTCATTCCCCTCCCCCGCTACCACTTTCCTAGGATGGTTGCGTACCACCTGCCAGGTGCCAACGTACCACAGGTGGTACCCGTACCCCTGGTTGAAAAGCCCTGCTCTAAAAGATTAATATCCATCACATTTCATTGTCCTTGGTCACCCCGAATATTCTTCTTCAAGGAGAGCCAGTTTGGCCTAGTGGTTATGGCCCCAGGCTACAAACTGGGAGACCATGAGTTCTAGCCCCATGTAGGCATGAAAGGTGGCTGGATGACTTTGGCCAGTCTCTCGGTCTCTGTCCGTCCGTCCATCTGTCTGTCTCTCTCTCTCTCTCTGTCTCTCTCTCAGCTCAATCCGCCTCACAGGGCTGTTGTTGCGGGGAATAGGAGGAAGAAGGAATATTAGATGTTCGCCTCCTTGAGTTATTTGTAAAAAATCATAAAGGTGGGATACAAGCAAATAAAAAGGTTTATATATACTTGGCTTAACTGTATGCAAAATCAGAAATTAATTTTACAAACACTGACTATTTTATGTTAATTCTTAACGCCTCCTCTAGAAGTCAAAGTGAAAAGGAAGAATGAAAAAAAAAATCGTAGCACCATTTCACCCACTGTTTCCCTCTCTGAGTTCAGAGAACCCACGGATGTCTGCACAGTCACAGTCCTCGACTTACGACTGCAACTGAGCCCAAAATTTCTGTTGCTAAGTGAGACCGGATGTTAAGTGAATTTTGCCTCATTTTGCATCCTTTCTTGCCACAGTTGTTAAGTGAATCACCGCAGAGGTTAAGTTAGTAACATGGTTGCTAAGTGAATCCAGCTGCCCCCATTGACTTTGCTTGTCAGGTCACAAAAGGGGATCACATGATCCCAGGATGCTACACCTGTCATAACTACGAGTCAGTTGCCAAGCATCTGAATTTTGATCACGTGAACATGGGGATGCCTCAATGGTTGTTAAGAGTGAAAAACGGTTATAAGTCACTTTATTCGGTGACGTTGTAACTTTGAATGGTCACTAAATGAACTGCTGTAAGTTGAGGACTACCTGTATTTACACTTCAGTATCCCAAATATTTATTATGTTTCTCTTTCCCAGCAATCAGGGCTTTTCTACCTGTTAGTATCCCAAGTGGCCCAGGAAATCTTACCTCTCCTGCCGGCACCGAAGGGTCATCAATAGTCACAAAATATGCTGGAATACGGTGGCCCCACCAAAGCTGTCGAGAAATACACCAATCCCTACAAAAAAGGAAAGAATTAGCAAAGCTCCAGTCCAAAATTACTCAACGTTTTAACAATTTATCAAACGCAGATTAAAAGTGAAAAGGGGAAAAAAAACAATATCCAGTAGCATACAAAATAAACAATTCCTTTCAGAGAAGAGAAGCTAGGCAGGATGAAAAGGTGAAGAAGCTGGAAAGACTGTAAAAGGTAAAGGTAAAGGTTCCCCCGCACATGCGTGCTAGTCGTTTCCGACTCTAGGGGCCGGTGCTCATCTCCGTTTCAAAGCAGAAGAGCCAGCACTCGTCCGAGGACGTCTCTGTGGTCATGTGGCCGGCATGACTAGACGCCAAAGGCTCACGGAACGCTGTTACCTTCCCACCGTAGTGGTCCCTATTTTTCTACTTGCATTTTTTACGTGCTTTCGAACTGCTAGGTTGGCAGAAGCTGGGACGAGTAACAGGCGCTCACTCTGTTACGCGGCACTCGGGATTCGAACCGCCAAACTGCCGACCATCTGATTGACAAGCTCAGCGTCCTAACCCACAGAGCCACCGCGTCCCTTTCGGAAAGACTGTAGCAACAACCAAATCACTACCATTCGATTTCCAATTACATTTAATATTACAGGTAGTCCTTGACTTACAACTGTTCATTTAGTGACTGTTCGAAGTTACAATGGCACTGAAAAAAGTGACTTACGACTGTTGTTTTTTTTACACTTGTAACCACTGCAGCATCCCCAGGTCACATTATCAAAATTTGGATGCTTGCAGTTGGCTCATACCTACGACAGTTGCTGTGTCTCATGCGATCATCTTTTGCGACCTTCTGACAAGCAAAGTCAACCAGAAAGACAGATTCACTTAACAACCGTCTTAACTTAACAACTGCAGGATCCACTTCACAACTGTGGCAAGAAAGTTCATAAAATGGGGCAAAAGTCACTTAACCAGTGTCTCGCTTAGCAACAGAAATTTTGGGCTCCTGCATATAATGGGCTAATGCCTCCTTAAGTAACACCAGCTGCCTGCAATTAGTGCAGGTTCGCATCCCACCAGGCTCAAGGTTGACTCAGCCTTCCAGCCTTCCGAGGTAGGTAAAATGAGGACCCAGATTGTTGGGGGCAATTAAGCTGACTTTGTAATAATGCCGCTTGGGTGTGTGAAAGCCCTAATAAGCAGGCATATACATAGAATGAAGGCTACTGCTAAGCTTGTAAGCCGCCCTGAGTCTTCGGAGAAGGGCAGGATATAAATGGAATTAAAATAAAAATTAAAAATAAATAATTTGTACTAATTAGAAAATGGGTCACAATCCACAGCATTAACACGACATGCTAAAGTATAAACCGGTGCTTCTCAACCTCAGCAAATTTTAAGATGTGCGGACTTCATCTCCCAGAATTCCCCACCAGAGGGCAGGACGAGAAACAATGGTTGGAAACTGACCAAAGAGAGAAGTAACCTGGAATTAAGGAGAAACTTCCTGACAATGAAGACAGTTACACCAGTGGAACAGTTTTGCCTTCAGAAATTGTGGGCGCTCCATCACCGGAGGTTTTTAAGAAGAGACTGGACAGCCACTTGTCTGAGATGGGATAGGTTCTCCTACTCAAACAAGGGGCTGGTCTAGAAGACCTCCAAGGTCCCTTCCACCTCTATTCTATTTCTTTCTATTCCATTCTATTCTATTCCATTCCATTCTATTTTATTCTCCTGCTTTGAGCAGGAAGTTGCATTTGATGGCTTAAATAGCCCCTTCAAACAGAATTGTGTGTAGTTTGGGAGGGGGGGGAAGGAAAAAAACACAGCAAAATACTGAAGAAGATACAGCTGACATCTGCCAGAAATTAGAAGGCCACACTGTCCTATTCCCATTTCCTATTTGCAGTGATTTCACCATCCCGCACCTTCTCTCTTCTCTTTTCATCTCCTCCTTAATCTTTCTTCTCTCCAATGCTTTACATCCCCGTTCCCAGGGCATCTCGGGAAGTGTCAAATGACAAAAGTGGCGTTGTGCGGTGCAATGCAAGGTAGCCTGTTCTGAACGCGCACCACAGCAGTAGCATTTAGACTTATATAATGCCCCATGGCACTTTACCGGGAGGTGTACAACTTAGAAGCATTATGTGGACATTGCCCCCAATATGGGCACTCGTGGTTACAATCTGGGTCCTCATTTTATCGCTTACTGAGCCCCATCAGGATCGAAGTCCAGATTGTCGGCGGAGTTTTTGCCTACAGTGCTGCATTCTAACCCCTGCACCACCAAGGACATTGTGATGATGTATACAAGAGGTGGAGTTTACACTGCGAAAGCATCCAAACCTGCAGATGTCTTTGTCTCTCCAATTTGCTACAGTCACACATTCACATACAGCAGACATGTCAAACACAAGGCCCAGGGGCCAGATCCGGCCCGTGAAGTGGTTTCATGCGGCCCGCGAAGCCATCCTGGAAATAGTGAGGGAACGGCCCCCACTGCCTTGGCCCTGAGACCCTCCTTCTGCCAGAGACCCCCAGATCTGTTCCACTCCTGCCCAGGCCCCCATAGGCACCCTTGATGAGAATGATGTAGAGCTGGCCACGCCCACCCAGTAGGCCATACGCACTCTAGCCACGCCCACCCAGTAGGTCACGCCCACCCAGGCCACACCCACCCAGCCCGAGGGCAACCGCAATGCTGATGTGGCCCTCAATGAAATTGAGTTTGACACCCCTGTACAGTATATTGCTAAAAACCACTTTTTAAAAAATATATATATAAAAAAAATCACTGCTTTCTTCAAGAATTGCTTTGTTCACTCACAATATTAAGACACAGCAGGTGGGTTTCACACAGCTCACTGAGGCAAAAAAAAACCCCAAACCAATCACAAAATGGCTTAAGGGTGTGTGTGTGAACTGGTAGTGTCACAGTGGTAGGGGTTCCGTACGTGCCTCACCTGATATTGTCCATCCAAGCGAACCACGTTTTGAGGTGAAAGTCTGGCACAATGCGCAGGTCACCCCGGCGCACGGCCTCGGCTGCAGCCCGGGCCATCGTGTCGCAGCGCACATACCACTGGGGCTTCAGCAGGGGTTCCACTACGTCTTTGGAGCGACTTTAAGAGGATCAGGAGAGAAAGCCGAAAAGAAAGTTAGCTGAGACCCTGGGAAAACAACAGGGTTAGAACAAGCAGTCCTCACTTAGCGACTGCCTTGTTAGTGACCGTTCGCCATTACAGTGGTGATGAAAAAGTAACTTTTCCGACCCAATCCTTTGCCTTCGTGAGGTCGTAAGCACAGTGGCAGCTCCATTTAGTGACTGCTTCGCTTCACTGAGTTGCCAGTCGCAATTATGGTCACTAAGTGAGGACTAGTTGTACCCCTTTACAGAATGGTGAAAACTCTTCCATGGTGATTCCTCTCTGGCTCAGTGGGACCTTTCCTCACATGGAAACCTCTTTTACCCATCCAATCTGCATTAGGAAAGCAAGATTTTTCACTACATACATACAGTACATACATTTATTACTTCCTTCCTGCCTTACAAAATTTACTCTCTTTTCTTTCTTTCTTTTTCTTTCTTTCTTTCTTTCTTTCTTTCTTTCTTTCTTTCTTTCTTTCTTTCTTTCTTTCTTTCTTTCTTTCTTTCTTTCTTTCTTTCTTTCTTTCTTTCTCTCTCTCTCTCTCTCTCTCTCTCTCTCACTTCCTTTCCTTCCTTCCTTCCTTCTGAAGTTACCAACCCTACTCAACTCAACTCAAGAATTTTGCCCCCAGAATTAAACTAGCAACCAGGATCTTATTTATATACAAGTTGGGGTCCGGTGAGGGTCTGAAATCTTCAACTATTTCTACAGCCCAGAGGATATAAGGCTTCACGCGAAAGATTCCTAAAGTGGTGATCAAAAAAAGGCATCACTTTTCACATGAAGGCTGACACACACACACACACACACACACACCCTCCCAAGCTGAGAACAGGAGAAGAAGTGATCGAAAAAAGGCATCATTTTCACATGAAGGCTCTCTCTCTCACACACACACACACACACACACAAGCTGAGAACAGGAGAAGCAGTGATCGAAAAAAGGCATCACTTTTCACATGAAGGCTGACACACACACACACACACCTTGTTTTCACCCATGCTGCTGGGAATCCTTGGGAATCGTGGTTTGAACAGCAATAGCAATTACACGTTGACTTTTATACCACTTCACAGTGCTTTACAGCACTCTCTGGGTGGCTTACAATCTGGCAACAACCTGGCTTCTCATTTTACCGACTTCAGAAGGACGGAAGGCCGAGTCTGCCTTGAGCCAGTCGGGATTGAAGGCCAGGCTGTGGGCAGAGTTTGCCTGCCGTACTCACTTTTAACCAATGTGCCACCACGGTTCTTCACCTTTGAGGAAGGCTGCTTTTACTCTGCAGCTACTACTCACCTGCACACTGGGACCACCATGGGGTTGTCCTTCACCTCCTTGAAAAGCTTCTTTTCCTTCAAAGCTTCCAGCACTGCTTGACGGGCTTCAAAACGCTTCATGCCCTGGAAGGAGGAGAAGAAGGAGAAGACGAAAGTGAAGCAGTTGGAAAGCCGGAAAGCACAGAAAGGTCCCTTGAAACAAACAAGCTAACAGTGAACTGCAGCTGAATCAAGAAAAAAATCAACACTCCTACCAGCGCTGACAGAACAAGCCACCAGTATATAAAAATCTAGACAGCACACTAAAAAGCAGACATCACCCTGTCAACAAAAGTGCGTATAGTCAAGGCTATGGTCTTCCCAGTTGCAATGTATGGCAGTCAAAGCTGGACCATAAGAAAGGCTGAGTGCCAAAGAATTGAGGCCTTTGAACTATGGTGGTGGAGAAGACTCCTGCGAGTCCCTTGGACTGCAAGGCGATTAAACCGGTCAGTCCTAGAGGAGATCAACCCTGACTGCTCTTTAGAAGGCCAGATCCTGAAGTTGAAACTCAAATACTTTGGCCACCTAATGAGAAGGAAGGACTCACTGGAGAAGAGCCTAATGCTGGGAAAGGTTGAGGGCAAGAGAAGAAGGGGACGACAGAGAATGAGGTGGCTGGATGGAGTCGCTGAAGCAGTAGGCGTGAGCTTAAATGGACTCCAGAAGATGGTAGAGGACAGGAAGGCCTGGAGGAACGTCGTCCATGGGGTCGCGATGGGTCAGACACGACTTCGCAGCTAACAACAACAACAACACAAGCAAGCCCTACTCCCTAATAGAACTGATGACATTACCCAGTTGGGTAAAGGAATCTCTGCAAGAAAACAACTAAGCTCAGACAGGCCCCATAGGCCCCGCAGGCCCCTATGCCCAATTCATCAGTACCAATTAAAAGACAGCTCTTATATACTGGACCAGGGGTAAAGGTAAAGGTAAAGGTTCCCCCGCACATGCGTGCTAGTCGTTTCCGACTCTAGGGGCCGGTGCTCATTTCCGTTTCAAAGCCGAAGAGCCAGCACTTGTCCAAGGACGTCTCCGTGGTCATGTGGCCGGCATGTAAGACCTGTAGACGTCAACTCCCAGAATTCTTAAAAGTGGACAAGGTTGGACACGCCTGTACTAGACCTTCTATTCCAATTAATGCTAAAACCATCCCAGCTGATAAAAGACAGACGGAGGACCAAAGGGATCCCTTGAGTTTCACCCACGCTCCCGAACGCATCCCAACAATACCAAGAAGGGTGGAGGAACGTTGATGAGATAGCCGTTCTCATTCATAATATTGAGGAACTCGAGTCCGTGACGCAGGCCAACCTCATAGTCGTTCTGATCATGAGCTGGTGTGATCTTTACAGCACCTAAAAATAAGGGGAGAAGATCATTTGAATTCATGCTGTGCCCTGATGTTTCCTTCTACAATCTGATTTATGGTCTTGGGAGTTACTCCCCACCTACACTGTCGATTCAAAGAACACCTGAAGACCCAAAGCTGTCTTGGCCCTTTTATGACTTGTGGACTTCAACTCCCAGAATTCCTCAGCCAGGCACGCTGGCTGAGGAATTCTGGGAGTTGAAGTCCACAAGTCATAAAAGGTCCACATTTGAAGACCCCTGTTATAGGAGATGACCAGGCTGAGCCCAAGGGACGAGTCAAGCGCATCATCCGTTTGGATTCCCCTTGCACCCCCAAGAGATCTAAATCCAGTCCTCCTTGAATTCCGTTGACTCTTACCTCCCGCTAATTGGCCTTGGCGGATAGTAGTTCAGATTCTTGTAGGCATGCAGTATTCATTTGAACAGCCGTAAGCCCTGATTTTATTGCTCCTGACAACAGCTTTGTTGGATGTCGTTCTCTTTTCTAGCAGATAGCTTTTCTAGGTACTTTAGGCTTCCTCAACCTGATCCACCCTTCAGATGTGCTGGAATTCAACCCCCAAAATTGTCCAATGCATCCATGAAGTCAGATTGGGGAATGCTAAGTTATGATTGCCTGTTTTGGTTCCTTCTGACTCATTAATCCTAACTAACATACATTCAGGGTTTCTCATTTTATTCCACTTCCATAATTTAGGTCACCTGTTATCTTCCACCCTCTTCATAGACTCTCCACTCCAGCTCTTCACCAACAATTCCGTCCTTTCATGTAGGTCTTGCTGCATTTACCTAGCCCAGGGGTAGGCAACCTTGGCTCATGAATTCTGGGAGTTGAAGTCCACGAGTCATAAAAGAGCCAAGGTTGCCTACCCCTGACCTAGCTCGTAGCCCAGAACATACCAGTTCCAAATTCCATATCTACAAAATCATCGCAGACAATAGGCAGGAGGCGTCCTGTGAAAGGATGCTGGACTTTCCGGCCATGCAGATGCTAGAAAAGAAAGCAGATCAAAGGAAGAGACTTAATGAAGAATCCAAAGTCACCCAGATAAGCAACTGTCTAATAGTTCCAAGGGACGTGGTGGCTCAGTGGGTTAGGACGCTGAGCTTGTCGATCAGAAGGTCAGCAATTTGGCGGGTCGAATCCCGAGTGCCGCGTAACAGAGTGAGCGCCTGTTACGCGTCCCAGCTTCTGCCAACCTAGCAGTTCGAAAGCACGTAAAAATGCAAGTAGAAAAATAGGGACCACTACGGTGGGAAGGTAACAGCTTTCCGTGCGCCTTTGGCATCTAGTCATGCTGGCCACATGAACATGGAGACAAGCGTTGGCTCTTCGGCTTTGAAACAGAGATGAGCACCGGCCCCTAGAGTCAGAAACGACTAGCACGCATGTGTGGGGGAACCTTTACCTTTACCTTAATAGTTCCAAGGGTGCTTTTTCAAAAGGCAACTGGCTTTCCTTTTTTCTTCCCCCCCTTGAAGACGTTTCGCTTCTCATCCAAGAAGCTTCTTCGGTTCAGAACTGAAGGAGCTTTTTGGATGAGAAGTGAAAAGTCCTCAAAGACAAACAAAGGAAGTCCAGTTGCCTTTTGAAAAAGCACCTCTGGGGTAACCATGACTTGGATGACTGAGAACCTCCATAGACAACAGTCTGATAAGGTTATCAACTGCAGCTTCCGGATTATTGCATCCTATATCCCTGGCTCAATCCTTGAAAGATCTTCCCTTTGCTGATGCTCCCACTTGTTGTTGCAACACCAAATCTTCACTCCAGAGCTTTTAGTCTCAAGCTGTCCTGCATCTGAATTCTACTCTTGCATGATGACACTTCTCCCTTATTCAAGATGGTCCTCCGTTCCCTTGGATAGAAAAGCTGTATCTGATTCTGGCATTGTTCTGCTACAGTAGTACAGGTAACCCTTGACTTACAACCTAGTGACCTGACCATTCAATATTAGGATGTACCACCACCACCAAAAAGCTGCTTACGACTGTCCTTCAAATGTCAATGGCAGGGGTAGGCAACCTTGGCTCTTTTCTGACTCGTGGACTTCAACTCCCAGAATTCCTGTGCCAACCATGCTGAGGGGAAAGGGAGAGGTTTCCAAGCTGAGCCATGGTGGCTCAGGAATTCTGGGAGTTGAAGTCCACGAGTCAGAAAAGAGCCAAGGTTGCCTACCCCTGGTTTATGGAGATTCTCAATCATCCAGATCAGGGGTGTCAAACTCAATTTCATTGAGGGCCGCATCAGCATTGCGGTTGCCCTCAGGGGGCCAGGTGGGCGTGGCCTGGGTGGGCGTGGCTAGAGTGGGTGTGGCCTACTGGGTGGGCATGGCCAGCTCTACATCGTTCGCATCAAGGGTGCCTATGGGGGCCTGGGCAGGAGTGGGAGAGATCTGAGGGTCTCTGGCAGAAGGAGGGTCTCTGGGCCAGGGCCAAGGCAGTGGGGGCCATTCCCTCACTGTTTCCAGGATGGCTTCGCGGGCCACATGAAACCACTTCGTGGGCCAGATCCGGCCCCTGGGCCTTGTGTTTGACATGTCTGATCCAGATCATGGTTGTCCCAAAGGTGGTTTTGAAAAGCCAACTGGACTTTTTTCCCCCTTGAAAACATTTCACTTCTCATCCAAGAAGCTTCTTCAGTTCCTCATATGTTTTCAAGGAAAAAAAGAGAAAGTCCAGCTGCCTTTTGAAAAGCACCTTTGGGACTGTCCTTCAAAGCATTTGAGAAGTCACCGGACCCAACCAAAACTATGGATAGTCCTCAACTTACGACCCCAATTGAGCCCAACGTTTATGCTGCTAAGTGAGAAATTAGTTGAGTCTCGCCCCATTTTATGACTTTTCTTGCCATGGTTCTTAAGTGAATCACTGGCCGTTAAATTAGTAATACGGTTGTTAAGTGAATCAGGCTTCCCCACTGACTTCGCTTGTCAGAAAGTTGCAAAACCCCGGGACTGTGTAACTGTCATAAACCTGGGTCAGTTGTCAAGCATCTGAATGTCAATCATGTGACCAGAGAGATGCTGCAACGGTCGTAAGTGTGAAAAATGGTCGTAAGTCACTTTTTTTCAGTGCCACTGTAACTTCAAACAGTCACTAAATGAACTTTTGCAAGTCGAGGACTACCTGTACAGTGTTACACCTTCCATACCTGGTATCGGGGGTCCTTGGGATGGACTGCAACTGCTGTGTCTCCCAGCATCGTCTCAACACGGGTGGTAGCCACCACCACTTCCTCATCTATCAGAGAAAATGGACAAGGTTTGATGGATGACCAGCGAGCGACAACCAAGTCAGGCTTCAGATCCTAAACCTGTGGTAGCGAACCTATGGCATGCGTGCAGAACCTATGGCATGCGTGCAGAACCCTCTCTGTGGGCACGCAACCGTCACCCCAGTCCTAGGCCTTCAGATGGGTTTTATAAAACCTTTTCGCTTTAGGCCTCCACCACCGTGTGCAAAAAAAAAAGGCTCAATCAATTTCAACTTCTTGCAGGGAAAAAAAGATCTTGCAAAGTTGGAATTGATTGATTGAACTTTTTAGTACCACCTAGTCTGCCATTAAGGGACGCGATGGCTCAGTGGGTTAGGATGCTGAGCTTGTCAATCAGAAGGTCGGCAGTTTGGCGGGTCGAATCCCAAGTGCCGCATAACAGAGTGAGCGCCTGTTACTCGTCCCAGCTTCTGCCAACCTAGCAGTTCGAAAGCATGTAAAAATGCAAGTAGAAAAATAGGGAACACGACGGTGGGAAAGTAACAGCGTTCCGTGCGCCTTTGGCGTCTAGTCATGCCGGCCACATGACCACGGAGACGTCCTCGGACAAGCGCTGGCTCTTCGGCTTTGAAACGGAGATGAGCACCAGCCCCTAGAGTCGGAAACGACTAGCATGCATGTGCGGGGGAACCTTTACCTAGTCTGCCATTACTACCACAGCCATGCCCACCCAATGGGCCACACCCAATGGGCCACGCCCACCAGGCACCCGATGATATATAAGTGGGTTTTGGGTTGCAGTATGGGCGCTCAGTCTCTAAAAGGTTCGCCATCACTGTCCTAAACTGTTCCAACCATCTGGTGAGAACTTCATACTAAACCTGAGTCCTCCATCTTGTAAGCGAAGGAGACCAGCACCCCAAACTCAACCTTCTCTTTGTAGCCCGGGACAGGCAAGAGAGTCCGGCCTGTTAATTCCTTCTTATCCACCTGGGAGGAAGGAGACAGGAAGTTGCATCGGATCAGGGTCCCTTAGCCAAACGCTAGTAACAGGAAACAGGTCACTCTACCCTAATCACCTCTATGTCAGAAATGGCCGAGTTGAGAGTGCAGGACCAGTTGACCAGACGCTTGCTTCGATAGATGATCCCTTTCTCGTGCAATTGGATAAAGGCTTCTTGGACAGCATTGGAGAGTTTCTGTTGGCGATACAAGAACACATAAAAATGTCATTCTCTCCCTGTGGTCCACATGGCAAAAAAAAGGGTTGCTTTTGCATTGTGTTGAAAAATGGCTACCATACCTGGGCTTCCCTTCCGCCCCAGGATGGCCTTTATTCTTTTCCGTTCTCTGAATTGTGGGGTGGCAATGCACCATTCATGGGCCTTAGAGAACAGAGGTCCCCAACCCCTGGTCCGTGGACCAGCACCGGGCTTTGGCATGCCAGAAACCAGGCCGCGCAAACAAGCGAAGCCCCATCCACGGGACGCAGACGCACACGAAACCACGCCCACCCCCTCCGGTCCACGGAAAAAACTCTCTCCACGAAACCGGTCCCTGGTGCCCAAAAGGTTTTTTTTGGGGGGGGGGTGCCGCTGGTATAGAAGTTCCAGTGACTTCCAAAGCACAAACATGGCATTGTTGAAAATTGATAGCAAAGGCCAATTTCCAATTTTTATTTGTTTGGTGTGTATGTGAGAGTGGGAATGGCCAAGCAACTCCTCCGTGTGACAAAACGCTCCTAATGTTCCCCTTATAACAACTCCCAAATTCAGCAACAAACAGATGGAAACTTTTTAGCAGATCTTCCTTCTCCTCCATCCTTAATTCTTTCTTGGCTCAGAAGGAAAAAAAATCTGTCCAAGACAAACTGTATGGCCGTAATTGGGATCAGAATTTCTGCTGCTAAGTGAGGAAATTATTAACATTGGAAATTATTAACAATGTTATGACCTTTTTGGGGGGGAACACATGTTAAGTGACTCGCTGCAATTGTTAAGTGAATCATTAAGAAAATATGGTTTCCCCCTCCATTTTCCTTTTTTGGAAGTCTGCTGGGATTCCAGGACCCTTGCAAACACCGTAAATATACACTGACCAAATTTTGATCACATGACTGTGGGAATGATGCAATGGTCATTAAGTGCAAGGACCACTCATAAGTTACGTTTTTTCCCCCCAATGGTGTTGCTAACTTTGAAATGCTGTTACACTGAGGGCTATCTGTAATTAATCTAAATTGTAATCTTAAATCTGTCATCTCCTATTCAGGGAGCACTGAGACTTTACTCAAGTAAGGACATAGGATGGAAGCAATAACGCTAGCAGGAGTTCTAAAGAGTTACCCACACATCCCTTTTCCCTTTGATCAAAATCTTACAGGGTCCATAGTGAAGCAAGCTCTGTCCCAGTCCATGGAGGAACCCAGTTTCTTCAGCTGATGGTAGATCCGATCCCCTTTTCTGGAGAGGAGGAAGAAAGAAGTCTACTGACTGAGAAGAGCCACCGAAAAGGCACAAGATTGATATTACAACTTCCTGAATAAGTAATTGCAGGCCAGAATGCACGATACAAAATGGGAGGGGGAAGGAGGGACACCCAAGAAGCTTTTCTTCTCCAGTTGCCTCTCTTTTTGATGGTAGCCATGGGTGGCACCTAGTGGACAACCCCATGCAGATCCTTGTTACTTCTGTGAGTGTCTTTTTCATGTAACGTACAACTATTCTGCATGGTCTAGCAGGGACATGATGCATTGGTTGCCAACCCTTGAGATGCTGAGGGTCAGGACCCAGAGAACGGCAGTCTACCTAGCAGTGCCCTCATTCTGGGAGCAGGAAGTCTCTGAGATCAGGTGGGTCTCCACCATGTGGTCCTGGGACCAAGAAACTGGTGAAGATAAGTCTTCTCCATCAGACTAAGGACAGGAAGATTATTGGGACAGCAGTAGATTCTACTTTAATGCTGAGTTGCTTCTAGAGATGTTTCGAACACCATACACTGAAAGCTATTTAAATATTGCAGGGTGGCTCAGTGGGTTAGGACGCTGAGCTTGTCGATCAGATGGTCGGCAGTTTGGCGGGTCGAATCCTGAGTGCCGCGTAACAGAGTGAGCACCTGTTACTCGTCCCAGCTTCTGCCAACCTAGCAGTTCGAAAGCACGTAAAAAATGCAATTAGAAAAATAGGGACCACGACGGTGGGAAGGTAACAGCGTTCCGTGCGTTTTTGGCATCTAGTCATGCCGGCCACATGACCACGGAGACGTCCTCGGACAAGCGCTGGCTCTTCAGCTTTAAAACGGAGATGAGCACCGGCCCCTAGAGTTGGAAACGACTAGCACGCATGTGCGGGGGAACCTTTACCTTTACCTTTTAGGTAAAACACAAATAATGGTAATACATAAACGGTTATCAAGTAGCACAGGGGCAAGCATTTCTCCAGATCCTATCGTATTTTATTTTATTTCTCTATCAATCTCATCTCATCTCCCTCCCTCCTTCACTTTTCTCTTTTTTTTCCCTTTCCTCATCAGCTATCAAACGTGTATGCCGCCCATCTTTCCAAAGATGCTTGAAGAAAGAGACGCAGGAAAAAGACTCACTCATTTTTCCATTTCCAGACTTCCTCGATGAACGGCTCACGGCCGAGGTCATGACGTGTCTTCCCTTGCTCCTTCCAAAGCCTCTTCTCCACCACCACCTGGGTGGCAATGCCCGCGTGGTCACAGCCAGGGTTCCACAAGGTGGTCTCCCCCCTCATTCTGTGCCTGCAAGACAAGCATAGGAGCAGGAAACCCATCAGACCCAGGATCTTTTACATCACCACGATGTAAAAAAATATGTTGAGACTCTAGAAAGAGTACAGAGAACAGCAACAAAGATGATTAGAGCAGGGCTTTTCAACCTTTTCACCCATTGTGCCACTTTTAGGATATGGCAACATCCAAGTACCACCAGTCGCCTAGCAAGGTGTCAAGAACTTGATGACCCCCCCCAAAAAAGGAAAAAAGTGATGAAGTACAGGTAGTCCTCGACTTACAACAGTTCGCTTAGTGACTGTTCAAAGTTACAATGGCATTGAAAAAAGTGCCCCCCAAGCCACAGCCGAGCAAGACACCTGCCTGCCCGCCCGGTGGCGCTCTTCCTCCTGTCCGAGGTTTTCATTGTGAGCATTTCTGTTGAGGATTGGCAGCGGGGGTGGGGTGGGGTGGGGTGGGGTTGGTTTTTATTCCCCCTGTCTGCTGGGTGGTTGCAGCAGGTTTTGGTCACTTCACATGACTCTGGGACACTGTGACCGTCATAAATATGAATCAGTTGCCAAGCATCTGAATGTAAATCACAAGACCCTGGAGATGCTGCAACATTCCAGCTGATAGGCGCTTCTTCTGGGCTCAGCAGAAGCACCAGGAACAGCGCCGAGCTCCAGCTGGAGCCTGGCACTGATCCTGGCGCTTCCGCTGAGTCCTGACAGCCCTGCAGTTCCAGCCATCTCTCGCAAAGGCTTGTGCGGTGCTGCCACCAGTTCAGTTCATTCCCTTCCCCTGCTACCACTTTTCTAGGATGGTTGCGTACCACCTGCCAGGTACCAATGTACCACAGGTGGTACCCGTACCACTGGTTGAAAAGCCCTGGATTAGAGGTCTGGAGGCTAAAACATATAAGGAACGGCTGCTGGAATTGGGTATGTCTAGTTTAATGAAGGGAAGGACGAGGGGGGACATGATAGCAGTGTTCCAATATCTCAGGGGCTGCCACAAAGAGGAGGTACTCAAGCTATTCTCCAAAGCGCCCAAAGGCAGGACAAGAAGCAACGGATGGAAACTAATCAAAGAGAGAAGCATTCTAGAAATAAGGAGAAACTCCCTGACAGTTAGAACAATTAATCAGTGGAACAACCTGCCTCCAAAAGTTGTGGATGCTCCAACACTGGAAGTTTTTAAGAAGAGACTGGACAGCCATTTGTCCAAAATGGTATAGGGTTTCCTGCCTGAGCAGGGGGTTGGACTAGATGACCTCCAAGGTCCCTTCCAACATCATCATCATCATCATCATCCATCATTATTATTTTTGTATTGTTATTTATCTTGGACATGGCACCCTTATCAGCAGCCCCATGGAATCAAATCATACATATAGGTAGGTAGGTAGGTAGGTAGATAGATAACCTTTGTCATTTTTTTTACTGTGTTGCACAATGGCACACATTAAAAATGAAATGTAGTTGCTTGCTCTCAAAGTGTACACACACACACAACACTCATTTAAACATACTATATACAACATATGCATAGACCTACACCTCAATTTCATTGAGGGCCGCATCAGCATTGTGGTTGCCCTCAGGGGGCCGGGTGGGTATGGCCAGGGTGGGCGTGGCTAGAGTGAGTATGGCCTACTGGGTGAGCATGGCCAGCTCTACATCGTTCGCATCAAGGGTGCCTATGGGGGCCTGGGCAGGAGTGGGACAGATCTGAGGGTCTCTGGCAGAAGGTGGGTCTCTGGGCCAGGGCCAAGGCAGTGGGGGCCGTTCCCTCACTGTTTCCAGGATGGCTTCACGGGCCACATGAAACCATTTCGCGGGCCAGATCCGGCCCCCGGGCCTTGTGTTTGACATGTCTGACCTACACCCTTACATATAAGTAACATATAAATATTAATCACTGTTCATCTTGAATACATAACGAAAGAAGGAAGCTTTAGAGTTCACAAGGTTAATACTGCATGGAACAGAGCTGTGACCGAATCTGGATGTTCTGCTACGGATACCATGGAGCCTCCTCCCAGAAGGTAACAAGAAAAACAGGTTGTGAAGAGGATGTGTAGTGTCCCAGACAATCCTGCGGACCCTGCTCAAGCAACACTTCTGTGCTATGTCCTGGATGGAAGGGAGGGAACCACCAATGATCTTTTCACCCATTCTCACCACTCTCTGCACTGCCTTCCTGTCTGAAGCAGTGGCCAAATAATGGCCAAATAATTCCAGAGAAAATAAAGAGGATTTAGAAGTGGGTTCCCAGACTGATAAAGATTCAGGACAGCATTATGTTGAGTTGAGGCTGGAGAGTTTTTATCATGTATTGTGCTAAAAAAGAGTTGGACGTCAACGCCTTGTTTCTCTTGTACCTCACATCTCATTTTCCCCTCTCCTTTTCCTTCCTTTAATTTCCTATTTCTATTTTTCTTTGTATTTTCTATATTAAATAAATTAATACTAATACTACTACAGCATTATGTACAGGTAGTCCTCAACTTACGAGCCCAACCGGGACCAACATTTTGGTTGTAAGTCGTGATAGTTGTAAGTCGAGACATGTGACCGGACACAATTTTATGACTGCTTTTTTTTTGGGGGGGTGAGGAATTCTGAGTGTTGAAGTTCACAAGTCTTAACGTTGCCAAGGTTGGACAAGAGTACAAGAAAATAGAAAACAGTACAGCTACTATACTTCTTGTAACCCCCTCTATTCGTCCTTATGGATTTCACCAAAGAGAACCCTACAAGAACTGTGCTTGAAAAAAGATATATTTAGACTGAAGAGTTCCTGAAAACCTAGTAGAAGATGGAGAAGGCCCAAGATAAACCCAGCGGACTGGCTGCGCCCAGAAAGGCAAGAGAGATCTCACCATCTTGTCAGAGAGTCCTGGATGGAGTTGGTGAGGGCGTGGCCAAGATGTAGCGATCCGGTAACATTGGGTGGAGGAATACACATCATGAAGATGCCTTTGGGGCTTGGCTCGGAGACACTGTGACGCTGGGAAAGAAAGAAAGAAAAGGTTGTTTGGAGGCGAGATTTGGCTTCGCAGTCATTGATTGCAAATGGAGAATTGTCTTGACAAGAGGGAAGTCACCCTATGGGAACAGGGGCAGGCGTTAACAGAAACACGGAAAAGGACAACAGAAAAGGACCTAGTGGCCCATCGAGTCTGCCCTTGGGAGTTTTTGTTATATTTTTTAATTTTTTGCCGGATGACGGGCATGCATTTATCCCAAGCATGTGTACACTAGCACATTAAAAGTGAGCAGAACCACAAGAGATATGTGAGAATGCTGAACCCTTGCAAGATTATACTATCTGATGGGATAAGAGGCATCTTCTAGACCAGACCAGGGTTTACCGAACTGTGAGGAGAACCTCCCTTAGGAAAGTCCAGGGGAGGTGTGAAGTACTTTTAGTTGTATATTATTATAATAACTCTGTCAGACCCAGAACCAAGAATAACAGGTGGTGATTCTTCCAAGCCGTGTCCTTTATTGTTTCCCCACCAATAGGCCAAAACTTGCCTACTACCTGACTACATGTACTGAATAATGTTAGTTTGCAGTAGGTGTAAGAACTGCTACATGGTGGAACAGAGTCTTAGTACAGTGGTGGAATCCCCCACAAACACTGGAAGTGCTTACATGAGGGCCGGATAACCAGCTGTCAGGAATGGTTTAGGACAGGGGTAGGCAACCTTGGCTCTTCCTGCTGACTCAGGAATTCTGGGAGTTGAAGTCCATGAGTCATAAAAGAGCCGAGACTGCCTAACCCTGGTTTAGGAGATCGCCATAATGATCAGAACTTTGGATTAGATGGCCTCAAGAGAACCCTCCAACTCACATATTCTGTGCTGCTCAGAAACAAATAGATATTTCTAAGATCCCCATTTGGGCAATTGCTGTCGGGTGCAAAGAACCAGGGCATTACATTAAGCTGCAATTCAGAAGATTTATTACTTAAGCCTATACACAATCTGGTCAACTAAAGTTCAACACTGATTTGGCATCAGGTAAGAATTCAAGAGGGGTTGGCCTTAGACCTTTTGTGGGAACGTAAGGACTCCAGGCTAATGACTTGTTTAACTCCGCCTGCCCCCCCTCCAGCTCTGCCTGCTC
Organism: Vipera berus; assembly: GCF_964194415.1. Classification (NCBI taxonomy): domain Eukaryota; kingdom Metazoa; phylum Chordata; class Lepidosauria; order Squamata; family Viperidae; genus Vipera; species Vipera berus. The sequence goes on along the minus strand of NC_138203.1, from coordinate 268,303,032 downwards.
CTCTCCTACAATTTCAATTGAAATTTAACATAAGAATACTGCCTACACGCAAAGCATTACGTTCTGGCTGGTGCTCATGGGAAGCTCTAATGAACCTTAGCTCATCTCTGTAATAAATGTCCAAGCCATCTGGACAAAGTAATTCATGAAGAGATCTCAGTTTACAGTAATTCCAGCCCATACTTACGCCGTACTCTGGTTTAAAGAAACCCTGGCTCTCCCACCATGAGTACCAAGCTGCTTCAACATACTGTGGGCTGTAAGAGTCAGGCATTGGACCCGTCACATCTAGAAAGCAAAAAAGGTTCTGAGCTCAAGACAGGTAGGGTGTATGCTCCCAGCGTTCATTGTGAGACACCACGAAGCATAATCCAAAACATTTGGAGAACATCAGGGACAAAAGAAGAGAAAGGGAAAGGATTTCATGCAGAAGACAGCAAAGGTTTTTGCCACAGATCTGGAGAATGGCTGTCATCTACTACAAGCCTCGTCACCCTTTTGGTCCAATAACCATGGTTGTAAAGCATTCTGAATCTGAAAAGTTTGGGACCAGCTACAGGTAGTCCTTGACTTACAATCTTTCATTTAGCGACCATTCGAAGTTACAATGGCACTGAACAATGTGACTCATGGCCATTTTTCACACTTATGACTGTTGCACCATCCTCGTGGTGATGTGACCGAAATTCGGATGCTTGGCAACTGGCTCATATTTATGATGGGTGGCAGTTGTCCCGAGGTCATGTGATCTCCTTTTGCGACCTTCTGACAAGCAAAGTCAACGGGGAAGCCAGTTTCACTTAGCAACCGTGTGACTAACTTAACAACCGCAGCTATTCACTTGACAACTGTGGCAAGAAAGGTCGTGAAATGGGGAAAAAAACCTCACTTAACTGTCTCACTTAGCAAAAGAAATTTTGGGCCCAATTGTGGTCGTAAGTTGAGGACTACCTACAGTCTGACCTTCTATGAAGTGTTTTGACCCTTCTGGAAATAGCCCAACCTTGAAATGCCCCTGATTTGAATTGAAATTAATTATTTCAAACTTATGTTTTGATTTTGGAACATTCCTGAAAGAACTGGAAAAGCAGTGGAATACATACAATAAGAAGGGACCAGTTGTTCCAAGTCCAAAACTGAGCATTTAAATTTTGTCCACCTCTACAGCAGCCTCCCTGCTCTAGAAGCGTTTTCTACTGAAGGGCAGAAGATCAATTCGTGAAATAATCGTGTAAACCTGGATTTAAACATCAGTCTTTTAATCCCCATGTCTCATTTCTTTTTACTTTTTTTTTTACACTGCCCCCCCCCTCAATATAGGTCTTCTTTGCAGCTCTGAAATCTAAACAGGCATTCTGCAACACAATGCTGTCATGTGGAATGCTTCTCTTCACTGTTCTGGCCAGTGAATACTTTCCTAGGATATTTTATATTATTTTCACTATTTCTTTTTCCTTTGGCTTAATCCAATGGTCAGTTGACCTTCCGTGTCCAGGAAAACCTTTTCTCTAAAGAACTGTTGTGTGTCTGAACACCTTAAGGTTTGGCTAGATCACAGGTCTGCAACCCGTGGCTCCGGAGCCGCATGCGGCTCTTTCAACCGTCTCCTGCGGCTCCCAGTCCTCTGCCATGTGCAGTCCCCCCCAAAAAAGTAGGACTAAAAAAGTTCAACCAATCAATTCAAATATGCAGGGTAGGTGCATATCTCGCCTTGGCTCCACTCTTCAGTAAAACCCTGTTCTGCGCATGCGTGCATGTACGCACATGCGCACACATTTTTTGCGGCTCCCAGTTTTTCCTTTTGTGAGGGAACCGGTTCCGAGTGGCTCTTTCACTGTTTCAGGTTGCTGACCCCTGGGCTAGATGTAGCAATGCAGACTACCATTCTGACTACAGATAATCCTTCACTTATGACTGTAATGGAATCCGGTATTTCCATCATAAATTATGAGAGTCGTAAGTCGAGGAACCCATGTGATCAACCCAATTTCACGATCTTTTTTTTAAGTGATCCTAAAATGAATGTGAGCCATCGTAAAGTTGAGTCCATTCGTTCTTATGGCCGTTTTTTGCTGGAAACGAGCCAAAAAGGCTGGAAACTGGCAAAAAAGAACACCCCGTTATAAATCACAATTACGTGATTGTGGAACTGTAAAAGTGAGATGGTTGCCAAGCAACTGACATGCGGTCATGTGACCATAAAGGGAGGGGGTGCTGCCATCGGAACTCTGGCACCGGGTCATTCAGGTTCCTTTTGGAGAGTCCCATCATAACTTGAAATGATCACTAAGGGAACGGTCCTTAAATGAGGACTACCTATACAACACAATCAACTTTTGGAAGATGAAAGTCACATTGAAGGAGAATATTTGTGGCTCAGGGTTGAAATGCTCTCTGAGCTCTGGTGCTCTCTGAGCTTGCTTGTTTTTTTGTAGCCGTTTCGTTACCCTAACTCAGGTGTAGGCAACCTTGACTCTTTTATGACTCGTGGACTTCAACTCCCAGAATTCCTCAGCCAGCATGGCTCAGCTTGGAAACCTCTCCCTTTCCCCTCAGCATGGCTGGCTCAGGAATTCTGGGAGTTGAAGTCCACGAGTCATAAAAGAGCCAAGGTTGCCTACCCCTGGCCTAACTAGATCTTCAGTGCTAGTAAGGAGTGCGGTTTGCTGTTCGTTTATATTCAGGCCAGGCACCAGAATATAAACACACAGCAAACCGAACTCCTTACTAGCACTGATGATGTTACCTAGTTAGGGTAATGAAACGTCTGCAAGAAAACAAGAAAGCTCAGAAGGTCACATTTTTACCAAGTGGAATTTGTTCAGCTCTTAACTATTTTGACCATACAGTTCCAAGACAGGTCATTTGATAGGTTCAGAGACGTTTCCCGCAAAGAGTGAAGGGCAAACTCTCTAATCCCTTATCTGCAATCACTCACCTTTTTTCTCCCCTGGTTTGGTGGGGACATCATAGGTGATGATCCCAAGATCCTTCTTGTCTTTCTTTTCAGCTTTTGGCTTCTTCTGTAAAGAATCAGGATGTTGCATCACATTAAAGCAAAAAGAGACAAAAGAAAATTGGGCTCAGCAAAAAAAAAACAGATGGAGAAGAACACCAGTTAAGCTACAATTTCTCTAACAGAATTTGATCCACGAGAATGAGAATTTATTGCAAAAGAAATACCCAGACAGAGAGAACGGCAGTAGAGAAAAAAATTCAGACCCGGGTCGATAGAGATGCTCTGAACCAGCCAGACAGCCTCGTCTCACCAAAAAACCTCCTGAGCAACTGCCCGCTGAACTTTTATTCACCTCCCTCTTCTGAATACCAACATTACAAAAACTCCATCAATCTCATACAAAATAGGATACATAGTGATAATTGGATACATAGTGAGAACTACTCAGGTGCCTATGAGATCATTACAAAAACAAGATACTAAAAGATATATGTGAAAGTTTTATCATACCGTTTCCCAAACCTCCCACATGCCAGCCTGTGTGAACCAGGAGAGTATGCTCATCACTGCAGCTCACGTGAAGGCCAATAAGGGGGTTTGGGAAAGCTGAAGGCTGAGAGGCCAAATTCTTGGGAGGCCAAATTCTGGCCGTTCCCACACCGGCAGGCAGCACTGAAAGATCAAACAATATTCTGGTGTGAGGTTTTTTCCCCCAGGCACATTATCTTAAGAAAATTATTTATCTGATACAATATACACTTCTTTTTCTTAAAGGTCATTTGGGAAAAATATTCTTCAAATTCCATGTTATTATTCAGCTGCATTATTTCTCTAGGGGAGGGAAATACAATCTGCAACCTCTAAAATCCTGCTAAAATGACCTGAAAGTTAAATATTAAATAATGGTACTCTTTGACTTACGACCACAATTGAGCCAAGAATTTATGTGTTAAGTGAGACATTCGTTAAGTGAGTTTTGCCCATATTAGTAACTTTCTTGCCACAATTGTTAAGTGAATCACTGCAGTTGTTAAGTTAGTAAAAAGTTACTAACTAACTTGTGGTCATAAGTCAAGGACTATCTGTACTGTCCCAATCCTTGGGAAAAAACAATTTCTTAGGAATTGTTGGCTAAGGAATTCTGGGACTTGAAGTCCACAAGTCTTAAAAGGGCCAGGTCTGAAGACCCCTGATCTAGCACAACCTTTTTCTATCTTGGCAGCTTAAAGATGTGTGGACTTCAACTCCCAGAATTCCCCAGCCAGTTAAAATCCACACAACTGCAAACTGCCAAGGTGGACGAATGCTAATTTAGCAAGTGGAGCAGAATGTCTCCCCAGCATTGCAGCTTTGCTGGGAAGACAATGACAAGAGCCTTGGTGGAGCAGTGGGCTAATGCCTCCTTAAGTAACACCAGCTGCCTGCAATTAGTGCAGGTTCACGTCCCACCAGGCTCAAGGTTGACTCAGCCTTCCATCCTTCCGAGGTAGGTAAAATGAGGACCCAGATTGTTGGGGGCAATTAAGCTGACTCTGTAATAATGCCGCTTGGGGTGTGTGTGAAAGCCCTAATAAGCAGGCATATACATAGAATGAAGGCTACTGCTAAGCTTGTAAGCCGCCCTGAGTCTTCGGAGAAGGGCGGGATATAAATGTAATAAAAATAAATAAATAAAATAAAATAAAAAATTTCAAGCTCAAAAGCACATGCTACACACACACACACACACACACACACACACACACACACACACACACAAGCTAAAGTGGTTGAGTCACACTTTTTTGCGGGTGCAGGCCTATTTGACTCTGTTCTCCTTCCACAACGCCTACCTCTCCCTGTTGCTGCTGACTCTTTTCCTTCTTCTGAAGAAACTTCTCCATTTTTTCTTTCTTTTTGGCCTCCTTCTTCAGCTGCGACGCGCTTTTCGGAGGGGGCGCCTCTATCTGCTTCTTCTCCAGCATCTCAGCTTCAGAGGAAACTGATTGGAAGTGGGGGAAAAAATAAATGAAAAATACAAATGGATGAACTTACGAGCTTTCCTCCGTTCAGTCGTTCTAAGGCAGGCAACATGGCAAAAGTCCGCTGTGCACGCAAACCTGGTTGTCTTCATCAAGGTGCTGCTGTATAGGGTTCCCTGCCTGAGCAGGGGGTTGGACTGGAAGACTTCCAAGGTCGCTTCCAAATGTTACTATTGTGATTCTTCACACAGTATGAAGACAGTGGGAGCTGAGTCCACACATCATCCAAGCTTGGGTACAACGATTTGAAAAATACAAGCCGTTCTCATTTAGCGTCCATAATTGGGACCGGCAATTCGGTCGTTAGGTGAAACTGTTGTTGTTCACATAAGCTGGACTGTGACTCTGCCAACTAATGAGGATTTGAAAAGAGGTCAACCAGACGCAAGGCTTACCTTTAAAGTCCAGTTCTAAAACGCCTCCTCCTGGGGCCTCTTCACACAACCTCACCGGGCCCAAGACAGCCTGGAATTCTGGTTGGTTGATACACGTCAGGAACCATCGAGTAAGGTTGATAAAATAAGTGCGAAGGGTTTGGTTGAGGACCTAGAAGAGGCATCCAAGAGAAGGAAGTTATTAATCTATATTATTTATTCCACTGATGAGCTGTCATAATTATCCATGGGACTCTACGCAATATACAGGTAGTCCGGTTCATTAATGACTATTCAAAAGCTGAAGGGGAATATGGATTCTACAAATTTGGAATTAACAGAATCAATGATGAATTGGATTTTCTCAAGGAGATTGACGGTGATAGACTTAGTATATCTAACTGGAATAGACTTAGTATATCTATCTGGAAAACGATTTGGACTAAACGTTTTTAGGAAAATGGATCGACAAAGGAGGTTTATGATTTTGGGGAACAAGACACAATTGTGGGAAAAGTTTTCAACCAAAATTATTATTAATAATCATATCAGGGTATTCAATCCCGGATGGATAATTGTGGTGATTTATGGTAGAAAGCTACTACAGACTTTCTAAGAGTTAGATACAATAATAAAATGTTAAGAGAGAGCTTCAAAGTTTAACTTTGCTGTTGTGGTTCACCTGTTAACTATTTTATCTTCATAATAATAATAATAAAGTTGGAAGGGACCTTGGAGGTCATCTACTCCAACCCCTGCTCAGGCAGGAAACCCTATACCATTTCAGACAAATGGCTGTCCAGTCTCTTCTTAAAAACTTCCAGTGTTGGAGCATTCACCACTTCTGGAGGCAGGTTGTTCCACTGGTTAATTGTTCTAACTGTCAGGAAGTTTCTCCTTAGTTCTAGGTTGCTTCTCTCCTTGACTAGTTTCCATCTGTTGCTTCTTGTCTTGCCTTCAGGTATAGATAATAGATAGATGACAGGTCAAATTGGTTACAAATAGAAGTTTATAAATTTGAGGCCTGCTTCACTGACATATTTATCAGTATCCAACTAAGGGGGATAATATATGTAATATATTATGTAGGAACCATGGTGGCACAGTGGTTAGAATGCAGTATTGCAGGCAAACTCTGCTCACTGCCAGGAGTTTTGTGGTTTTGTCCTTTGTCTTTTTCAACACATACGTTTTTTCTTTTCTAATCTTTTGTCTTCAAAACATTCAGCCTTCATCCTGCAGATAGACAAAGGCTAGAATGATGCATGTTTTGTCTCTCTTTGATTTGTTTTTGTAAAACTTCCCCTTTTTTTTAGTCTGTATTTTAACTTTCCGAATAAAAAAGAATTATTCAAAAGAAGAAGAAGAAATGAAAGGATTGAGAAGAACTAGTCTAAGGAAACCACGCTGCAAGGACAGAAAGATATGGTGTTGGCATAAACTAAATTCTGTTAAAAGGTGGAAAGTGAAAAAGTTGCCCACTATTGTTTAAATGACCTTACTGCAGATGTTGATTTTTCTCCCCTTCGTGGAAAGAAAAGGTCAATTTACATAAGGGTACAAAATGACCTGCCAAAATACCAAAAAGAAGAGAGAGAGAGAGAGAGAGAGAGAGAGAGAGAGAGAGAGAGAGAGAGAGAGAGAGAGAGAGAGAGAGAGAGAGAGAGAACAATGACACAGGAAAACTCACATATTTATACGGCAACAAGAGAGAACAAGCAGCGGTCACATCGGCCAAGGTCATGGCTTCCCCCACCAGGTACGTCCGAAGCTTCAGGTGACCGTCCAGCACCCCAAGGAGATGCTGCAGTTCTGCTACAGCACGATCCAGCCCCTGAGTAGGAGAGGAGAGTAAGGCATGATCTGCAAGTGGCTTCTAAGTGATCCCCAAAGGATTAAAAATACATTATGATCTAGGGCAGGGGTAGGCAACCTTGGCTCTTTTATGACTCGTGGACTTCAACTCCCAGAATTCCTGAGCCGTGCTGGCTCAGGAATTCTGGGAGTTGAAGTCCACGAGTCATGAAAGAGCCAAGGTTGCCTACCCCTGATTTTAAAACCACATCTGAATCAAATGCCTAGGTCAATTCGGAACAATAATGACTCTTGGGCAAGGATGGGCAACTAAATTTCCCAAGGGGCCACATGAAAAACTGGGACTTTTGTGGGGGGGACCACCACCCCATCACCACTTCCGCTGCTGCTGAAGGCCAGACAGCAATAGCTAAAGGGCTGGATGTGGCCCACGGGCTGTAAAACGCGCAAATCTGTTCTGGGGCGTATTTATTGAGGACATTAATTCCTTAGTTATACAGTTATGATACTGTTCCCAGCCTTTTATTCTTGATAAATCTAGCTAAAGAGAACTTTGGGAAAAACCTGCTTATTTTCTTCAAATACTAGATAAATGCCAAAGGGTCTAACAATATTTTTAGCAACCTGGATTTTAATTCCTCTTTTTCCTTTGGATCGATGTCTTGGTCCCTCTGTGGATGAAGGACTTCCTAACTCACAACAATTAAGCTTAGCCTAGCGATTTCCAGATGATCAGGACTAAAGCATTTCCTATCTGCCAGACTAATAGCTATACAGGCTGAAAATGTAGATATGGTAGGGGAAACCTGGGAAGTAGATATTCTGTAAATTATAGGCAGCCAAAAAATTATTCCCATGGTCACATGAACACAGTTTCTACACTTGACAACTGGCATGTATTTAAGATGGCTGCCGTGTCCCAGGGTCACAGAAATTTTTGCGACTTTCCGACAAGCAAAGTTTATAGGGGAGCCAGATTCACTTAAAAACCACGTTATTAACTTTACAGCTGCAGCGATTTACTTAGCAACTGTAGCAAGAAAGGTCGTAAAACGGGGCAAAATTTCTCTTAACAATTCTCTTTTAACCATGGAAATTTTGGGCTCAACTGTGGCTTTAAGTCAAGGACCACCCTGTAACACATTTCCTTAAAAGGCACAAGCTTTCATGCTACCGACACCTTCTGATTTGGGCCTATCAAACCCAGCCCAGGCACCCTCACCTCAGCACCCTCACCTGTTTATTCTCCTTGGAAACCCTCAGCGCAGAGAAAGCGACAGCGCAGGCGGCGGGAGCGATTTCCATGTCAGCGTAGCTGATCCACTGCCGCACCAAGGCTCTTGTTTCGGGAGTCTGCCCTCTCATAACATCTGGAGACAGCAGGTAAGAAACAGCTGCAGGCCCAGATACATAAACCCCCGCTCTGGTTTCCAGAGCTGGGAGTTTGGGCAGAGAGAAAAAACGATTCTTGAATTCGGCATTGGGAGGAAGTTCAACCACCGTGAGCTCCTGCCGGCCATAACGGGCTGCGACCAACACACGGGCGTTCTGGAAATTGTCAGGATGGGGGCAGATGTAGAGGGTGGGCATGATGAGAGGACAGAGAGACCTGGAAATCAAGAACAAGAAGGGAGATGAAGACAAATGGCCTGCTCACGTCCTGCACCTCTATAACCATGATTCAGTAATAAACTTTGAAGAATTGGGAAAGAAATGGCATTTCTGGCTGCCTTGAGGCCAGATGGGCGGCAAATAAAAGGGAGGGGAGGGAGGGAGGGAGGGAGGGAAAAGAAAGAAAGAAGGAAGGAAGGAAGGAAGGAAGGAGAAGGTGAGGGAGGAAAGGAGGGGAAAAGAAAGAAAGAAAGAAAGAAAGAAAGAAAGAAAGAAAGAAAGAAAGAAAGAAAGAAAGAAAGAAAGAAAGAAAGAAAGAAAGAAAGAAAGGAGGGAGAGGGAGGGAAAGAGAAAGAAAGAAAGAAAGAAAGAAAGAAAGAAAGAAAGAAAGAAAGAAAGAAAGGAAGAAGGAAGGAAGGAAGGAAGAAAGGAAGGGGAGGAGGAAGGAAGGAGAGGGAGGGAGGGAAGGAGGGAAAAAGAAAGAAAGAAAGAATGAAGGAAGGAAGGAAGGAAGGAGAAGGTGAAGGAGGGGAAAAGAAAGAAAGAAAGAAAGAAAGAAAGAAAGGGAGGGAGGGGGGAGGAGGGAGGAGGGAGGAAGGAGAAGGAGGGAGGGAAGGAGGGAGGGAGGGAAGGAGGGAAAAAGAAAGAAGGAAATAAAGGAAGAAAGGAAGATAGAAAGAAAGAAAAGAAAAGAAAAGAAAAGAAAGAGGAAGGAGAGGGAGGGAAGGAGGGAAGGAGGGAGAGAAAAAGGAAGGAGAGGGAGGGAGAGAGGTCAACTATCCTGCAGTATAGAGTGTTCTGGAGTGGAGCGACCTACAACTATATTCTCAACCATGGCAACTTCAAGAGATGCAGACTTCAACTCCCAGAATTCCCCCCAGCCAGCCACGGCATCTCTTAAAGTTTCCAAAATTGAGAAATACTGTTCTGTCCCATATTTCTGCACCTTACGCTAGGAATGTCATCAGAAGGAAGACCAAAAAAGAAAAAATAAGAAAAAAAAGAAATGTTAAGAGTTAAAGTCCATCTAGCTTAAAGTTGCCAGGCTTGGGAAACCCCAATCCAACGGGGTCCCCCTCTGCTCTAGCTGGCAGATGCTTCTAATCAAAGGATGAGAAAGTGGAAGAGACAACTGAAGCTCAGCTGCTCATTCATACGCATAACAGGTTCTACCAGTGACACTGAACTATGGTGCAGAACTCCCAGCTGAATTAACGAGATTCCTTTGGAACAAAGAGGGCCTCTAAAAGCTGCCCTGAAACACTTAAAAACTCAGAATGAGAAATACAAAGGTAAAAACTGTATTATTTGCACTTAATGACAGGTAGTCCTCAACTTACGACCACAACGGGTACCAGAATTTCTGTGGCTAAGCAGGGCAACTGTTAAGTGAGTCGCACCTGATTTTAAAACCTTTTTTTGCCATGGTTGTTAAATGAATCCCTGCAGCGAATCCGACTTTTCCTATTAACTTCGCTTTTCAAAAGCTGGCCGGGAAGGTCGTAAATGGCGATCAGATGACCCCGGGACACTGCAGCCATCGTAAATACATTCTAGTTGCCAAATTTTGGTCATGTGACCATGGGAAGGTTGTAAGTGCGGGGACCAGTGGGTTGCAACTTCAAATGGTCGCTAAATGAATGGTTAAGCTGAGAACTACCTGTAATTCCATTTAAATTATATTTAAGTTTAAGCTCGGGTAAATTAAATGTAGCATTTATTTTTATCCAGCTCAATTTTGGAAGTACACCATGTGATGTAAAGGCCAAATACAATCCTTGGCAAAAAAAGGGGGGGGAGGGGGTAAATTGAATCAAAACAAACAGTACTGCAAATCTGTCATATATATAATTTTCACCTCACACAGCATCTAGCCATTTATCTACTCCATCTATGTCAGGGGTGTCAAACTGCCAGCCCACGGGCCGGACGCGTCACAAGGAAACTGCTCCCACCCCATTGCTGGCAATGGGGAAAAAGCTCACGCAACATCACAAGTTTGACATGTCTGATCTATATTATAGATTAACAACAGCCCAGCCCCTTAAAAAAAAAGAACCAATTTTCTTTCAGTTTGCAATAGTTTCCTTGCACAAATATCTGAGAATTGTTTTGCTCAAGGCAGAAAACAGAACAAATGGTTTTTTTATAAGATAGTAAATCAAATGCCACCCTCAAACTAACCTGTTAGTGACAGACGTCTAAACACAGGATTCACTTACTAATATAATGGAGCAACGACAGCTAAAGAATTTCCTAGTTTTAGAATGTGCTTGACTCATTATGAACCTTGCTAGTTCTACATCATTCTTTTAGAAGATGTAATCTACTGCAAACTTTCAATGTTTCATCAGCTTCTTTTTGGATGGTTACAGCTATCACCGACCCAGATCAGGTCAGATATTTCTGATTTATTTCCTTCCATACAGACACATACATTCAAAGCCCTGTACAATTTATTTGGCTTTAATTAATGTAAACCTCCCTCAGAACGTCTTGCCAGTTGTTCACTGGATTCATATCTCCTTTCTTTTTTAATAGAAGCTCAAGGTTGCATACATAAGATGTCTCATCCAAAGCACCCTATTCTCCAAAGCACCAAAAGGCAAGACAAGAAACAATGGATGGAAACTAATCAGGGAGAGAAGCAACCTGGAATTAAGGAGAAACATCCTAACATCGAGAAGATTTAACCAGTGGAACTGCCTGCTGTCAGAAATTGTGGATGCTCCATCACTGGAGGCCTTTAAAAAGAGACTGGACAGCCTCCTGTATGGAATGCTATAGGGTCTCCTTCTGGAGCAGGGGGTTGGACTAGAAGACCTTCAAGGTCCCTCCCAACTCTGTTATTGTTATTCTATCCTTTTTTTTGCAGCATCAACTCTGTAGGGTTGGCCTGAGAGAGAAAGATGGCTCCACGGGACAGCTAGTAAATGGGTCTTGGCTTATGCAACGCTTACAAACACTGCCACTTCTTTTAAAGTACTGTACCACAATATCTGCTATTATTCCATCAGATTTACAACAATGACATCTTGAAAGTCTGCATGTTGGAAATGCCTTACTTTCTTTCCTTATAAAGAAACCCAATAGTGTATATCAGTGTTTATCAGACTCGACAACTTGAGATGTGTGGACAGCAGGCTGGCTGGGGAATTCTGGGAGCTGAATCTTAAAATTGCCAAGTTTGAAAAAGTATCGGTGTGAATAAAATTAGTGTATATGCAAAGGCATTAAATTCTGGGCAACTAGTCCTTTTTAAAGGTGCCTCTAGGCGAGATGGGGCATATGAGCTTACTAAAGAAATAAATAAATTCACCTCCCAGTAGGAAACCCCCCCCAAATCCAAGAACAGGAGTTCTGTCGTGGGGGGGTGGAAACCACAGAAGAAGCAACCTGTAAAAAACCTGGAACTTTTGGGGTGCAACTAAGGGCGGGGAATGGGATGCCCCAAATCTAAGATGGGGGGGGCAGATCTTCCAACAAGCAGCAGATCACATATTGGCATACTTTAAATTCTTCAAGCTGAACCCTAAACGAAAAGGAGACATTCGGAAATGCTCCTCTTGCTCCCCAATAAATCATCTTGGTGCACTCCCAGTTTGAAGACCGCTGTTTTTTGGGGGACCGGAAAAGCTACATCCCATAAGCACAAAAGCTTTCTGGAAAAAGGAAAAAAATTAAGGGGGTTTGGAGGCTGACCCGAGACTCCAGTGTCCCGCCCTACCTGCCACTCCAGCCGGCTGTAGACACCGCCGCTGCTTTTCCCCACGTGCTACTTTCACATTCCCGAAGGACCCCCTCCGACAGGCGTCCGCGGCAGAGCCTGCTCCGAACCGGTAAATCCGTAGGAATCCAGTACACAAGTAAGCCCAAGCCAAACCATCAAATCAAAGTATCTTCGTTAAAAAGATAATTTTGGAAAGTCTTAACTTCTCTAAATATCTGCTAACCTTTGATTTTAAAAAAAAATCGATGCAAATAAGATTTTAAGAAGTAAACAAAAAAGATTCGCAAGAGATTTCAAGATTTGGATCGTGGCAAGTACTAAAGATATTTTTTAAAAAAAAAATCGGATTTTTTAAAAAATACTTATGTACATTCTACCCAAATAATGGCAACTGTGTGAATGCACCGGCAGGATCACAACCAGTTATCCAGGCAGTTTGTTCATTCTGTTTCCAACTACATGACAGGTACTTGCCAAAGACGGCGAACAGGAGAATGTTTGGGGGTGGGGTGGGGTGTAAAGTTCTTCCAAAGCAAATTTAATTTATGCACGAAATCTGATAGATCTACGAATGAATTAGGATTATACCCGACATACTACACAATTTGTTTCTGCGCCTGCACCACGGCAACGAGCTACGTTTAACACAGGCACTTGATTAGCCAATCCTCAAAAAGGGTCTTCTTAACCTAAGTCGATCAACCCTGTCGAATGATCATAGAGCGCATCAAAAGCAGCTTCGACATCGATAGAACGTCTCACATTTAACTTCCGGTAAACCGGGAAACTCGTCAAAGCTTCCGGCGAGTTTACGTGGGCGTGGCTTTGTTTCGCGCGAGCTCCATTCAGATTTAAGTTAAAGTATGGAATTAATTGTGATTGCAATGGACAACTCCCCAGTTGTGGGTCCGTACATTGGGTACCAGGCTAAGGCATTGCTACAACTGCCTGCAGCTAAGCTTTGGCGACCGAGTTGAACCCGAATTGATAGCTATGACCGAGGACATTCCCTGCAAAGGAAACAGCCGAGTTCCCCCTCGTGGTGGGAAAAAAGTATTGCACCTCTTGGGTTGAGGATGGTGCAAAGGAAGCTGATGGTGTCGAGAACTACAATTACTATCATTCGCGGAGCTAGTGCTCCATAATTGTGTTGTGTTTCATTCTCAGCTGAAACTTCCAGACGTGATGAAGCGCAGCTCCTAGTTGTGCTCCAGAGCATCAGGTGGACTGGTGTAGACTTGACTGGTGATATCTAGACTGGCAGTATTGCAAAATTTTGGCCCTTTTCAAAAAACATAAATGTTGACAAAATGAAGAGGAATAAACTAATTGGGAAAATCCAACACTGGAGTTGGAAATAAAAATATTCATGGTAAGAGAGAATCCTTTGTAATGCTGCAGTGCCTTGTCTATATTATTGTGCAGTGGAGGAAATTTCTCATGGAGAACTATCAAATTTGATTCTAGGAAATGAGAAATCCTGAAAGTAAGGGAAAAAACATACAGGTTTTGGGGGAAAACTGAAGGCTTGATTATTGAAGAGCTGGGCAGTGATCAATAATCTTTTTACCCCGTTTTTTTTGGTATACAATTCAAGGCAGTGAGCATACCTAATCATACCTCTTATTTTTCCCATAATGGCAATCCAGTAAGGAGAGTTGGGCTGAGAGTGACTGGCCCCAAATCACCCCAGCTGGCTTGAATGGCTAAGAGAGGCCTACAATTCACTCTCCTAGTTTCTAGTTAGCAAGTGGCCTACGCTAAACTGGCCCTCAGAACTCCTTGAGGTAGCAGGAATCTTCAAGAGTGCAAGAAGGAAATGTTTTCACCCAGGTTAAGTGACATTAAGCTGTGCAGATTTCAAGTCCCAGAATCCCCCCAGCTAGCCATGGGTGGCTGGGAGTGGAAGTCTAAACGGCTTAACATTGCAGAGGTTGACACACTACTTTAATCAGTGATCATCTCCTCCAACACAAGAGGAGATATACAGTACAGGAAGTATTTGAACTCTATAAAATGCACAGCCATTTGTACAAAATTAAAACCCAGAATCTGTTCTGGCTGCAGAGATCACTTCGGGTGTCGATTATGCATCTTTGTGCAGAAACAAAACTCTTACCAGGTAGAGTTGACAGAATGTGGAGAAACCAATGAAAAGTTGGCCCTCTCTGTGCATGCATAAACTACAAGACAATATGTTCTGAGTGGGGAAAAGATTTCCATCAGTGATGAACTTAAATTACCCAGAAAGGATCCACGCAACCAAATTTGACTTAACTGTTCAGAAAGGGCTTTATACAGCAATCTGCTCATTCCCAAGACATCCTGATGGGAGACCATAGAATTGCTCCGAGTGTTGAAATAGCACCACCCACAGCTCACTCATTTAAGACCGCTTGCAGAGAGAAAGAAATAATAAAGACAGTACACCAATTTTAGCTTGCCCCTTCCTGTGCTTTTATTAGTAAGCCACTCATATTTAGACTGAGTTTTAAAAATATTTCTTTTCCACTGTTCGGTCAAAAGATCCTCAAGGCCTCTTGTGGCTCTTGCAAAAATCAACTTTTGCTGCTATCTGCAAAGAAACAAGGGTGTATGCCAGCTTCCCCTGAGAGGTTATTTGTATTAAAGATGTTTTAATTCAAATTCTTATACAATTATCTTAAGGCTCTAAAGCAGGGGTAGGCAACCTTGCCTCTTTTATGACTCGTGGACTTCAACTCCCAGAATTCCTGAGCCAGCATGGCTCAGCTTGGAAACCTCTCCCTTTCTCTTCAGCATGGCTGGCTCAGGAATTCTGGGAGTTGAAGTCCATGAGTCATAAAAGAGCCAAGGCTGCCTACCCCTGCTCTAAAGACTACTTTGACAATCCAACCCCAGTAGGAAACTGCTCACTTATTTATTTGCAGGGGTTACAGGGAGAGAGCTTTTAACTCAGTGTTGACTTCTGGTGGTTGCCTGAACAAGTCCCTGAAGATTTGGGGGCAAGATTTCAGAAGTGGTTTGCCTTGGCTTCTTCCTTTCTAGAGCTAAGAGATTGGCCCAAGGTCACATAACTGGCTTTGTCTCAGGCAGGACTAGAAGTTGCGGTCTCCTGAACCAAGACCTTAACGGCTACACCAAACTGGCTCTCATAAAGCTGTGTTGTCTTTCCTTGTCCCCTATCAACAAGGATTCTGCCAAACACCTTCCCAAGCACTTGTCAAACTAATTACTGTGTGGTGACTGCATTCACTCGTTACCTTTTCCTTTGTAAAGAAAATTCTTCCTAAAACCAGCAACAATTTGGTCTTCATGCCCACATGAAAGAAATTGTTGTTTGCATTTGCAAGCCACACCTGTTTTAACATTTCTGAAGTCATACCCTCCAGTTTTCAGAATTCTCACATTTGTGACCTGAAGATTTTTTTTTCCCCTTAGGACAATTGTTTTAATCCCATTTCTTTGATGTATCGCTATTATTCCCATACGTACCAACATCAAAATATTGTTATGATTGTTAAGTTGCCCAGATTTACCTTGAGGTAAGATGGGCAGCCTATAAATTTTATCAATAAATATACATACTCCTTCTAGCATCCCTTTATTTCATTTTCATCCCAAATTATTTCACCACTTATTTTTAACTCCATCCACTCAGCTAAAAGCTCCTGGTTTAGACGTTTTATTTCCTACAGGACGGTTTGTTTCCTACAAAACTGCAAAAAAAAATGCTTTTTTGAATCATAACCATTTCTTACTCTCAAACTATATTCTTTGCAGCTCCCGTGTGTGTGTGTGTGTCCAAAATTATACATCTAGGTTGCCCACCATGAGTTTGGTCTGTCAAGGTTTTCAGACAACAAAGACTTTGTTTTCAGCCTCAGTCACACCCATGTCTTATATAACACTCCTTGCTAATGTTAATATTAAAAAATAAGGTATGACATAATATGGCCATGTGTCATAAAAGCAACAAAGCTAATGTTACTGAAATATGCCCATTCCACTATATTTAAGCCAGGAGCTCTACTGAAGAGAATACAGATAGTTCTCAACTTATAACCATTCAGTGACCATTTGAAGTTACAACAGCACTGAAAAAAGTGACATGACCACTTTTCATGATCATTGCAGCATCCCCATGTCATGTGATCAAAATTCGGAAGCTTGGTATCAGCCATATATTTATGATGGTTGTAGTGTCCAGGGGGCATGTGATCCCCTTTTGCAATCTTCTGACAAGCAAAGTCAGTGGGGAAGCCAGATTCCTTTAACTGCAGTGATTCCACTAAACTGTCAGAATCCATTTATATCACATTCATAAATGTATGTTTAAAACATTATTTCCCCCCCCCCTGGATTCTGCCATCTCCTGAGGAAGGAGGAGCGGATGTAGATTCAGCCTGCCTTAGGTTATTTCAAAGACCAAGGGAAACCTTTTGAACTGGGGGAACAAAGGGGAGGGTTAGGGAAGAAGGCATCTGGCCTGTGTCCCCATTTGAATCTGTAAAGGAAGAAGGCAATAACCGTAAAGATCCGAAGTTCCCTTTTTCCCATGAAAGGGATGACATGAAGTAAATGATGGGGGGCTGACCAAATGGGGTTGAGGGAAGGGGGGGTTGAACCAGGAACTCTTTATAAAGTTTCAATCTGTAAAACAATGCCAGGTCCTGTCTTGTATTTCCACAACCAAACGTCCTAGTAAAAATTCCTTTTGGACTAGAACTGACTCCAAGAGTTTTTGTTTTCCTAAACTCACTTGTCTTGCTTAGCGATGGAAATTTGCGGCCCAATTGTGGTTTTAAGTCAAGGACTTCCTGTACTTTAAAAGCCAAGGTGCTGTTGCCCACCCAAGCAGGTACGTTTATATGTTGTTTTTTAAAATATATAACATGGTAACCCGTAACCAATTCCATCTTTCAAATCATACTTTTAATTGTCCACTTTCTGTTTAACAAATCATTATGCTTTCAAAAAGTCTTCCTTAAAAAAAGGACATATCCCATAAAATCTAAGAATAACAAGAAATATAAGGACAACAAAACCAGTGAAATGTTAAAAAAAACTCAAACGGCAGGACTCAACCTGCAACAGAGAAAACACACCTGCCATTTTATATTACAATGAAAAAAGCTTGGGTTGACACTGAATGGTATTATAGTGTATGGATTACATAAATAAACTTGACACCCTCCGTACATCAGAAGCTTGCAGGTCATTCCTAGGCCTGCTGAAATTCCAAGGAAAGCATTTTTTTTTCAAATCCTATAAATAGGGAATACATCAACATGAAAAAAAAAATCCCACCAGCATTAACTGTGCTGCATCAGACAGAAGGAAATTAGAAAGGGCTGGCAATACACAAAGAAAACCACTTTGTTTAGGCCACTTTGTAGGGCAAACAAGTTACAGAAATAATTTTCATAGTCGAGTATCAATCCTCAACCAAAACTGAACTTCCCTGCTACTCAACAGTACTCTTCACTGTTGAGCAAGGAAGAGGACCAATAATGGAAGGATTTTATTATTGGGTCTAAACAGGAAAGGGATGATCTAAGATTTCTTCTTCAATTTAGTGCTCGCCGAGCTTCATCACCAGCAGTCCTAGGAGATGGAGATTGGTGGGAATATATTTAACCATTTTGGATGCTGCATTTAAAAGGGGCAAAGGAACAAGCACAAACATTAGCAAGTGGAAGCGTCATCTGTATCCAAGGAAAATACTGTGGGCGGCTAACTTTGCTGGTACTTCCCAGAGAAAGAGATAATGTGACCTTCCACCATTCTGCAGCTCTACTTCAGGGAAGATCAAGTCACACAGAGAGAATTAAAAAAAAAAATCCATCACTGCTTTTGTTGGAGAGCTTCCTTGCGTGCAGCATCTTGCAAGAGTTGAGTGTCCACCTCATCGGCTGGAAGTTGGACGTAGCGGACAACAGAGCCACGGATGAAGCAATTCTTGACTGACAACTGGAGAGAAACAGAGAAGAGCATTGGAGGGCTGTGCAAGGATCGGTGTGTGTGTGTTTGCGTGTGTCTTAAACTCAAGCTATTCAGGCAGCCAGGTATAATTCAGCTAAAACAAGAATTATTTTAGCCCTGTGACATTTTGGAATGCTGCTGGCTTCCTATGCCTTGGTGGAGCAGTGGGTCCGGATTACCTACGGCAACACCTGCGGCCGGCGTCAACTTCCCTCCATCCAGTGCGCTCCCACAGAGAGGGCCTCCTCAGGGTGCCGCCGATCAAAGAATGCCGATTGGTGACCCCCAGGGGGAGAGCGTTCTCTGTGGGCGCGCCAGACCTTTGGAACCGCTTACTGGTTGAGCTCCGGATGGCCCCCGACCTTCGCTCCTTCCGGCGCGATCTCAAAACTTTCTTCTTCGAACAAGCTGGCCTGGTCTGACGGGATGGGGTTGGGTTTTTATAAATAGTTTTAATTTTAACATGTATTAATTTTATGGGCATAATGGTTTAATGGCTTTTTAATTTTTGTATTCTATTTTTTATTGTGTATTGCCCTGTTCACCGCCCTGAGTCCTTCGGGAGAAGGGCGGTATACAAATTAAATTATTATTATTATTATTAATGCCTCCTTAAGTAACCCCAGCTGCCTGCAATTAGTGCAGGTTCGCATCCCACCAGGCTCAAGGTTGACTCAGCCTTCCAAGGTAGGTAAAATGAGGACCCAGATTGTTGGGGGCAATTAAGCTGACTTTGTAATAATGCCGCTTGGGGGCCCCCGAAAGCCCTAATAAGCAGGCATATACATAGAATGAAGGCTATTGCTAAGCACATTGATTTGTGCTTCTTAGATTGTAAGCCGCCCTGAGTCTTCGGAGAAGGGCGGGATATAAATGGGATTAAAAAAATTATTTATCTAGTCTTGTCAGCCACTGTTAAGCAAACCGTTAAAATACAGGTAATCCTCGACTTAACACTTCATTTAGTGACCGTTCAAAGTCACAACAGCACTGAAAAAATGCGACTTATGACCCTTTTACACACTTACAACCATCGCAGCATTCCCCATGGTCACATCAAAATTCGGATGCTTGGCAAGTGGTTCATACTTATGACGGCTGCAGTGTCCTTGGGGTCATGTGATCCCCTTCTGCGACCTCCTAAGAAGCAAAGTCCACGGGGCAACCAGATTCACTTAACAACCATGTTGGTAATTTAACAACTGCAATGATTCACTTAACAACCGTGGCAAGAAGTCATAAAATGGGGTGAACTCACTTAACAGGTATTTTACTTAGCAACATAAATTTGGGGCTCAATTGTGGTTGTAAACTCGAGGACTACCTGTACACCATTTTTAAAAAAAAATAAGAATCACATCTCCAGGGCTCAGGGCTCAGGTTAGATGTTGGGGTGATCTTATTGCTCTGCTGAGTGCAGGTAGTCCTCGACTTACAGCAACAACTGAGACCCAAATTTCTGTTGCTAAGCGGGACATTTGTTAAGTGAGGTTCCCCCCTATTTTACAACCTTTCTTGCCCCAGTTAAGTGAATCATTGCCATTGTTATGTTAGTAACAGGGTTGTTAAGTGAATCTGGCTTCCTCATTGACTTTGCTTGTCAGAAGGTCGCAAAAGGGGATCACATGAACCCTGGGATAATGCAACTGTCATAAATATGAGCCAAGCATCACAATTTTGATCATGTGATCATGGGGATGTTACAAGCGTCATGTGAAAAACGGTCATAAGTCACTTTTTTCAGTGCCGTTGCAACTTCAGTCACTAAAGGAATGGTTGTAAGACAAGGACTGCTTATAATTATTGAGCTTGTTCTTGCTGGGCATTTTTTTTATGTTACATTGAATGTTTTTGCATTGTTCATAACGTGCTGCTAGTCACACCAAGGACCACATTTGTAAGATGGGTGTTATGTAAATTGACTAAATTTAAAAAAATCAATAGATAAAAGCTGGGCCAGCTAATAAAATGGGATTATTCCATTTCAGTAAGGTACCTCAACTTTGCTCCCTCCCCAATAGTCATGCAATGGCCATGGATGGGGTTTTTATGCTGCCCTTTTAATTTTACACTCAAAATTGCTGATTATAAAGTTTAAAAAAAACAGGATAGTTAAAATAGATCATGAAAAGCTACAGTTAAAAATATATTCAAAAGTAATATATGATATAATGCAGGGTCTTCAAAGTTGGCCCTTTTATGACTTGTGGACTTCAAGTCCCAGAATTCCTCAGCCAGGCACGCTGGCTGAGGAATTCTGGGACTTGAAGTCCACAAGTCATAAAAGGGCCAACTTTGAAGACCCCTGAATATAATGCCTTCTCGGTGAAAGTGAAAAGCTAATAAACAGCATTTATACTTTTGAAACTCTGCCATTTATCCATATTTTTCAGGTCCTGCCACGGCCATTACATGAGCACTTACCATATGAGGATATTTTTCTGGGTCTGTCACGCTAATGTCTGTGAGCTTAATATTCAGGTACTGTGGAATCAGGGGAAAAAGAAAAGACAGTTCAGTAAACGAGCAAAATATTTTGTATATCCTGAGATTTATCTCCAAGTTATTCGAGGCTGCCTACCCAAAATCATCACTAGTTTCTTTTCACCTCAGCGAAAGACAATCTCGGAGATTTTCCACAGCCAAATTGTTTGTGGCATTGTCCACAAAGTTATTACTTTTGAGAGGTGCAAAAGTAGAGGTCATTGCCACTGATTTCTTTTTAATATGAGTGGGGATAAAATAAATTTGTTTGCTGCCCTGAACTACTGCAAAGACAGAATACAAAATGAAATACACTGAAGGATGACTATATGTATAGCAGAGGTGTAGAAATATTTCAGATATAGGAACACCAACGTAGTTCTTCAAACAACACAGACCCACTTAGATAGAATGAAAAAAAACATTCTTTAGAAGGGTTGCAAAAAAAAGGGTTAGAAATATTTCATACCTGATCTACAGAGTGTAAGGTCCCACATATGCTACAAAAAAACAAAGGAAACACAATTCAGAGTTAAGGTGACAAAGGTTTTTTTAAAAGCGCAACAGAATCTTGTGAATTAAACAAAAAGGAAATGAAAGCTAAAATGAATGGGTTTATTAAGGAGAAAGCAGCTAAAAACTGGAAGGCTAGTGTCACAAAGAAACCAGCATTCATTTGCAGCCAAACAGCTGTGAATAAAAACATACCTCAAGTCATTCTTTAATTCGACCACTACGTCCTTCCCTACTAGGGATTTGAAGAAGGAATAGAAGAGCTGAGGATAAGGAAAACAAATTAACATAAAGCAAGCTTTAAGAAGAATTTCACAATCCAGTGCAAAGCATATCTACAGACATGCCTATTGTTTATTACACACAAAAAATAGTGTAGTCTCACACTACTCTAAAGCCCAATAAATACTACAACAGTGTTGAGCAGAAACTACATGTGTTCAAACATGTGCAAATCCTTATTAAAATAAATTACACATTCATAGTTAGCAAACATTGTTATGCATTTCAGCAGCTACAGTATTCTCAAGTTCAGGAACTTTAAGATATGTTGATTTCAACTCCCAGAATTCCCATGCTGGTTGGGCAATTCTGGGACTTGAAGGCCACAGATCTTAAAAGTTGAAAAAGAATGCCAAATGGAATACCATGTCTATGGAGATTCTTAATCATCCAGGTCATGATTGTCCCAAAGATACTTTTTCCAAAAACCAACTGGATTTGGGGGTTTTCTTTGGGGGAAAAAATGGCGTATCAGTTTCTGTAGCAGAAAGACTCCACTTCTCTCTGCACCCAGTAAGCAATTCCCAAGTGACTAGTTTCCTGGTTTGTCTCAGTGAGCAACAGGATTAGATTCTTTTTAACTTTTTAATGCATGCCCTACATATGTACACCCACGTGTTACATATGCATGCTGTATATACAATCTATCCTTCTTAAAAAGCAGGTCCTTTTTAAATTCAATAAACACGTTTTTACGGCCTCGGGGGAAAAAACCATTGGCGATTTGAGCACTTGCAGATACTTTGTATACGTCCTCATTTAGGATTTGGCGCGACGAGTCTCTGTTTGTTATGATCCCAGCTAACAACGCCCAACACAAGTTTACCGGGCTGCAAAATCGGATTCACACGCGATTTCTAAGTGCAAAGACTGACTCACCCAGGCATCTCCAAAATAAATGATTAAAATCCCCCGTCCCACCCCACCCCGACAGAGCCAAGCTATCACCCCACGCAGAACCACGCTGCGCTCACCATATTTGTCGCTGCGCGTAGCAGAAGCAAAAACCCCGCGTGGATCAACTCGCAGAACTAGGGTCTGGGAAGGAAAAAAAAATAAAAAGAACTTCCCGGGCTGCGCATGCGTGGTGCAAACGTATGTCTTACGGAAGGTACAAGGGCGACAGCAATAGGGACTTCAGGAGCACCCGGAAGCGAACCGGAAACAGGAAACTGTTCTTAGAGGAGCCGGCACCATGAATTTGTGTTTGTTTGTGTGTGTTTGTGTTGCTTTTCAAAAGCTGTCGGATTTGTTGTGCTGCTGTACAGCGCTGCTGTAACGGTTTGTCAGCCTTTTTCTTTCTTTATTTTCTTGCTCCAGTGTCAAGTCTTCAGGCAGCCAAGACATTGCATTGAAAGATTAAGTAGAGCCTGAGTCGTTATTGAACTCAAGGGTAATCAATTATTGTGGTTTATTTATTTATTTATTTATTTATTTATTTATTTATTTATTTATTTATTTATTTTAATTCCATTTATATCCCGCCCTTCTCCGAAGACTCAGGGACTGGATTTGGCATTTTTATTAAACATCATCATGCAAATTAACAATTAAATGGAGCCCCCCATTTCCAATCAGGTGAGAGAGACAGCCAGAAAACATAAGGGCTGGTTAGTTCAACATGTGAAAACATCATTTCTTGAAAAAAACTGCAATCCTGAGAAAGGTGGAAGGAAAGAGAAGAAGAAGCCCACCGACAAAGTGGGTGGATTCAGTTAGTGATTAAGGACTTACTGTCGTGGAGAAGGAGATTGCTAGGAGTTAAAAATGATTCCTTGGTACTCAATCCCACCTTTATTTGTACAACTCAAGTACATACTGGAGCAGGGGTCTGCAGCCTTGACAACTTTAAGACTTGTGGACTTCAGCTTCCAGAATTGAAGTTCACAAGTTTTAAAGTTGTCAGGTTGCTGACCCCTGTACTGGAGTGCGTATTGTTTCAATTGATACAGAAACTACGAGGGGCCCAAAGAGCCATGGAAAAATACATGCTCAGCATCACAAGACAAGATAGAAAAAGACCTGCACATGGATTAGAGAACAAACGAAAGTATTCAATAATATCATCAAGAGAGTAAAAAAAAATTGAAAGGGAAATGGGCTGGTCATATAGCAAGAAGAACTGATGGCAGGGGGACCAAGGCAAGTCATAGAATGGATCCCACTTGATAAAAAGCGTCCACAAAAGAGACCTAAAACAAGATGGATCGACAATATCAGCAAGTATTGTGGGTCCAATTGGCAAAAGAAAGCCATGGACTGTATCGGTTGGAAACATGCAGAAGAGGCCTTCATCCTGCAGTGGATAGACACTGGCTAGAATGATGCTGCTGCTGATGACGACATTGTTTCCACATCTTATTTTCCTACAACAAAATAATTGTTGAGCCAGCAAAATAATTGTTTGATATTAACTTTCTTCTTCAACTTAGCAAATAAAGACTTCAAATAGCAAATAAAGACTTCATTAAGTGAAAAAAACAAGGAATTAGGGGGAAGTTGGCATATTTTGAAGAAAGCAGAGAAAATATTTTGTATGGAAAGCAATAATAATAATAATAATAATAATAATAATAATAATAATAATAATAATAATAATAAATAATGGAAATGAAACGGCCCTCCACTCTTGTTGAACTACATTTTAGAATTTTGTTGATCTCCCCTTATTATTTTTATAAATAAGGCAGGAAACATACCTAATACTCCTTTCTCCTCCTATTTTCCTCACAACAACGACCCAGGGAGGTAGGCTGGGCTGAAAGAGGGACTGGCTCAAAGTCACCCAGCCGGCTTTCATGCCAAGATGGGATTAGAACTGATGGTCTCCTGGTTTTTAGCTTGGTGCCTTAAGTACTACACCAAATTGGTTCTCTAATATGGCAAAAACAGGATATCAGGAATGCTTGAGCTACAGTCGGATGTATCAGAGTTGAAAACATGTCAACTCAACCCCAGAGCCAAATGTTTCCAGCAAAAGCAGAAGAAATTTCAGGATCTCTGAAATTGCCATGATAAGGTTAAAAGAGCAGCAAGCCTGTTTCCTTTTATTTTGTATCGACTGGATAAAGATGTTTCATAACTCCATCTAACAGTATTTAGAGAAAATGATTTTGGGTGACTCAAGCCAATGAGTCATCTTGTTGGTAGAGAAAAGATCCTCAACGCCTTTCATCATCCATCAGGCAGTTTTACATAAGGTGGCAGATGATTTCAAGAGGCGGTACGTTGCACAGCTATGGCTCTTGGATCAAGACATGCCCAAAGAGGAGAGCCTTAACCACAGTAGGAATCCAAGTTTAGGAAAAGCACCTAAACCAAAGTTACTCTGCTTGTGTGAACCAGCAAAGGGTTACTTTGAAGAGAATCCTCAGCGTGCCTGGCTGAGGAATTCTGGGAGTTGAAGTCCACAAGTCATAAAAGGGCCAAGTTTGAAGACCCCTGATACAGGGTATAACAAAAGAATTTTGAAAGCCTGACAGATTTCTCCTTCCCTCCCTGTTATACTCAAGAGAATTAAGGTGGAACAGCCTTGAGTTTCTTTCTCACACCTTCCTGTTTTCTTGAGCTAAGCTTGTGTTTTCCCAGCAGTTACCAACTATTTTCTTGGATGCCATCTCTGTACTCTGCAACACAAGCATAGTTTCTTCCTTTTGGACAGAGGAAGATAGGCCAGGTAGTCCTCAATTTACAACCACAATTGAGCCCAACATTTCTGTTCTTAAGCAAGACAGTTGTTAAATGAGTTTTGCCCCGTTTTACGACCTTTTTGCCACAGTTGCTAAGTAAATCACTTAATTGTTAAATTAGTGACACAGTTGTTAAGTGAATCTGGCAACCCTGTTGACTTTGCTTGTTAGGAGGTCGCAAAAGTTGATCACATGACTCCAGGGCACTGCAACCATCATAAATATGAGTCAGTTTCTAAGATCTGAATTTTGATCACCTGACCTGGGGGATGCTGCCAGGGTTGTAAGTGGGAAAAACAGTCATAAGTCACTTTTTCCAGTGCTGTTGTAACTTTGAATGGTCACTAAATGAACTGTTATAAGTCGAAGACTTACCTGTAAAGCATTCCTTTAGCATTGACTATTTTTATTTCTTAACAATACCTATGTGGGATCCAGAGATATTGTTGCAAAAATAAATATGTTGCTAGAGACAGTTGCTTTGCTCTGCAACATGTCCCTTTCCCCATTCATTCACTTATTCACTCACTCCTTCGTAACTGAAAAATCTAGAGAAAGAAAAGTCAGGTTGTGCACACAAACTGCTGGCCACCAAGAAGCCATTGGTGGATTGTGAATGAATCTTAATCCCTCTCTCTTTCTCTCTCTCTCACTCTCTCTCCTTCTCCTAGTATGAGACTTCCATATTCCTAGTATGAGACTTCTTCCATATACTTAGTCATCTATACACCCATTCATTATGATGCTGCTAATGCTGTGGAATGTGGACAATGGAAGATTACATTCCAGTTCAATTATGCGTGTGAACAATGAACAGATGCAATCAAATGGCATGAACCTGGAGTAGGTGGATGATTGCGTGGTTTGCAATCATCATTGGATATATCAGTAGGTCTTCATTGCTGGATTTATTTCTCCATTTTCAGCAGCTAGGAACCACTAAAGGAAACAACTGGGTTCACACAAATATTTACCTATCCCTTGAGACTGCTTTTTCTGATGCCTTAAATAGCTGCATTCTATCACCAGGTCAAGAGAAACTTCTGGCCTACCCGTTTTGCTGAATTACAACTTTTACCAGCTTTAATGAAGAGAGTCAATAGGAAAAGATGCTAGAAAATGTTGTTCATTTTTTTTTAAAAAAAGTCCACACGATCCAATCTGGGTCAGTCACCCAGACCAGAAGTTTAGTCTTCTGAGCTTTTGGACTCGTGCTGAAGCCCACGCTCAGGGAACTTCTCTCTCTAGCAGAATGAGTCCTTTGGGTTGTTCTACGCTTGGTAACACACATTCTGGCAGAGAGTAGTTCCCTTAGGATGATGTCCAGCATGAGTGACTAACCCAGATTGGATCCTGCAACATTATCCTGGGACGTGTGTATTTGCTTTCATTCATAAAAACCCAAAGGTTCCTTATCCCTTTGAGAATAAATGTTTTCTTTGTGTGTGTGTGTTTTGTATTTGTAAAAAAACCCCTCTCATACAAATGATTAAAACGGAGAGAAAAGCAGGATCTTTTCCCCAAGCCTGGTTATGTGCCATCAAGTCATTCTCAACTCCTAGCGACCACATAGATTCCCGTCCCCCATAACGATCCTCTCTAACCTAAACTTTCAAGTCTCCCATTGGTGCACTCAAAGGCAACGTAACTAAATCCATCCACCTTGTTACACCTTTCTTCAAGGGTCTCCAAAGGTTGAAAGTGAACACTGAACCCTGTCATATCCAAATGGCAAAAATATCTGTTATGAGATATTTTTTATAACTCTTTGCTGACGGTGGCTCAGTGGGTTAGGACGCTGAGCTTGTCGATCAGAAGGTCGGCAGTTTGGCGGGTCGAATCCCGAGTGCCGTGTAGCAGAGTGAGCGCCTGTTACGCGTCCCAGCTTCTGCCAACCTAGCAGTTCGAAAGCACGTAAAAATGCAAGTAGAAAAATAGGGACCACTACGGTGGGAAGGTAACAGCGTTCCGTGCGCCTTTGGCGTCTAGTCATGCCAACCACATGACCACGGAGACGTCCTCGAACAAGCGCTGGCTCTTCGGCTTTGAAACGGAGATGAGCACCGGCCCCTAAAGTCGGAAACGACTAGCACGCATGTGCGGGGGAACCTTTACCTTTACCTTTACCTAAGATTTGTTTTGGAAGGGACGCGGTGGCTTAGTGGGTTAGGACGCTGAGCTTGTCGATCAGAAGGTCGGCAGTTTGGCGGGTCGAATCCCGAGTGCCACGTAACAGAGTGAGCGCCTGTTACTCGTCCCAGCTTCTGCCCACCTAGCAGTTCGAAAGCACGTAAAAATGCAAGTAGAAAAATAGGGACCACTACGGTGGGAAGGTAACAGCGTTCCGTGCGCCTTTGGCGTCTAGTCATGCCGGCCACATGACCACGGAGACGTCCTCGGACAAACGCTGGCTCTTCGGCTTTGAAACGGAGATGAGCACCGGCCCCTAGAGTCGGAAACGACTAGCACGCATGTGCGGGGGAACCTTTACCTTTTACCTTTAAGATTTGTTTAGAATTTGAATAGGAGCTTAGATGCGACGGATCTAACATAATACAGCTATTCCCGTCCATGCCCTAGAAATCCCAAAGGTGCTTTTTTCAAAAGGCAACTGGACTTTCTTTGTTTTTCCTTTTCCTTTTCACTTCTCATCCAAGAAGTTTCTTCAGTTCTTCAAGAACTTTAAGATCTTAATCATTCTTCAGTGAGAAGCAAAATGCCTTCAAGGAAAAACAAAGAAAGTCCAGTTGCCTCTTGGGACAACCATGACGTGGATGATGGAGAATCTCCATAGACAATTACATGACTAGAACCTCATTAAGTTTTGCCAGCATGATTCACAAGGACAAAGGATTAACCTTACAACACCGTAATATTTATACTGACATTTTGGCATCATCGTAGTTAGCACGAGTTGCTTGTGATTGAAACTAATATATCTGCATATGGCTGTAATTTAATGTAAGAAATATATTGGGAAAGGTGTCCTAACCTCTTTGATGTCTGAACTTCTCTTTTAAAAAAAAGTATTATAGGAGGTTACTTAAGTCACAGATAACTGATAGGGTTCAGACATCATGCTAAATCCTGAACTGTTTATGCAGGATGAATTAATTTCTTGGACTTCCTCTCTTCTCAGCCTGACAAATATGGTTATGAATTACAGGAAGTAGGTCCAACAACAATATCCAGTTTGTCCATTTTTGGCTAGCATCAGAATTTGAAGTCATTTCCAGTTCTTATCTATTTGATGCATGCATTTGAAATGATATATCTGCTTATCTGTCTACTCTTATTCACACCCTATATTTTTAGGGTAAACCTAAAGAATTTGGGGGTTGATTGTAAAAAAACATACTGCAAAGTTGTATCCGCTGATGGAAGCGATGGAGTCCACTCAGATTTGCTGTATGTAAAGTTTTATTCACACTGAACATATTATAGGAAGAAAAACAAACTAACCAACATGACACACAGACCCCTCTATTTCACCTCTCACATGTCCAGTTTTGCTGACCACTGTGGGTAATATACCATGAAGAAACTATAACAGCTGTTATTAACAGTAACCATCACCGTTATTATGATTTATTATTTCAATGATTCAATGTGTTTCCTGGATGTAATGAAATTGAGCTGACCTACAAATGATTAGCGTTTGTAATGGTTCCGTGCGCCTTTGGCATCTAGTCATGCCAGCCACATGACCATGGAGACGTCCTCGGACAAGCGCTGGCTCTTCGGCTTTGAAATGGAGATGAGCACCAGCCCCTAGAGTTGGAAACGACTAGCACGCATGTGCGGAGGAAACTTTACCTTTACCTAATGGTTTGCAGAGACCTCTGGGATGGGAAGGTTGATTGAGGCAGGGGAAGGAGTTCACAACTACAGGCAATCCTTTTATTACAACCACAATTAAGGAGCCTTGGTGGAGCAGTGGGCTGATGCCTCCTTAAGTAACACCAGCTGCCTGCAATTAGTGCAGGTTCGCATCCCACCAGGCTCAAGGTTGACTCAGCCTTCCATCCTTCCGAGGTAGGTAAAATGAGGACCCAGATTGTTGGGGGCAATAAGCTGACTTTGTAATAATGCCGCTTGGGGTGTGTGTGAAAGCCCTAATAAGCAGGCATATACAAAGAATGAAGGCTACTGCTAAGCTTGTAAGCCGCCCTGAGTCTTTGGAGAAGGGCGGGATATAAATGGAATTAAAATAAAAATAAATAAAAAAATTAAGACCAGAATTTCCATTGCTAAGCAAGGCAATTTGTTGGAAGATGTGTTAGAAAGTATTTTGCATTGCAACAAGTACAGAATTATTCAGCGGGTAGATGGCAGTGTTTAGTGTGCATCTATGGTTATAATCTATGGTTTCTATATGTTCTGAGGAGAATTTCCTGCTCCCTGTTATGGTAATGTAGTTGAGCAGGAAGGCACATGGTGACTGTACTCTTTATTTGCTCTGTGGTGCTTTATATAAAACAGAATTTCTAACACAACTGCTAAGTGAGTCACGTACAATTTTGTAGTTGATAAGACAATTACTGTAGTTGTTAAGTGAACCACACAGTCATTAAACAAATCCATCTTCCCCCGTTGACTCTGCTTGTCAGAAGCTTGCTGGGAAAATCACAAATGGCAATCGCAAGACCCCAGGACAACCATCGTAAATACATGCCGGTAGCCAAGTGCCTGAATTTTGATCAACTGACCACAGGGATGCTATGACAGTCATAAGTACAAGGACTTGATGGCAACTCACTTTTGTGCCATTGTAACTTTAAGTGGTCACTAAATGAATGGCTGTAAGTTGAGAACTACCTGTACTTTCCAGCAATTAAACAAGAATTCTAATGGTAACTGATGGGCTGGGTCAATTGTTATGGAAACCAATCTTAGGGTCTCCTTACAATCTATAAAAAAAGAGAAAGAGTGACTTCTTCAGCAGTGATGCCTTTTTGTCGAACACCCTGTCCTTGAAAGACTTACCAAGAACCTACCTAATGTTTCTGTGCCAAACAAATAATCTGATGTGTCCCCTCCATCTTTTCCTAAAAAAAAGAAAGAAACAAAACAAAATGTTTAAACTGAATGCTGTGGTTTTAACAGGGTTATTTTCTGGCTGATTCGTTACCATCAAGGTGGTGTCAACTTTTATCAGTCACATAAGTAGAACTTGTCTAAGCTTACCTGTTTCCTTCTGGTCTCCCAACGGTACACTCATTACTACTGTAATCAAGGACATCCACCTTGAATTTAGAGCATAGGGTTGGAGGGGACCTTGGAGGTCATCTAGTCCAACCCCCTGCTCAAGCAGGAGACCCTATACCATTTCAGACAAAGGGTTGCCCAGTCTCTTCTTGAAAACCTCCAGTGATGGAGTATCCAAACCTTGGAGGCAGCTGTTCCACTGATGAACTGTTTTCACTTGTCAGGAAATTTCTCCTTAGTTCTAGGTTGGTTTTCTCTTCAACAATCTCCCACCCATTACTTCTTGTCCTGCCCTCAGGTGCTAGGGAGATTTCTGTATTACTTTCTGTATTACCGAGGGTGGTATCTTCTACTATCTTGATAATTCTTTTCTGAGTGGTATTAAAAGTTGACCTGAACTTGATGCAAGTGATTATTTTCACAATAGTATGCAGCCCTGATATTGCAGATCATAAAAACCTTTCCCCAGATATGTCTCTTATGCTTTGGAGCTGTTTGTCTGGCTGCCTCCCTTATGCCTGTGGTATGAACACTTTCAATAAACTTTGTTAGAGTTTAGATGAATGTCTCTCAACTTTGCCAACTTTAAGAGGTGTGGACCTCAACTTCCAGAATTCCCCAGGAATTCTGGGAGTTGAAGTCTTTACCTCCTATAGTTCAGTGGTCCCCAGGCATTTTGGCACCAGGGACCAGTTTTGTGGAAGACAATTTTTCCAAGGACCCCGGGGAGGGGTGTGGGGGGAAGCTGTGCAGCCTGGTTCCTAACAGGCCACAGACTGGTACTGGTCCACAACCTGGACCAGGGGTTGTGGACCCCTGCTATATAGTTGTCAAAGTTGAGAAAACTAGATGTTTACTTTGATAGAGTTTCTTTATGATTAATCAGTTCATTTGCTACTTTGGCTATACTGAGAAGTTGAAAAAAGCATTTTACACATAACTGCCAAGAAAACCATATGAATATTTCTGTGTAAATCATAGGGGGGTTAACTTAGTAACATATTTACCTACCTTACTTATTCTTATTATACTGCAACCGTGTTTCTTTTTAAAGGAAGATTATGGTGTTTTTTTTTAAAAAAATAGATGTTTTTCAAACAGAAGTTGGATGGTCAGTCAGTAGCTGGGCCTACCTTGTAGAACAGGCTTCCTTTGAGGTACTTGATTCAGCCATGTTGAATTTTCATAAAGCCATAAAACCTGACTATCCAGAAGGAATAAGTGCCTGTAGATGTCCTTCCCCAATGTTTTTTCTTGTGGATTTTGTCATTTTGGTTACTTTTATTTGCTATTTTTTTAATTAAATATTTTAATCTTATTGAGTTAGCTGTCCAGAGATGCTTCAGGATTTAAGCAGCATACAGGCTGATCAATAAAAATAAATAAATCTACCCGAGATGCTTTAGTGAGTCCTCATTAAGCAGGAGTCTTAAGACAGCGGCTCTTAATCTTTTCTATACCCTGCACCCCTAGAATGCTCCTGATATATTCTCGTACCCCTTAAAAAAGTTTGAAATAACGGCAACGAATATTGCATATACACTATAACAGTGGTGGCGAACCTATGGAACACGTGCCAGAGGTGGCACTCAGAGCCCTCTCTGTGAGCACGCGCGACATGCCCCGGAGATGGCAACTGTCCCTCTTCAACCAGCTACCTGCTAACTCACCGAGGTCCCATGTGGCCAGATGTATCATGGCACGGCTGGTTTCCCTCTCCCCCCGTCCCGTCCCTCCTGGCCTCGCATGCTCTCCTTTTCCCGGGCATGACCCACTGAATCACCTCCTCAGCTGTTGGCCATCCATCCATCTCAGAGGCAGCTTCTTTGAACTGCTGGTGACGGCCTGTGGAGTCCCAGAGTGCGCCGGTCAAGGGGCCGGCAGACTGTGGCTGCTGACGGACACTGTCGGCCCCCATGCGCTCACTGGCCTCTGTGTGTGGGGGCTGATGGTGTCAGGCAGCATCTGCTCCGGTCCTTGCCTTGCTCCATGGCAATGGCACCCCCGCCCTGCCTCGCCTCACCCCGCAGATGAGCCTCCTGCCTACCGCCCCACCTACCAGAGAACCCCTGGATCTCCCCCAACCCTGCCCACCCCCCACAAGTGTCGCTCCCCACGAGCAATATTGAGGTGACCATGCCCACCTTGGCCACACCTACCCAATCTGCCATGACCACCACAGACACACCCACCCAGTGGGCCACGCCCACCTGGCACCCGGCGATAAATAAGTGGATTTTGGGTTGCAGTTTGAGCACTCAGTCTCTAAAAGGTTTGCCATCACTGCACTATAATTTTGAAAACCCACGTTTTTGCACCCCCTGGAATATTACCTCACACCCCCGGTTGGGAATCCCTGCCCTAGGATCTCTTCCAAATCTACTATTCTGTCTTGTATGTCACACTGACCCTTCTTGATAATCAAATGATTGATAAATTGATAAAAATAAATAAATAAATCCTGCTTGGGCTAGACCTCCAAAGTCCCTTCTACAATGTTATTCTGCATTATGTATGGAATATTTATTTATTTATTCAATTTCTATAGCTGCTCAGAGTCACTTAGTTGGGTAGCTATAGAAATAAATTGCCAGCTGCCACCTTATGCTTGCTTGTGCTTCACTGCTGTGCGGTGACAGATTGCCATGAAGTGTGAGGAGAGGGAATGAAGGGGGGGAAGACTTGAGGGAAACCGAAAGTAAGTGCTTTATCTCCTCAAGACACTGCCTCAAGGTCACCCAGCTAGAAAAAGGAGGGGCCCATATACTAAACTGTGCTTGGGCTGACTGTTATGAAAACACTTTGCCCAAATTGGATTGATTACACTGGGGTGGGCAATGAGAGAAAGCTAAGGGAGGGAAAAGTAGAACTGAGGGATCTGGGGACTTGGTTCTCAGTTCCAGCTATGCATTATTGCAATACATTTGATCTCTAATAAACTATATCTTTCTCAACAAATGGAACCAAGGATCATTTCTCTTTAGAGGTTTAAGTTGTGGCAGGTCGGACGTGAATAAATAAAAATTAAAAATATTTCTTTTTCCCCAAAAGCGCTACATCTGGCGCTTAAAAAAGAAGATCTCAGACACTCAGCCGAATGTGAAGGGAAGATATAACTTAGCATCCCACCCAGCTAAAATTAGTTCTTCATAACTATGAAGTTGAGCACCTCCCTGATGGGAAATGTTTTGGGAAGAGATAGTCACGCTGGGATAGAACATGTGCTCATGTAGAACATCCTGGGATCAATCTCTAATCATTTGTAGGTCACCAAACAACACCTTGTTCTTCTTGTGAAATGGAGAATACATTTTGCTAACAAGTATTAACATAACCAGCTGGTTCTGGTTTGACACAATAGATGGCATCTCCAATTTCATAATCATAATAGTAAAGTTGGAAGGGAACTTGGAGGTCATCTAGTCTAACCCCCTGCTCATTAGTTTCCAAGCATTATTTCTTGTCCTATCCTTCAGTCACTGAAGCAGTAGACATGAGCTTAGATGGACTCCAGAAGATGGTGGAGGACAGGAAGGCCTGGAGGAACGTTGTCCATAGGGTCGCGATGGGTCGGACACGACTTCGCAGCTAACAACAACATCCTTCAGTTGCTTTGGAGAATAGGTTGACACCCCCCCTCTTCTTTGTAGCAGCCCCTTAGATATTGGAACACCGCTATCATGTCACCTTAATTCTTCTTTTCATTAAACCAGACATACCCAGCCATTATTTATATGTTTTAACCCCAGTCCCCTCATCATCTTGGTTGCTCTTCTCTGTACTTTGGACTCTCCTCCTCTGTAATGGTAAGTGGGAACAACCTTGGGAGACAGGAGGAAGAGTGGCAGATTAGATATCAATAGTCAGACAAGCACTTGCTAAGCCTGCAGAAGGAATGGGGGTGCGGCAAACATCTCAGACAGGACCCTTGTTAGCATCTTGGACTATAAAGGCAAGGTGGGGAAAGAGATGTACCTTCAGACTTGCATGTGAATGTAACCTTACAATAAAGTTAGAGCCAGTCTTTCTGTTCTGTACCAGCCTACTACCGGCCCTGCAGATAAGGCAGGGACAACCCCTTTACAAGAAGGCAAGAGGCTGGAACTAAGCCTGCCAAATTTATGGACACAAAAGCAAACAGAGCAAAAACAAGACACGAACCATGAAACAGGAGCTATTCAAACGGTTGCCTTCAGCAAACCAGCCCTCCCACGCATTCCCCTTTTAAACAGTTCAGGGCGTGGCTTCTCTCTGCCTCCTTCCGAGGTGCCCCATTGCCTTCCTCTGTTTACTCCTGATTGACTGCCTCCTGCGTCGGGCATCCTTGAACAGGGCCAGCTGTGGGTCATCTTCATCCACGCTGTCAGGCTCACACAGCTGGGTCTGCGTTGTAACCAGGTGGGAGGGGCCTGGCTGAGGGCTCTCATCAGCAAGCTCTCCAACCCCCTCAGCAACCTCTCCAACACCCCCCTCCTCCTCCTCCTCTGAATCGTCCGACCCAACTGCCGAGCCCACAGGCTGACCCTGAATCACAACACTTTCTAGGTGTCCTTCTTGTCTGGATAAGGCTGACATCCATCTTGCAAGGTTGAAACCATAACCACAAGGACGTTTAATTCTCATGACTTTTGTCTCAGTAAAACCAGGTGCGGTAATGTTTTAAAATATGGGCCTTTAGTCCTTCTTAGCATACCAAGCATGCTAGTCTAGAAGAAAGGTGAAACCTCTTCCCTTTATTTCTTCTTATCACTAATTATATCTTTATTATTGGCATTCATCTGCATCTTGGGATCGGCTCATAGATTCACCCACACAGTCACCTTTGTGAGTTTATAGCTTAGTTCATTCTGCCCCGTGGAGCATTGGTACTCCGTAGAGCAGAATGAAGTAAGATTTAATGCTCAAGCTACAAACTCACACTGGGTTTTGAACTTTAGTGTTGGAGAAGGCTCCTGAGAACACTATGGACAGCCAAGGAAACAAACCGATGGATAATAGAAAATCAACCCAGAGTTCTCACTTTTAAGGCACAAAGGACCAGGTTCCAATTAGCCTACTTCGGAAAGACTGTGCAAGGACCCACCTCTTTGGAGAAGGCTCTAATGCTAGGAAAAATGGAGGGAAAGAGAAGACGAGGATGGCCAACAGGGGTGGACTCAGTTACGATGGTGATTAGTGCACTGTTGGATGATCTCAAGAAACAGGTTAGGAATAGATAATCATGGAGATAAATCTATCTGTGTGGTCACTTAAGCATCAACACCAACTTGAAGGCACGTAATGAATCAATCAATCAAGAAATCATTACACTTGCCTGATTTGGTTTGAACCATTGAGAAGTCAACAAAAGGATCCACTGTAACTCAGCAATAGTCTGGAATTCTGCATCTGACCTATTGAAGAATATAAGTTCTTCCTTGATACCTGAACGGGAGGATTTTTATGTCACTATGTCTATATAGGTTGTCCTCGATTTACAACATATCATTCAGTGACCGTTCGAAGTTACAACAGTACTGAAAAAGTGACATGACCATTTTTCACACTTACGACCATAGTAGCATCCTTATGGTCACATGATCAAAATTCAAACGCTTGGCCGCTGACTCATATTTATGACAGTTGCAGTGTCCTGGCGTCATGTGATTCCCCTTTTGTGACCTTCTGACAAGCAAAGTCGATGAGGAAACTGGATTCACTTACCAAATGTGTTTATAGCTTAACGACTGCAAGGATTCACTTAACAACTGTGGAAAGAAAGGTCGTAAATGGGGCAAAAATCACTGAACAGCTGTCTCTCTTTAGCAAAAGAAAATTTCGGCTCAGTTGTGGTTGTAAGATGAGAACTACCTGTAGATCCCAAAAGGTCCCATGCAGAAATAGATCACAGAAGTCCTTGCACTTGAATAAACTGTATTAAATGTTTTTAGGCAAAATTTTTACCAGTGTTAAGTATACAGAGCAGAGCTGTAGGATCTACTGAAGGCCTCTTACTTGAACAAATTCAGATTTGTTTCCCAAGTTGCATCGAGTACACCAGCCTCTGCAGTCAAACCTACCATATGTGAAGTTATTCTAAAATGAAAGCTTTGTTAGAGGATTTTTGAATCCTGACAGGCAATATTTTAGGTAGTGCCTAGATAACACATCAGTATGTCACAATCATGTGGATAAACCAGCTTATCAAGGTTATTTCACAAGATGGTTTATCAGTTCAGTATCTACTGAATGGCTGGCTGGCGGATTCTGGGAATTGAAGTCCACAAGTCTTCACATTGCCAAGTATGGAGACTCCTGGTTTACCACATGAATTCTGTTTTCTGACTGGGATACCTCTCTCACTTCTCCATCAGTACCTCACATTGTCTCCTCTCCAGGGCTGCTGCTTCTTCCATCTTCCTTGTCCCCTTCAGCCCTGTCTGGTAGTAACTCAACTCCACCACACATACTTCAGCTGAGCTCCAGACCTGATTAGACACATCTTTTTCTTCCCTTTTATCACCCAGTATGCCACCACTCACCCATCACTTTCTAAATCCAATTTTCACACACAGCATCCATCATATCTTGTAATGGACAGCTCCTTCTTAATCCTTAATCTTCTTTCTACTACCCGGTTTCAGACCTGGCTACAGCACGGAAATGGCATTGGTCGCACTGGTGGATGATCTCTGGCGGGCCTGGGACAGGGGCTGTTCCTCTGTCCTGGTCCTACTTGACCTCTCAGCGGCTTTTGATACCATCGACCATGGTATCCTGTTGTGACGGCTCGAGGGGTTGGGAGTGGGAGGCACGGTTTTACGGTGGTTCTCCTCCTACCTCTCGGGCCATTCGCAGTTTGTATTGGCAGGGGGACAGAGATCTACCCCGAGGCCCCTCACTTGTGGGGTGCCTCAGGGGTCAGTTCTCTCCCCCCTCCTGTTTCACATCTACATGAAGCCACTGGGTGAGATCATCCGTGGCTTTGGGGTGAAGTATCACCAATATGCGGATGATACTCAGTTGTTCATCTGCACCCCGAGCCAACCCAGTGATGCCCTTGACGTGATGTCCCAGTGCCTGGAGGCGGTGCAGGTCTGGATGGGAAGGAACAGGCTCAGGCTCAACCCCTCCAAGACCAAGTGGCTGTGGATATCAGCATCTTGTACTGTCCAACAAGTTCCTTCTCTTTTGATGGGGGGGAGGTATTGCCCCCCTCAGAAAGGGCTCGCAACTTGGGTGTCCTCCTGGATTCACAGCTCAACTTGGATGATCATCTAATGGCCGTGACCAGGGGGGCCTTCGCACAGGTTCGCCTAGTGCGCCAGTTGCGCTCCTTTTTGGACCGAGATGCCCTATGCATGGTTACCCATGCCCTCGTCACTTCTCATTTGGATTACTGCAATGCTCTTTATATGGGGCTGCCCGTGAAGAGCACCCAGAGGCTTCAACTGGTGCAGAATGCGGCCGCACGGGTGCTTATGGGAGTATCTCAGTACTCCCATGTTACACCACTCCTGCGTGAGCTGCATTGGCTTCTGTTTGCCCTCCGGGTGCGATTCAAGGTGCTGGTTATAACCTTTAAAGCCCTACATGGCTTAGGCCCAGGGTACTTGCGAGACCACTTGCTGCCATTGTCAACCTCCCATCGCCCGGTTCGCTCCCACAAAGTCGGCCTCCTCAGGGTGTTGTCGGCCAGGCATTGCCAGCTGGCGACCCCTCTGTGGGCGCACCGACCCTCTGGAATGAATTGCCCCCAGAGCTGCGGATGACCCCTGACCTTCGGTCCTTCCGCCGTGACCTGAAGACGTGGTTGTTCCAACAAGCGGGCCTGGACTGACTACGGTTTTAATTAGCTTTTTACTGGTTTTTAAATTGTCATATAATTATTGTATTTATTGTTTAATTCTTTTTTAAATTTTCTATTTTATGTTTTTAATTTTTATTGTTGTGTGCCGCCCTGAGTCCTTAGGGAGAAGGGCGGCATATAAATTTAATAAAATAAATAAATAAATAAATAAAATACTAAAATGCTGTTGTCCTTCACTGTCCTACATCTCTGATTCCTCCTCGTTCACAAAAGCCTCCTTACAAATTCTTCCCTAAAAAAAAATCCCACAGACTTCACACACAAGTTAAAACATGCCTTCCTAGGTGGGTGCCATTTTTGTATGAATTTTATGCAAACACACATGGTAATAAATGGCATTGAGCAAGTGTTTTTGCCCTGTAGCTTTGCAATGAACAGAGTGGCAGTTTTTTTTTATGGTTTCCTTTCTCTCTAATTCGGAACAGAGCATTTTATTTTCTGAAATGAGTCAAATCATTGAATGGATCAGTTATCCCACCAAATGACTCAGCAATAAATTGCAGTACGCTTTGCCCACGCAAATGACTCAGCAGCGTTCACAACCATTACGGATTAAAATGGTTCTGGGTCAGAACACAGTAATTAAAAAAAAATTCCTCCCAATTGAGTTGAGGGCTCTTTTAGAATAAAAAAAAATCTTTGAATCCTTGGAATCCTAGAATTATGATTCAAGATTGATTGATTACATTGTCAACTCAGCAACCATTAATTACAAGGGCTAATTGATTACCTGGTGCCAGGCCTTACAAGATGATTTTCCACCAACAGAATTAATAAGGAAAAAGCTACTCATCACATAAAAAAGATTTTCCATCACTTCATGCCTATTGTCACTTCATGCCTATTGTGAAGATGTGGATTGGACAATCATTTGTTTGAAATGGTATAGGGTCTCCTGCTTGAATAGGGGGCTGGACTAGAAGACCTCCAAGGTCCCTTCCAACTCTGTTATTCAGTTACTCTGTCTTGTTCAACATTGATTATGTGCCATTGAGTCATTATTGACTCTTATAGACCACATCTATTGATTTTTCTCATGAGGATCTGTCCCTAACCAGGTCTTCTAATAGTGCTCATATTGCCCCCCCCCCCATTCACCATAGTTTTAAGATATGCCCTGTTCACCGCCCTGAGTCCTTCGGGAGAAGGGCGGTATAAAAATTTAATTAAATAAATAAATAAATAAAATAACTTGAGTCCATCAACTGGCTGTCCCTTTCTTGTTATTCCTTCCATTTTTCCCTGCATCAGAATCTTTTCCAGAGACCTGGATCTTCTCATCATGAGGTCAAAATAGGATAATCTGAGCTTGGTCATTTGCACCTTCAGTGAGAACTTTGGTTGATTTGTTTGCCTACTGGCTCTCTTTGATCCTTAGATTCAATGAATTATGGATTGAAAGGGACCACGTGGAGCTTCCTGCAGAAAATTTCCAGCATAACATTTCCTGTCCTATTTTTTTTTTAAAATTACATTTATATCCCGCCCTTCTCCGAAGACTCAGGGCGGCTTACAAGCTTAGCAGTAGCCTTCATTCTATGTATATGCCTGCTTGTTAGGGCTTTCACACACACCCCAAGCGGCATTATTACAAAGTCAGCTTAATTGCCCCCAACAACTATTGCCAAGTCCATTCCTCTGTTGTTGTGTCCAAAGGCAGTGCCCGATCATATTGTACTTTCCACATTAGGAGAACCCATTACGTGCAACTGCAATTAAGTTTTCATTGTCAAATCTTGGGCACACCTTTCTGCGTGTGAAACTTGGTGGAGGGAATAAGATTGTTGTTCTGGAGATCATTCAGTCCACCTGCTTCAGGCAAGTGATTCAGTTTCCTTATTATCTCCCAAATGCACATGTTCTACTTAGAAGTGGACTTAGTAAAGAGGCTAGGGCCAACTCTCAACTTATATTATAGGAGGAGTGACGGGGCCTGGGGCAGAGTCAAAAGAGGAATCAGCCTAGAATCTTTATGTAGCCACAAATGAACTAAGTCGAATTTGAATTTTAGTAGCCCTTATCTAATACCAAGATAGTACTAACATTAGTTGAGTAGATTCCAGTGCATAAGCATGAATAGTAATACCACAGTTTAATTGGAACTTCACACGTGGTCCTGATCTTTCACACCCAACATATGTTAGTTAACTTATTCCTACAAAGTTTGAGTTCTCAGTCTTGATACAATACTCCAGTCTATCTGGATAAGTAGTGAGGAGAATATGTTGGTTTCAGGGGTATCTGGACATTGCTGGACATTCCCGGACATTTCCCTGGAATTAACTTAATTAGAAAGAGAATACATTTATATAGAGAAAAAAATAGAGTGCAGGTAATCCTCACTTTACAACAGTTCATTTAGTGACCATTTGAAGTTGGAACAACAGTGGAAAAAGTGACTTATGACCTTTTTTTCACACTTATGACCCTTGCAGCATCCTGATGGTCACATGATTAACCTTTGGATGCTTGGCAACTGACTCGTATTTATGACGATTTCAGTGTCCCAGGGTCATGTGATCAGCTTTTGCGACTTTCTGACAAGCATGGTCAATGGGAAAGCCAGATTCATTTAATAGCTGTGTGACTAACTTAACAACAGCAGTGATTCACTTAACAATTATGGCAAGAAAGGTCGTAAAATGTGGCAAAACTCACCTAACTACTGTCTCACTTAGCAACAGAAATCTTGGACTCAATCTTGGTCGTAATTTGAGGACTAACTGTAGAGGCTGAGGTTGTTTTGAAATTCTTCTTCTTCTGAATTAGTGACTTATTCTGCCTTCATAGAGAAGATGAATGCAGGATCATCCATCATTAGCTCACCCAGCAGCTTTCTAAGCTGGTTCTTTTCTCATGGCAGAAAACTAAACTCTGCAAAACTCGTACCTTTATTTCTATCAATCGGAACATCTGCTTCCACACTACAATTAGGATACATTAAAACCACATCCCTTATCAATTATATTTTTCATAAATATAGTCTGTCATATGATAATCAACGTTCTCTTAACTGGTAGATCCACTACTGGTGGATCCACGGAGATATATAATCCTGTTGTGGGGTTGTTGTTGTTGTTTTTTGCTGCTGTGTTGTAGATATAGAACAAGTTTGTGATGTGGATATATAGAGACCCCATAGAGATATTATAAACTATAGCGATACACCAACATCTTTTTGAACCCTTACCTGCATTGACTTTTCCTATCAAAATTGCCTAAAATGGAGAATTTTGCTTCCCAACACTGTTCTTGGCAGCTAATTGTTGCTACCTATTTCAGAAAATCAATGTGATGCAGTAGTTAAAGCATCAGCATAGAAACTGGGAGAATAAGTTCTACCCTTGCTTGAGGCATGAACCCAGCTGGACTAGAAGACCCCCAAGTTCCTTTCCAAATCTGTTTTTCGGTTTTTCTGGGTGACTTTGAGTCAGTCCCGCTCTTAAAGCCCTGGGAAGCAGGCAATGGCAAGCCACTAGTTCACAGGTAGGCAACCTAGGCTCTTTTATGAATCGTGGACTTCAACTCCCAGAATTCCTGAGTCAGCATGGCTGACTCAGGAATTCTGGGAGTTGAAGTCCATGAGTCAGAAAAGAGCCAAGGATGCCTACCCCTGCACTAGTTTGAAATCTTGGCAAGATTTCAGGCAGGGACTAGTTGAGGCAGTTGCCAAAAGTCAACACTGACTTGAAGGCACACGTATGTGAGCGTGCACACCGAGACATTCCAATTCAATTCGCTTCCGAGTTATTGCCAAGAAAATAACACAGAAGTGTGATGTAATCATAGGAGGAGAGCTTGAGGGCATTTGTACCTTTTTTATTGAAAAGAGAATATTAGAGGTGAAGGAAAGAAAGGTGAAGGGCTAAAGCGGGAATGAGGAACTATGGCTGTTTTACGATCTGTGAACCTCAACTCCCAGAATTCCATGGTGGCTCAAGAATTCTGGGAGTTGAAGTTCACAGATCGTAAAGAGGCCGTAGTTCCCCACCCCTGGATTAGATGGTGGTAGCCCGTGTGTGTGTGTGTGTGTGTGTGTGTGTGTCTGTGTGTGTGTGTGTGTGTCTGTGTGTGTGTCTGTGTTTGAGTGCTGCCCTTTATGACCTCCTCAGCCTGATGGAGAAGGAACCTCCAGGCTTCCTGAGAAGAATTCCAGCAACCAAAAGGTTACATCATCTGCATAGTTGCCTGACTGATTATTTCAATGCTAAGATACGAGGCGTGGATGTTTACTAGGGAAGTCCATTGCAAGATGATCAGAGACTAGATCTTTGTTTCTGATGCTAATTGGTACTGCCGGGCCTTGTGGTGGAAGCCTTGTAAGAGTCAATAAACAGGAATTAAAAGTGATGCTTACAAAGATCTGGGCCTTGCAGCAGCTTCATAAGTGAGCCTACATAGTCTGTCACTGCGAACAAACGGTAGTAAAGGTAATTTTAGACAGGTGACATGTTTCAACCTTCTAAAGATAGTTTGGATGTCTAAACATCTTGATTGTCTAGAATGTCTACATCTCTATGGTGCCTGCAATGGACATACCATCCTGTCAAAGAGAGTCTAAAACAGTGTTTCTCAACCTCAGCCATTTTAAAATGTGTGGACTTCAGTTCCCAGAATTCTCCAGCCAGCCATGATGGACTTCAATTCCCAGACTTCCCCAGTCAGTCACATGTGGACTTCAACTCCCTGAATTCCTAGCTAGCCATGGTGGTTGGGGAATTCTGGGAGTTGAAGTCCACATACCTTAAAGTTGCTGAGGTTGAGAAACACTGGTCTAGGAGCACAGCTTGTAGAGATTGGTACTTCTCTGGGCCTTTGTACACCTGTTGCTAATCATGGTTCAAAAATGCCCTGACAGTCTCTATTTCCACCTGATCCCCATGTCACCGCCTTCCTCTTGTCTCCAGGCTACTAGGGAGACAGCTTAAACCAGGGGTCTTCAAACTTGGCCCTTTTATGACTTGTGAACTTCAACTCCCAGAATTCCTCAGCCAGGCACACTGGCTTAGGAATTCTGGGAGTTGAGGTCCACAAGTCATAAAAGGGCCAAGTGTGAAGACCCCTGGCTTAAACCTTGTTGTCACCTTATCAGCGTATACATCCATTCCTAACCAAAATGTTAACACGAAGCTTCACAATAAAAGCTCTACCCTTTGGTAATTGATGTTACCTGAAGTAGACGAAAAGTAAACCTCACATTGAGACATTGCTATGTATAATTGATTACTCATCTCCTTTACTAAAGAGAGAACTCAGGAGACTGCAACAATGGGAGTTGTTTAAGTCTTCTATAACAAACTAAAGAGCCCTGAAGATTCTTAGAGCTACATATCCAGATTGCAAAAATCCAGATGAGTAATAAAAGACTTATTTAATAAATGTGTTGTAAGAGAGGCATAGCATTTTAACTGGCTGCTATCTGGGGATATGAGACCTAATTAATACTGACCGTAAAGAATTACCCATTCTTATCCATTCCTAGATATAAAGGTAGATAGCACTGGCTCTGCTTCAGTTTTCCACTCAGAAAATATTGTTTTCTTTCTCTGGCTTGAAATAACACGGCCTTCAGAAGCACCCACTATAACAGGGGTGTCAAACTCAATTTCATTGAGGGCCGCATCAGCATTGCAGTTGCCCTCAAGGGGCCGGGTGGGTGTTGCCTGGGTGGGCGTGGCCTACTGGGTGGGCGTGGCTAGAGTGCATATGGCCTACTGGGTGGGCGTGGCCAGCTCTACATCGTTGGCATCAAGGGTGCCTATGGGGGCCTGGGCAGGAGTGGGACAGATCTGAGGGTCTCTGGCAGGAGTAGGGTCTCTGGGCCAGGGCCAAGGCAGTGGGGGCCGTTCCCTCACTGTTTCCAGGATGCCTTCGCGGGC
Organism: Vipera berus; assembly: GCF_964194415.1. Lineage (NCBI taxonomy): Eukaryota > Metazoa > Chordata > Lepidosauria > Squamata > Viperidae > Vipera > Vipera berus. The sequence goes on along the minus strand of NC_138203.1, from coordinate 268,258,654 downwards.
CACATGAAACCACTTTGCGGGCCGGATCCGGCCCCCGGGCCTTGTGTTTGACATGTCTGCACTATAAGCAGTGATGCAAAAATGACCAAAGTTTGTTGTGACTTCGCAGCTCAATCCCGCCCCTTACAAATTTCCATAGAATACGATGCAAGTTCAAAAGGAGTGAAAGCTGGCACTCTGTGATGTCACAACACATCCTTTGCTTCCTCCATCCCTGATGCCCATGCATGACTAGATCCCTTAAAAAGAGTTCCCTAAAGTTGACTAAGAGGAAGTCCTTGACTTACGACCGTTCATTTAACAACTATTTGACGTTACAGCCCAGTGGTGGGATTCAAATATGTAAACAATCAGTTCTCTGTGTGGATAACGCTTCCGGAACTCCATTCTGGGCCTGGGCAACACAAAATTAACTACCGGTTCTACCGAAGTGGTGCAAACCGGGTGAATCCCACCACTGTTACAACCACTTCTGGCCACTGTAAAATGACACATCATCCCTCTGCAGTCACATGACCGCATTTTGTGCTTTTGGCAACCAGTTCACACTTAGCAGCTGGTTGCAGTGTTCCATGGTCCTGTGACCACAATTTAATGCCCATTTGGGAGAATGGATATATGCTTAATAACTGTGTGATTTGGACTTACGACTGCATGATATCCTTAATGACTGCCATAAAAATGGTTGAAAAATTGGGTCTGGTCACTTACAATTGAAATTCTGGTCTCAGTTGTGGTCATAAGCCGAAGACTACCTGTATACAAATATGTACTTTTTAAAGATCCTGAGCAAGTTTACTTAGTCATCTATGAAGCTTGGCTATTCCAATCAGCCAACTCTGGGTAGCATATCATTCCCCAATTTTATAATTTGGGATTAATAATAGAAAATCTAATTACAGGCTAAAGGCTGACCTTGTCAATAATCAGATGGTAGTTGCAAGCCCCTATTCCATATAACAAAATTAGTTTATCATGCATATGGTCCTTCTAACAACCAAGTCCCCAAGTGGTTAAAACAAACTTAACAAGTTTCAGTTTTCATTTGTATTAAACTTGACCCTGGGATGATGTTTGTCATCGTGGATGTGGGTGTGAAATGTTTATCCTAATTTCTCGTCTCTAAACCAGATGAATCTAGGCCCAAATGCCATTCTGACCTTTAACAATCAAAGCATATTACATTCAGATCCACCAATTTTTAGCCACAGTTGACTCAAATCACAGCAGCTGCACTCTTTGAAAATGGTTTGTGATGCAGTTCTCTTCTTAGTTTTTAAAAAAAGCATTAGCTTTAATTACAATCCTTCTGCTGTCTAATCATATTTTTAGAGGATTTCTAATTTTTTTAGAGCTCCTTTCCCAGGAAACAGCTGTACAGTAGTTGCTTAGAGAACAAACATGTAACCAAATAAACAGTATTTATTTTTTGACATAGAGAGATACTACTTAAGAGAGCTGCAAATGCTTCAAAAATAATTTGAGAGATGAACTCTCTGCTGTTCCTTAAAATAACTCCTCTTTTTCTGGATTTATGTTTATGCCTGAAAAAGATGCAGCTTCTTTAAGGAATCAATTATATAAAATTAATGTGACTCTTAAAGCAGTTGCCTCTTCTTTTCAAACCTGGGGCTAAAAACAAATCAAAACTTCTTTCATAAGGATTTATGAGATAACAGATCAAAGCCAAAATCAAGGGCTTTTGTCAGTTTAATGGGAATTTAATTTGAAATGATAAACTCCCACGGAAAGGGTTTATATGTAACATAAGCGATATAGAGTACAGATAGTCCTTCCCTTCCAACAGTTCATTTTTTAAAAAAAATTCCATTTATATCCCGCCCTTCTCCGAAGACTCAGGGCGGCTTACAAGCTTAGCATTTAGTGACCATTCAAAGTTACAATGGCATTGAAAAAGTGACTTATGACTGTTTTTCACAGTTATGACCTTTACAGCATCCCCATGCTCATGCCATGTTCAACAAACGTTTAGACGTTTGTGCAACACATAGAAATTTCCACAAACTCCACCTCCACCTGGAACAATTGTGCAAGCAGAAATTTGGGTTCATCCATAGTCATTTCCTACAAATTTACATGATAGATTTATATCTCTTGCTTCCTATATTTTCTAACAGACGAATTGTGGATGAGTTATGGAGGTTGTTGCTTCAGATACAGGTAATCCTCGTATTACAACCATTCAAAGTTACAATGGCACTGGAAAAAGTGACTTGTGGCCATTTTTCACACTTATTACTGTTGCAGTATCCCCATGGTCACATGATCAAAATCCAGATGCTTAGCAACTGGCTCATATTTAGGACGGTTTCTGTGTCCTGGGGTCAAGTGATCACCTTTTGTGACCGTCTGACAAGCAAAGTCAATGGGGAAGATAAATTCAATTAACAACCCGGTTACTGACTTATCAACTGCAGTGATTCACTTAACAGCTGTGGCAAGAAAGGACATAAAATGGGGGTAAAACTCCCTTAGCAACTGTCTCACTCAGCAACAGAAATTTTGGGCTCAATTGTGGTTGTTCATTGGACTGCTTGTAGGTAGACATATTGATGTTTACCTGGTTGTGGGCACTCTGCTCCCTACAGAAATGGCTTAGCGTTGCCACCCTTCAGCGTGTTTTGGACTTGCCAGTTAATTTTGTTCCTGGTAGTCCATTACCCAAATATTAACCCAGGCCAGCTTACTTCTTGGGTCGGTACTTGGGTGGTGGAGGAGGAAATTTTTAGCAAAGATTTAATATAACTGGATCCTCCAACATCATAACCTCTATGGTTTTGTGGAGCTGCTCTTGGACTTGTGATCTTGCCAAAATTGTCCGGAGATACAGACTGTAGGCTACAGAACAGAATAACAGAGTTGGAAGGGACCTGGGAGGTCATCTAGTCCAACTCTTTGCTTGAGCAGGAAACCCTAACCACTTCAGGCAAATGGCTGTCTCTTCTTAAAAACTTCCAGTGTTGGAGCATTCACAACTTCTGGAGGCAGGTTGTTCCACTGGTTAATTGTTCTAACTGTCAGGAAGTTTCTCCTTAGTTCTAGGTTGCTTCTCTCCTTGATTAGTTTCCATCCGTTGCTTCTTGTCCTGCCTTCAGGTGCTTTGGAGAACCGCTTGACTCCCTCTTCTTTGTGGCAGCCCCTGAGATACTCGAACACTGCTATCATGTCACCCCTAGTCCTTCTTTTCATTAGACTAGACATTCCCAATTCCAGCAACCGTTCCTTGTAAGTTTTAGCCTTGAGACCTCTAATCATCTTAGTTGCTCTTCTCTGTACTCTTTCTAGTGTCTCAACATCTTTTTAACATTGTGGTGACCAAAACTGGATGCAGTATTCCAAGTGTGGCCTTACCAAGGCATTGTAAAGTGGTATTAATACTTCACATGATCTTGATTCTATCTATTCTATTAATGCAGCCTAGCACTGTGTTGGCTTTTTTGGCAGCTGCAGCACACTGCTGGCTCATATTTAGTGATTGTCCACTAGGACTCAAGATCCCTCTCACAGTTGAGAGCAAGGTGCCACCTATAGTCCTGTACTATACCTGTGCATTTGTTTTTTCTTGCCTAAATATAGAACCTTACTTTTTTCACCACTGAATTTCATTTTGTTAGATAGCGCCCAGTGCTCAAGTCTGTCAAGATCCTCCTGTATCTTAAGCCTATATTCTGGAGTATTGGCTATTCCTGCCAGCTTGGTGTCATCTGCAAATGTGATGAGTTCCCCATCTATCCCCTCGTCCAAATTGTTGTTGAAGATGTTGAAGAGTACTGGACCCAGAACAGAGCCCTGCTGCACCCCACTACACGCTTCCTTCCATTTAGATGCAGTTCCATTGAGGACCACATGCTGAGTAATGCCGGTCAGCCAGCTACCAATCCATCTGGTGGTGATGCTGTCTAACCCACATTTTTCTATCTTTTCAAGTAGTAGTTTGTGATCTATCAAATGCCTTACTGAAGTCCAAGTAAATTATATCCACGGCATTCCTCTGGTCCACTAATTTTGTCACTTGGTCAAAGAATGCAATAAGATTTGTCTGGCATGATCTGTTTTTGACAAACCCATGTTGGCTTTTGGTAATGACTTTGTTTGCCTCTAGGTGCTCACTGATTCGTTGTTTGATTAACTTTTCCAGAATCTTCCCAGGTATTGAAGTCAGGCTGATAGGTCTGTAATTTCCTGGATCCATTTTTTCCCTTTTTTGAAGATGGGAACTACATCAGCTCTTTTCCAGTCCTCTGGTAGTTCCCTGGTGCTCCAGGATCTTTGAAAAATATAGTTCAGGGGTTCTGAGATCACATCTGCCAGTTCCTTGAGAACCTTGGGGTGTAATCCATCTGGTCCTGGTGATTTGAACTCGTCTCAGCTGGACAGGTGCTCACTTACCATTTTCTTGCCTATCTTAATTTGTGTTTCTAATCTGTTTTTTACGGTACTGTTTTTGATAGGTTGGACTGTTTTTTCCCTTTGTGTAAAGACAGATGCAAGAAACGAGTTAAATAGTTCTGCTTTTCCCTATTGCTTGTCACCTTGCCACTTTCCCCCACTAATGGACCAATCATTTCCTTCACTTTTTTCTTGTTTTTTACATGTTGAAAGAAGCTCTTTTTTGTTATTTTTAACTTTGGTCACAAGCCTTAGTTCATTTTGAGCCTTAGCTTTCCCCACTTCATTTTTGCAGGCTCGGGCTATTTGCTGATGTTCTTACATTGTCCTCATCATCCCCAGTCCAGGCACAATAAGATTCATGTTATTTACTGTTAATTATTCTATAAATAAATGTTAATTATTCTATAAATAGACTACAGGTAGTCCTCGACTTATGACCAGAATTGAGCCCAAAATTTCTGTTATTAAGTGGGTTTTGCCCCATTTTATGACCTTTCTTGCCACAGTTGTTAAGTGAATCACTGCAGTTGATAAGTTAGTAACCCAATTGTTAAGTGAATCCGGCTTCCCCACTGATTCTGCTTATCGAAAGGTTGCAAAAGGGGATCACATGACCCCCAGACAAAGCAACCGTCATAAGTATGAACCAGTTGCCAGCATCTCAATTTTGATCACATCATCATGGGGAAGCTGCAAAGGTGATAAGTGTGAAAAATGGTCATAAGTCACTTTTTTCAATGCTGTTGTAACTTTGAACAGTCACTAAGTGAACTGTTGTAAGTCGAGGACTACCTGTATTCCCAAATGGTTTCGTTTTTAAGCTGCTGCAACTGTGCAAAGTATTTGAAAGGTCTCATTGAAAGTGAAGTGATTTTCCTCAAAGCAATGAGGCAGCCCACCTCTTGCAGAAAGTGGTAGTTGTGTTTCAAGGGCTTTCCCAAATTGTCTTCTGAGGAGGTGTTACCTCCTTCTAAACTTTCTTAAAATCTTGGAAGGACTGCTCTGATTTTGTTCATGGAGGAAAATGCAGGATATCGGTTTCCCATCCCCACATAGGACTGACTATAAACTTGCAGAAGATTCAGCCAGTATGATTAATGTTACAAATTACAAGTAGTCCTCAACTTACAACTACTCATTTCATGATTGTTGGAAATTACAACCCTGCTGAAAAAAGTAACTTATGACCGGTCTTCCCACGATAACTGTCACAGCCTTCCCAGGGTCATGTAATCAATATTAGTGCTCTTGGCAACTGGTATTTATTTATGACAGTTGCGGTGTCCCAGGGTTTTGTGTTTGCCGTTTGCAATCTTCCTCAGGTGCTCCAACAAGCGAAGTCAATGGGGGAAGTCAGATTCACTTTACAACCATGGCCCAAAAGTGATACAACTGATTCACTTAACAACTGCATTGTTTAGCAACAGGACTTCCAGTTCCAATTATGGTCTAAGTCAGGGGTAGGCAACCTTGGCTCTTTTACAACTCTTGGACTTCAACTCCCAGAATTCCTGAGCCAGCCATGCTGAGGGGAAAGGGAGAGGTTTCCATGCTTAGCCATGCTGACTCAGGAATTCTGGGAGTTGAAGTCCACGAATCACAAAAGAGCCAAGGTTGCCTACCCCTGGTATAATAATAATAATAATAATAATAATAATAATAATAATAATAATAATAATAATAATAATAATAATAATAATAATAATAATAATAATAATAATAATAATAATAATTTTATTTGTATACCACCCTTCTCCCGAAGGACTCAGGGCAGTGAACAGGGCAATAAATACTAAAATACAAAGATATAAAAATTAAGAAAAGATTAAACAGAATGCCCAATACAATAAAACAATAAATACAATACGTTAAAAGCAATAATAAAACCCAAACCCATCAGACCAGGCCGGCTTGTTCAAACAAGTAGGTCTTTAGATCACGCCGGAAGGAGCGAAGGTCGGGCGCCATCCGCCATAAGTCAAGGACTGTGGGATTTGTTGTCTAGTTGAAATAAAAATCACAAGCCAAAACTTCCAAGAGAAAACAATGGTTATTTATTTGTATTCCTTTGCAAAGGGGGTGCTCCTTGTGCATGCAAGCACAGGGTAGACACATCCCAAATCTACCATATTCATTCTTTATATTCTCCATTGCCATTACAAATTTACCTCCCACCTCTTCTTCATTGGCTTAGTAATCATGCTGTAATCATGTTGTTACAACCTATCCAAAGCTTCTAAAGTGAATACATTAACTCCACCCCTGATTATTTCACCCACTCCCCAAATTCTATTGCCCCCAGCCCTTATTTACGAATTTCCTTTTATGGTTGTTAGTTCCTAGGGGTTGTCTCTAAAGTTGCTAAATTCTGGTTAGGACCAGTTTTCAGCATAGCAGAGACCTTCCTAGATACAATTCTCAAGCTTCAAGCTAGGCTCACGAGATTAATACATATACAATGTATTTGCTTCACAGGCTGGCATGTCTTCTCATAGTTCTGTAAAAACAATAAACTCTTTTTCCCACAAGGACTATCTATACCAGGGGTCAGGAACCTGAAACAGTGAAAGAGCCACTCGGAACCAGTTCCCTCACAAAAGGAAAAACTGGGAGCTGCAAAAAATGTGTGCGCATGCGCGTACATGCGCACATGTGCAGAAAAGGGTTTGACTGAAGAGTGGAGCCAAGGCGAGATATGCACTGACCCTGCATATTTGAATTGATTGGTTGAAATTTGTTAGTCCCACTTTTTTTGGGGGGGACTACACATGGCAGAGGAATGGGAACCACAAGAGACGGCTGAAAGAGCCGCATGCGGCTCTGGAGCCATGGGTTGCAGACCTGTGATCTATACTGTATCATATTATTACCAAATACATCAAATCACCAAGTGTACTGACCTGTATAAAATAGCTTCCTATATCCTTAACATTACTGGCATACCTAGCAGTGTGTTACGTGTTTTAAGTTACTTATTTTAAAGGAACTGGCTTAAAAGACTTTATTTAAAGATAATATGAGCCAGCCGTGTGCTGCAGCTGCCAAAAAAGCCAACACAGTGCTAGGCTGGGTTAACAGAGGAATAGAATCAAGATCACGTGAAACCACATTACAATGCGTTGGTAAGGCCACACTTGGAATACTGCATCCAGTTTTGGTCACCACGATGTAAAAAAGATGTTGAGACTCTAGAAAGAGTACAGAGAAGAGCAACATAGATGATTAGGGGACTGGAGGCTAAAACTTACAAAGAATAGTTGCTGGAATTGGCTATGTTTAGTTTAATGAAGTAGGGACGCGGTGGCTCAGTGGGTTAGGATGCTGAGCTCTTTTTCTGACACCATCCAAAAGGAATGTCCAAGATCATCCTTAGAGGAAAGTCATGTATCTATAATGAATGGGACAAGGCAGACTGGGTTTGAATAGACAATGGGAGAGTATATCTCACGCTTGTAACATTTTTATGACGGGTGGAGAACACTCTCTTTGGCATGATCAGGAGAACTTCTCCATGCAATCTAGAACTTTAACAAATGGGAGGCCCAGGTAGCACAGATAGCTGAATAAGAGGGGATCAAGGGAAGAGAATGGGGCCAACATGGAAGATCTCATCCTTCTCCAATTTGAGTCCTCCGGGCATTCAACCAAATGCCTGAAAAGGGCTTAGATCTATCTTGGACATCTTTTTTTGTGTGTGTGTACATTGATCTCACTAAGCATCAGATAAAGAATACATTCCAGTTCTCCCCAAAGAGGTCACAACTAGATGGAAATTAAATGTTTCCTCACCCACTGAAAGTCAGCAGGTTCTGGTGAGTGGAGATTAGCCAGTTCAGTTTGTTATCCTTCAAAGAGATTGTGAAAGAGGCAATTGATTTCACACGTGTGTAATTGTTCCCTCCCCAATGTGGGCAGATGGATGGCCTCAGCAGCTAGGTACATAAGCTATCTAAACTCCTCCAGGACATCAGAAGGAGAAGAGCTCCAGAATAACAAAGACAACCTTTCTGGGTAAGTTAAAACCTTAAGGGGAGAAGACAGGTATGACTGTACAGAATTAATGGATCAGCTGGGTTTTTAATCCAAGTGGAGTTGATAAGTAAAAACATCAGATTATTGGCAAAGTAGGTACTTTGAAAGCCAGTTTGGTCTAGTAGTTAAGGTGCCAGTCTATAAACCAGGAAATGGTGAGTTCTAGTCCCACTTTATAGGGGCGCAGTGGCTCAGTGGGTTAGGATGCTGAGCTTGTCGATCAGAAGGTCGGCAGTTTGGCGGGTCGAATCCCGAGTGCCGTGTAACAGAGTGAGCGCCTGTTACTTGTCCCAGCTCCTGCCAACCTAGCAGTTCGAAAGCACGTAAAAATGCAAGTAGAAAAATAGGGACCACTGCGGTGGGAAGGTAACAGCGTTCTGTGCGCCTTTGGCGTCTAGTCATGCCGGCCACATGACCACGGAGACGTCCTCGGACAAGCGCTGGCTCTTCGGCTTTGAAACGGAGATGAGCTCCGGCCCCTAGAGTTGGAAACGACTAGCACGCAGGTGCGGGGGAAGCTTTACCTTTACCTAGTCCCACTTTAGGGATGAAAACTGCATGGGTGACTTTAGGCTTGTTGTTCTCTTTCAGGTAAACTAGGTAACATTGTTAGTGCCCATCCTGATGGTGTTACCTAGTCCCCACCCCTATGAGACACTACCAGTGATGATGTTACCTGGTTTGGATAATGAAATATCTGTAAGAAAACAACTAAGCTCAGAGAACATCACATGGTCCTTCTCCGTGCATCTCTCTCTGTCTCTCTCTCTCTCTTCCAATAATATAATTTTAATATGAGTGTCTGTGATAATCTCTTGTATTGTGATCATTACTTGCAGTCCTTTGATGTTTCCTCTTTCAAAAAAAGAAAAAAATTACCCAGTTCAGTTACTAAAATATGGGTTGGGGAGGATTCATAAACACCTTTAGTCTATTAGTTTATTGCTGCCAATCCTCTTACTGCCCTTTAAGAAATGCCTCCAATTGCTTTGCTTCTTCTGACACTATCTTCAGGAATGGGAAGCTGAAGGGAATATTAATGGAAGAGGAACAGGAGTGAAAAGAGATGATTACAGGGTGCACCTATATTATTGGGGATGGGAATGGAGACCACTCCCCTTTTGAACATTCCCCAGTCTGAATTCTCCAGAAGCAGAATTTTGGGGAGGTAAACAAAAAGGCTACATCATCTGCAAAGGCTATGGTAATTTAAAGAACCAGGTGTCGATATTTCTTTAGGAAGCGTCTAGCTAGGTAATTAGAGCATAGCTCTCTGATTCTGATGCTAATTGCTATTACTAAAACTTGTGATTCAGGACTTGGGAGACTAAACAATTGGGAAGTCAAAGAAGGACACACAAAGATTGGGATCTTGCAGCAGGTGAATTGCTAAGTCTTGAATGAGTAGGATGCCACTGGAGAGAAATTGTGGTAGAGGTCCTTCGTGACGGGTCACAGAGAACCTATTTGAGGAAAGAGGATGACAAGGTGGGCCAGAATCTACAAGACAGATTCATGGTGCTGCTCAAAAGTGTTCCAGGAAGACCATAATTGGAGGACCAGTTTAGGTTAAACTTTCTTCTTGATAACAAAGTTGTTTGAGGTATAGTGAAGGCAAACAGTTGATTACTTCTCCTCAACGACAAACTTTTAAATACATTCACAAGGAATGCTGACCTGTTTTTCCTCAGATCTGGTGCTGTATTAGTTGGGATGTTGGGTTTGTAAGTTGACCCATTTGGAGGACTTGAGGTCTGAAAAGACTCTTCTAAAGAGGCAGATCTGATGCTCCTTTATAATGTAGTCAGATTTGCTGTCATCTCTGGGCTGATGAGGGTGATGTTACATGGATTTTGCGTGTGTGTGTGTGTGTAAAAGTCAGTCATGGAGATAAACAAATGGTCACAAGTTTGAGGACTACCTATAATACATTAATTTTAAGCACATCTGCTGTTAAAAACTTTGGAACTGTTCCGATTGCTGCTTTTACAGCTTTCTTCTTCATTTGCTTCCCTTGTATTTAAATTTTTGAATTGACTGGATTTTAAGGCGTGGGAAGAGCAAAGTGGTGCAAGTTGACGCGAGATGGAACATCCTTTTCTTTTTTTAATAGCCTGATTTTTGAATTGCCTATAACAACCTGACATATCAAAAAAAAAACCTCAGGACAATTTTCTGGTATGGCACAAAACTGAAGGGAGAATCTTTTGCTGCTTACATCTGGCATTCTGTACAACTCCATAAAGCTATAAAGAAAAAGGAGCAACTTCAATAAATCCAAGGAAACTAATCAAGGAGAGAAGCAACCTAGAGCTAAGGAGGAACTTCCTGACACTTAGAACAATTAACCAGTGGCACAACCTGCCTCCAGAAGCAGTGAATGCTCCAACACTGGAAGTTTTTAAGAACAGACTGGACAGCCATTTGTCTGAAATGGTATAGGGTTTCCTGCCTGAGCAAGAGGGTTGGACTAGATGACCTCCAAGGTCCCTTCCAACATTATTATTATTATTATTATTATTATTATTATTATTATTATTATTATTATTATTATTATTATTATTATTATTATTATTATTAGCCTTGGTGGAGCAGTGGGCTAATGCCTCCTTAAGTAACACCAGCTGCCTGCAATTAATGCAGGTTCGAGTCCCACCAGGCTCAAGGTTTACTCAGCCTTCCATCCTTCCGAGGTAGGTAAAATGAGGACCCAGATTGTTGGGGGCAATTAAGCTGACTTTGTAATAATGCCGCTGGGGTGTGTGTGTGAAAGCCCTAATAAGCAGGCATATACATAGAATGAAGGCTACTGCTAAGCTTGTAAGCTGCCCTGAGTCTTCGGAGAAGGGCGGGATATAAATGGAATTAAAATAATAATAAAAAAATTATTATAGGATATGTAGGTGGTCCTCCACTTACAATCACAATTGATCCCCAAATTTTTGTTATTAAGCAAGACAGTTGTTAAGTGAGTTTGGCCCCATCCTGTGACTTTTCTTGCCACAATTGATGAGTGAACCACTGCAGTTGTTAAGTTAATAACGTGGTTGTTAATGGAATCGGGCTTCCCCGTTGACTTTGCTCGTCAGAAGGTCACCAGAGGGGATCATGTGACACACACACACACACACACACACACACACACACCCAGGACACTGCAACTGTCATAAATACATGCTAGTTGCCAAGCATCTGAATTTTGATCACATGACCATGGGGATGCTGCAACAGTTGTAAGTGTGAACAACAGTTGTAACTCCCTTTGTCGGTGCTGTTGTAACCTTGAATGGTCACTAAACAGATGGCTGTAAGTGAAGAACTACCTGTATATACACTTGCTTTGGTTATTGTGGGATCAATATAGTTCCTTTCTAGGGCTGCAGAAGTCCAGCTGGCCACAGGAAGGATGTTGGCAAAAAGTGGTTTGTGTTTCTTTCCTACCATCTAGTGCAGGGGTGTCAAACTGTCGGCCCACAGGCCGGACGCGTCATGACAAAACCGTGACCACCGCATTGCCGGCAATGGGAAAAAAGCTTCGATACGTCGCGCGATGTCACATGACATCGCGAGTTTGACATGTCTGATCTAGTGGTTGCTCAGATTTAACCAGCCCAGATAGCATTTCATCATCGTCATCATCATCATATCTACCTGCAGGTGCTATAATTGAGAAGCCGACAAGATGTGTAACATGGATTGTGTTGCCAATGCCGTAAGGAAGGTTCTGAGGACCGTAAAAAGGGTATTTGACAAGACGAAAGGTAAGGAAAGGGTTGTTGAAAAATCCAACATTGTTTGTACTATACACAGATTAGCCTTAATAAAGCTTTATGCAAAGCTGTGATGGTTAGCTCTTGATTTATCCCACTGTTAGAATATTTAGCACCATATGCTAACTAAACAAATCCTGGTCAAGTAGCCATTTCAGCATCTTCAAGAAATGGGGGAGGAGGATGGCGAGGAAGCCACACGTTTACAAAATAAAACAAAAGGACCGTGTTATTTTGAGAGGTGCAAATTTAAAGGGGAAAAATGTACTCTAATTCACTATCTTACCTGTACTTTGGCCAAAAGGGTTCAGGTGATCCCTTTTCAGGTGAGGCTCTTTATGGTGATAAACTGTGACGAGTAACTTCAGGATCCTTAAAAAACAGTGTATGGATGTGGATTAATTCCAGTTGCATTGAAAAGCACGCAGGGAAGAAAAATATAGAAATTTATCAAATGAAGTTAAGCAGACCACTGTATCTTAAAACACATGCATTGATAATATAATTTGCTAGCCATGTTTTGACATCAGGATGTCTTCATCATCAAAAGATAAATCTTCCCACGTTTCAAAATCTATTTCATGCATCGAATTGATTTTATACGCTTTCCTGTTTCTTCGGGCTTTGAGCCATGGATTCAACACGCTCCTTGTAACTGTCTGACTCTAATTACCTCCAGGTCATACAACAGGCAGGCCAATGAGCTGATTATGTAACTTAAGTGATGACATCACTAAATATTTGGCCTTAGCCTGTCTCCAAATCTTGGTGTCTTCTTTCCTCATAGCAAGTTCCAATATTCTAATTGTGGGCATTCACAGTATATAGTATACACAACATGAATGGCTTTATGTTGTGAATGCGCATTGAGGGGCACATGACATGGATTTTGTAACTTTTGTAACTAACATAGTTACTTTGTATTTTAATTTAACTTATTTTTCTCTCTTTTAAAATGGTCTTAAGGCTCATCACAGACTGGAATGTGGGAAAACTTTTTATCCTATTGCTGTATGGATTGATTGATCGATTGATTGATTGCTTTTAATACTCCTATCCTGAAAAGATAAACTGGCTGGAGACTGTCTCCTAATAAGAAAAAATTTGTTAGTGCAAATGGGGATCTGGTTTGTCTCTTGAGCAGGGGGTTGGACTAGAAGACCTTCAAGGTCCCTTCCAACTCTCTCATTCTGTTATTCTTTATGAACTCTAAACAACCTTTTTCCTTAAATTTTATGCCCCTTCTGGCGTCAAACCTCATTTTAATGAACATATGGGATGCAAATATGTAACATGTTTGACTACATGTAACTGATTTCCTATGCAAAGGGGAAGTTACTTTTATCCTGCTCAATCAACTTTTCTCTTGCAGTTTCTTTGTTGTGATAACTATAAAAAGGAATGTTTCATAGGGAGATTCCACTTTATCAGGGTACCCTAATAATTTGCTTTTAAATGATCTTCCAATTCAGTTGCTTATTGTGAAGGTAAACAGAGGCAGAACCTAGGGCCAGATTTGCTTATCAACATCCAATTTTGTTTTAAAGACTGAAGTCACATATTCTTGGTTTTAGCTTATCATATTTTGGAAATTCAGCCTATAACAGCTTTATCTGATATAGGGACTACCTCATGTATTAGGACTGCAGTCACAGAATATTCATTCAATATGGCAAATGCTTTATTGCATTCCTGTTATAGTCCCTGATGAGTCGAGTTCTGCCAGTGGCATTGACACAAAATGAAGAGTTCTTTATTTACCATTTTATTACCTTTACTCTTAGTACATGAAGTAAATCCAAGAATAAATAAAATACAGAGGTCATAAAGCTTGTCAGTAAAGTTTCTAGTTTTTTTCATCACTAATGAATTCTTCTCTGTAGAACACTGTTACTCAGTCTTGGCAATACCTCAGCCAGTCTTGGGGCTAGGGAATTCTGGGAGTTAAAGTCTGCACATCTTAAAGTTGTCACTTAAGACAACTTTAAAGTAGGGAATCCAAACATTTTGCTCCTAAGTTCCTATTCCAACTCTTCTCCTAGATCGGGGGTCTTCAAACCTGGCCCTTTTATGACTTGTAGACACGCTGGCTGAGGAATTCTGGGAGTTGAAGTCCACAAGTCATAAAAGGGCCAAGTTTGAAGACCCCTGTCCTAGATGAACAAATAGCTTTGAGCTTTCTCATTCGCCTAGTAAATATTCTTACTCAGTAAAGCTACTTCCTGTTCTTTCCTGACCTCTGACCTTTTGGTCTTCCCATTTATTTCTCTTTCAGAAGTCATTGAGCACCCCCTTGAGGAACCCAAACCAGGACCTGACAAAACAGATTGAGGATGTGGTGGACTTCACCATCCGGGATATGCAAAGATCTTCTATATTGTTAAAGAACTCCATTTAATATTGTGTCAAAATTCCTAAAAAGAATAAAAGTCATGTTGAACTGAATCTTTGTGTTGGCTTTCATCTGAAGTATCTAAGTCTAAGAAAGGAGCTACTAAGCTGAGTTGGCTTGTAAAGTTGCAAATGGATGATGGAAAGGCTCTAATGCAACAAATCACTCTTTCTCTTAATTTATTCTGCTCTGGGAGCTTGAAAATCAGGTGACAACAAGTTAGGAAGCATGCTAACCACATATTTATGTCATTTTTTATCCTATATCAAAAGCAACAGGTTCAGACTAGGCAATAATTGCCTACTCCAGGGTGGAAGTGAAAATGGGTAAAATTATGGAAAGTATTAGATTCCACCTCCACAGCAAAAGCCATACACCTTTCCAGTTATTTAGTCATATCAAATATCTCACATCTTTTCATATCTGGGTTCCATTACATACATTCTTCATACTACTCATCTCTGGCTCTGAAGATGCCCGTCCCTTTCCAGTTACACTGCTTCATTCCAAAGACTCTGTTGACATTTTTCTAGTTTTTAACCCAGTTTATCCAAACCCAGAGGAAAGGTTATTATTATTTACTTATTGCAACATTGCGAGACTGGTAGTAGATTGTTTCTCTGTTGGTTTTGTTCTCCTACCTCCCACCCTTTCCAGTCCCACAACCTGCCTGAGTCAGAGGAGAAGTACAGCTTTATCTGTGATCTTGAACTTAATCCTTAAATATCAGTTTCACACTCTGGAAAGAGACTGGCCAGCTTGATTCTCCTGCTTTTATCAGCAGTTTGAATTAATCAGAAGTGGTGAATGCTCTTAACACTGGAAGTTTTTAAGAAGAGACTGGACAGCCATTTGTCTGAGATGGTATCTGGTTTCCTGCCTGAGCAGGTGGTTGGACTGCATCAGCATTGCGGTTGCCCTCAGGGGGCCAGGAGGGCGTGGCCTACTGGGTGGGCGTGGCTAGAGTGCGTATGGCCTACTGGGTGGGCGTGGCCAGCTCTGCATCCTTCGCATCAAGGGTGCCCAGGGGGGCCTGGGCAGGCGTGGGACAGATCTGAGGGTCTCTGGCAGAAGGAGGGTCTCTGGGCCAGGGCCAAGGCAACGGGGGCCGTTCCCTCACTGTTTCCAGGATGGCTTCGTGGGCCGCATGAAACCACTTCGTGGGCCGGATCTGGCCCCCGGGCCTTGTGTTTGACATGTCTGGACTAGAAGATCTCCAACGTCCCTTTCAACTCTGTTATTCTGTTTTGTTTTGTTCATAGGGGTTCCTGATGGTGTGATTGAACCTCTGCCTGCTAGCACCCCATTTTTACTTTTTGGACCATACCATTGCAATACATGTGAAAAACAAGAAGATCTGGACCTTTTTTTGACCATATGTTGTCAACACTCCTGCAAGCATCCATTGAGCTGACACAGCTGCCAACATTCTCTTAACATTCAATTCAATTGAGAAAGCATATAACCAGCACACATTGCTCTTCATTCACACTTTCATATGCTTTGTGTGCATTCTCTGGACCATTGTCAAGATTAGTGCAGACAATGCTGGTTGGGGAATGCTGGGAGTTGAAATCCACACATCTTCAAGCTGCCAAGATTGAGGAACACTTATTCAGACAGTTGCGGGGAAAATGGGGTGGTGGTGAGAGCAGGAGAGAGAGAGGAGAGGGAGAGAGAGGAGAGGGAGAGAGAGAGGGGAGAAACAGGACAAAAGCAGAGGGGAAGAGGAGAGGGGAAGAGAGCGAGGGAGGGAGAGTGAGGAAGAAGAGAGGGATGGAGAGGAAGAGGGAGGGAGAGGGAGAAAAAGAGGGAGAGGGGGAATGGAGGAGGGAAAGGAAAGGGAGAGGGGAGAGAAGAGGAAGAGAAGGAATGGAGGAGGGAATGGAGGAGGGAAAGGAGAGAGGGAGAGAGGGAGAGAGGGAGGGAGGGAGGGAGGGAGGGAGAGGATGAGGGAGAGAGAGAGGGAGAGAGGAGGGAATGGAGGAAGGAAAGGGGAGAGGGGGAGAGAGAACACAGTTTTTATGGGGAAAGAAATCTCTCCCGCTGGGATGGAGTTATTCCTGTTATTTTTATCAAAACAAAAAACTCAGATGCTGGCAGGATAACGTGACGACATTGTCACAACCAGGTGCTTTTCATAATAGTTGCATAGTTGCAACAGAGAGCCTATGTGCATGCGTGAGATGGAGATAAACAGAATATGGACTTCTTTGACGATGTAAAAATTCAAACTGCTGATAAAAGCAGGAGAATCAAGCTGGCCAGTCTCTTTCCAGAGTGTGAAACTGATGTTAAGGATTAAGTTCTGTCAGGAAATTTCTCCTTAGTTCTAGGTTGCTTCTCTGCTTGATCAGTTTCCATCCATTGCTTCTTGTCCTGCCTTCAGGCACTTTGGAGAATAGCTTGACTCCCTCTTCTTTGTGGCAGCCCCTGAGATATTGGAACATTGCTATTATGTCACCTTCTCGTCATTAAACTGTCTCTTGGTTGGTGGAGGAGAACTTGACTTGCTCATGATGTACCTTATCTATCCTCAAGAGTTTCAAGGTTATCTGATGTAAAGAAAATAGAAAGTGTGCTTCAAACTACTTAGCAGGTACAGGGCTCCCTACAAGCCCTGCTAATGTCACTACAGTGTACAGTGTAAGTTTATGATGCAACACGCTACTTCTCAAGTTATGACCATAATGGAGTCTGCCCATCAGGATCATCACTCGTGATGTCATAAATCGGGTTACCCATGTGACTGCTCTGATTTTACAACCATTATACAGCAGTCATTAAGTGAATACCACAGTCATAAAGTGGCCACTAAGGTGATTAAGCAAACACCACAGTCATTAAGTGAACTAGTGGAGTTCACTATGGGTGCGGTTTTGCCAAAAACTGTCCTAAAATGGAGTCATGTGATCATAGGCCGCAGCAGCCACAAACGCAGCCCGGTAGCCAAGCACCTGAAGTATGGTTATTTGCCCATGTGGGGGTGGGTGACCATCAGAACTTCAAATCTGGGTCATAAGTACCCCCAGAGAGGTCTGTTGTAACTTCAAACTGTAACTAAGCAACCGGTCATAAGTCAAGGACTACTTGTACAAATGAGCGTCAGAATGTCACACTAGAGGTTGACTGTAACACAGTGATGTCCTGATGGTTTCATTAATTGTCCCCTCTCCATGGACTGGGATCAAAATCAGAGTGAAAGCTACCCCGGTGGAAATGTCCCTTGTGTAAGGGACCAGAAGCTCCCGATTGCAAAGATGTCTCTCAAATCTTAATCACAGAAAGCTCAAGTTGGCAAGGAATGCTAAAAATATGCTTCTTTAAATAGAACGCGAGAGACAAAATGGAATTAAAAAATTCTAGTATCAGCTTCTGGTCACACAAAACAGACAGCTGAATTTCATCCCACATATTTGTAGCTGTTCTTACTGTTTTGTTTTGTTTTTCATGGCACAGGAATCCCCAAAACTATAAAACTCAATGCAGTATTAAATTAAATTATAATTAAAAGGGGTATACGTATTTTTCTATTTGGGTCATGTTGAGAGGAATGGAAAATAGAGGGGAAAAAGGTGAGATAAGGAGAACTGCAAATATATTGATCATTATTGCCAATATGTTGATACTTATCAAAGTAATACACAAAGTTAAGGACCACTTCGACTTATGACCTCAATTAGGAGCAGAAAGCAAGACGATTGTTAAGTGATTTGTGCCCGATTTTATGAGCTCTTGTTGCCATGGTTGTTAAGTGAATCACTGCAATTGTTCAATGAATCATGGGGCCATTAAGCGGATCTGGCTACCTCACACGGAGCCCTAGGACCATGGGGCTGGGGGACTGTTGGAACTTTGGATCTGGGTCCTAAGTACCCCCAATTTCAAACAGTTGTTAAGTTGAAGATTATCTCTATATAAGGTTGATATTCAAAAAGGTTTTCAAGAAATGGATGGATCACTAAAGTCATATTGAAGTCATCTTGCTTTCTGAATTAGTCCTCGGGCTTCAACACAAGGATAGGGAAAAGGATATTTCACATTACAGGAAGTCCTCAACTTACAACAATTCATTTAGGGACCATTCAAAGTTACCACAGCACTGAAAAAAGGGACCTATGACCATTATTCATGCTTAACAACCGTTGCAATTTCTCCAGAGTCATGTGATCAAAATTCGGACGCTGGGCAACTGGTTCATTTTTATGACGGTTGCAGTGTCCTGGGATCATGTGATCACATTTTGTTATCTTTGGACAAGCAAAGTCAATGGGGGAAGCCAGATTCACTTACCAACCGTGTTACTAACTTAACACCTGCAGTGATTCACTTAACAGCTGTGGCAAGAAAGGTGGTAAAATGGGGCAAAACAGCATACATTTTGGGCTCATTTGTGGTCCTAAGTCAAGGACTACCTGCATTAGCTTTCTCACTTCCAATTTTCGGCAAGACCTGTCAGTGGGATCCCTCCATGCCATTGTTGCAAAATCAAGAGATAATTTAATTAGTCCCTTATTGCATGTTTACAATTATGTCTGTCCGATGAATATTACTCTTCTTGCTCCCGTGATAAAATATTGAGAATATCAGGACCATTTCTCCTTTGTGGTGTAGTGATTTTTCCATTCAGCATAGCACACATCTAGAACGTAAGAAGGAAGTTTCTTGCTCGTATTTGATACCCTAATCTCTCCATCAGCAACTACATCCTGTTCCCATCAAATGGCAATGGAACTTATTCCTGTCCCTGAAGTCATTCTGTTGTCATAGCAACAAGGGACTCTGACTTGACAAGCCTATGGCAACCGGGAGAGATAGTTGCTATGGCAGTAGTTGGCAGGGCCGCAAAAACAAAATGGTGCAGGAGGCCCAACTGAGAAATTTCAAGGCAAAGGCCAGAAGCATCTGCTTGATTATCTCTTTCCGATGCTAGAATAGTCGCACGCCATCAAATAGGTGAAGCATCTGTGTCATTTCGATGCTTAACGTGACGACACTGATGGGAGCTCACAGGAAAAGAGGTAGTTGCAAGATTACCTGGGGATTTCTGAGTTTTTTCAGAGAAGTTTCTCAGGCTACAGAAATAATCGACTTTCTAGGACCCCTTTATCAGAAGGGAGGGTATGCCAAAAGGGAAAGGTCCTAAAATCTCACATACCATAAAGGGCCTATATTACCCTTCAATCATAATCATATTTGCACCTTGTGCTGCAAGGACAAAGCAAAAAACAGCTGAAGAAAAACAGAGAGCACAACAACTCAACTGTGTTGCTCTTTTCAAGCCGCTAAAGGAGGGGTGGGAAACTATAGCCCCTTTATGACCTGTGGACTTCAACTCCCAGAATTCCTGAGCCAGCCTGGCTGAGGAATTCTGGGAGTTGAAGTCCACAGGTCATAAAGGGGCCATAGTTCCCCACCCCAGCGTGGCATTAAACAAATGGAATATATTTGTGGCCAGAGGAAAGCCAACTTGATGCAGAAGAATATATGAGGGACATGTAATTTTTAAAATGCATGTACTGTTTCCGGCTGCCTGTAAGAGGTAAAAGTTGAAATTCCAAGTGAACAATAAAAATATTAGGTGGGTGGACCTATTTCTTTAAGCTAGTAGAAGGACTATTCTCAATCCGTCATTGCTTCTTGTGAAACACCTAAGTTTGTCTTTGGGAAGCATCTGTGGCTGGTCCTTCGCCATGAGGACCAGCCACACAGGTCTCTTCACTTGTTGGACCACTGATGGAACGAGAATTCTCAGATGTTGCTGAACCATCAACATAACCATTAGCATGGTCTCAATATTCAACTCTGCCTGAACTGAAGATGGAGCAGAAATAACATATGTTTTCCACTGCTCCATTTATTATGAACTATAATAAATATTTCTTTTTGTGGTGTTTTCTTTAAAAAAAGAAGAAGAATACAATGGGATTCTTGATTGTGAAGAGAGACCTTAATGCCTTATGAGCTACCCAGGAATATGTGATTGCAAAGGGAGGCATGCACATTTTAAAGAAATAAGTAGGTAAATGTAATTTTTTTGCTATCTAAACTCCATTCATCATTTTTAATCTCCCTTGGGTTGCATTTTAACCGATAGGCTGCTAATAGAGTTATTGATTTTTAAAATTATCAAATATGCCAGTTCTCTAGACTTGGTATTCAGGTAGTCCTTGACTCACAACTTACATTTGTTTGGGGACTATTTGAAGTTACAACAGGACTGGGGAAAAAATGACTTATGACTGTTTTTCACTTACGACCGTTGCAGCACCCCTATTGGTCATATGATCAAAAGTCAGATGCTTGGCAACTGACTTGTATTTATGACGGTTGCTGTGTCCCAGGGTCATGTGAATCCCCTTTTGTGACCTTCTGACAAGCAAAGTCAATAGGGAAGCCAGATTCGCTTAACAACCGTGTTACTAACTTAATAACTGCGATGATTCAATCAACAAGAGTGGCAAGGAAAGTTATAAAATGAGGCTACTCACATAACACTCTTTTTTAGCAAGAGAAATTTGGGGCTCAGTTGTGGTCATAAGTTGAGAACTACCAGTATTTCTTCATGAAGGAGAACTTTCATAACGACAAAATGTATTTTTAACATCTGAAGAAAAAGAGTTTCTTCTTGGTGAGTGCTCCTTTGCAACTAAATGTGCTTTCAGTAAGTTTTAAAGGATGCTATTGAGTTGTGGGTCCTCGACCGCATGGTGATACAACAGACACTTGTTACAGCATGGCAGCTCTTTATTAGGAAGCTCTGAACTGGACTATAGGGGCTACCTGTACCCCCTTATATACCTGGCTAGGTACACAGGTAGCCAATCCCTTTATATGGTTTTCCCGCCGGGCGTCACGGTACAGCGCCACCTGATGGTGGCAGTGAGCCGCTGCTTATATTTTATTTATCCCCATACATAACAGATGCCTTTGTACATTCTGAAGCCTATACAAGCTGCCACCTCTCCTAGGTTGATTTTAATGCAGTATTCTATGTTAGCGTTTCTCAACTTGGCAAGTTTAAGATGTTGTGTGCTTCAACATCAGTTTAAAGCAGCTGTCTGGGGAATTCTGTCTGGGAGCTGAAGCCTGCACATCTTAAGCTTACCAAGGTTGAAAAACACTCTTCTAGCTTATACTTCCAGGGTGCAAGTTTTCAATAGCAGCTTACTTTGTATGGTGCTGTGATCACATACATTAGAACAGGGCTTTTCAACCAGTGGTACGGGTACCACCTGTGGTACATTGGCACCTGGCAGGTGGTACGCGCCCATCCTAGAAAAATGGTAGTGGGGGAGGGGAATGAGCTGAACCGGTGGCAGCACCACACAAGCCTGAGTGAGAGATGGCTGGAGCTGCAGGGCTGTCAGGGCTCAGTGAAAGCACCAGGATCAGCGCTTCTTCGGGGCTGTCAGGGCTCAGTGGAAGCACAAGGATCAGCGCCAGGCTCCAGCTGGAGCTCGACGCTGATCCTGGTGCTTCTGAGCTCAGAAGAAGCACTGATCAGCTGGAATGTTGCAGCATCTCCAGGGTCTTGTGATTTACATTCATATGCTTGGCAACTGATTCATATTTATGACGGTCACAGTGTCCCAAGGTCATGTGAAGTGACCAAAACCTGTTGCAACCACCCAGCAGATGGGGGGGGGGAAATAAAAACCAAACACCCCCCACCCACAAGCTGTGGCTTGGGGGACACTTTTTTCAATGCCATTGTAACTTGGAACAGTCACTAAGCGAACTGTTGTAAGTCGAGGACTACCTGTACTTCATCACTTTTTTCCTTTTTTTTTCGGTCATCAAATTTTTGACACCTTGCTAGGTGACTGGTGGTACTCAGATGTTGCCATATCCTAAAAGTGGTACAATGGGTGAAAAGGTTGAAAAGCCCTGCATTAGAATACAAATCATTTTGGGTCAGGTTAGCTGTTTATGATCTGCTTCTGCTGATAAATGATCTTATTTGCAATTGTGTTTGGAAGCCAAGGTCATCTGCATTGTAAAATTCTTGTGATGATTACTGTAACCATGTTCCTGGCCAATCTAGTCCCATAAGACAAAATTATTCAAAGAGATGGTGTCTGAGCCCCTCAGACCAGACATATTTGCCTTTAATCCTTCCCTTTCTCCCTTTCTTTCTTTTACCTATGTGCTTTCGGGGCTTGCCATACTGTTGGGGGAGGGTGCTTGCATGAGGAATGTTATTTGCTTTGCACTGCTCTGGGTGAGATGCCGTCCCTCTGGGCGAGAGGAATGTGATCATCTGCCTTATGTCCAGACAACGGAGCGTGGGACCTTTGGGAATCAAAACCAGGAGAGATCTTGAGATGGGCACTAAATCTCCAGCTTCTCATAACACTGTGGCACCTGTGGATTGGCTGGATTTCAACTGGACAGATGGACATTGGGGGGGGAGAAGAGTTTTGAATTGCCTTTTTGATGTAATCCTTTACGCGCCAAATCCTCAGACCTTGCTTTGCTCTCTTGTCATCACTAACTCTCAATAAAAGGTTCCTTTTGAGACAATGCCTGTTTCAAGAGTTCTGCTTTCTTGGGCGACCTAGTTGAGGCAGGTCCTTACAGATGGCTTGCATCTGTTGGTGTTGGTGTTGAAAATCAGTCCGCCTGTTCCCCGTTTTTGTGATGAAATCTTTCAAAAGATGGGAGGTGCCTGCAGTTGCCTCTTTTGAGTGGTAAAGCTGGTTCTGCATACTTGTTTTGTGACATATTCCCTGTGAAGATAACAGAGTGGCCCTTCCTATCTGTTTTCTTATCTGGGTGTGTTAAGGTATCAATCATTCTCTGTTATGTATACTTTTTTATTAAGAACGTTGATTATAATTGTTAATCTGATTGTTAACCCTTATACAAACTAAACTGAAAGAAAAAAGAATGCTAAAAAGGAGTGAAAATTGAAAAGGAAAAGAAGAAAAGGGAAGAGAAAGAAAAAAAGGAAAAAAATAAAGAGGAAAAAATGCAAGGTAAAAGAAAAAGAGAAGAAAAAGTACGAATATAATAAAGAAAGTAAAAAATATATAAAGAAGTGACTTCCAACTCTCATCACAACAACTATAACAAAGTTAGTACTCTTTAACCCATCTAAAGTCACAAACATTTATCTCTTCATCCCATATCCCATCTCTTATCTATAAACAAATGCATAAAACATCATCTTTTCAGTCCCAGAATTAGCAGAAAGTCCATGAGGGATGCTGAAGTATCTAGGCTCTCTTCAGCCATAGCAAGTGCATCTATATTTTTTAAAAAAATTAAGATGGGAACCACAACATGCAATCAAATTCCCTCTGCTTTTCATGTGAAATCCCATGCATTGCAAAACACACAAAAAAGATGAAGCTTTAAGCATCCAGCTGCGGCTATCATTTTCATATTTTTGCTCCTCTCATGGATACCCCCAACGTCCATGTCTCAGTAGCAGCCACACACCTTTCCATTTGTATTTCTTCTTGCTTGTTGCAAAGCTCTAATATAGCCAGCTCTCTCTGCCCATTGCATATGTACGGCCCTTATATTCCTGTCCCTCACAACTCTACAGTCAACCTTCCACCCTCTTCAGGATGGCCAGACAGAAAACTCTTGAAAACCTTCGGGAAACACCAGGAATCAACCAGTATTCCTTCCAGCTGTCCAATAGGAGATTTTAAAAACATGGGACTTTTAAAAAGCCACCACCACCATCTGAGGTGTTTCAGATGCTACATCTGAAATCTTCTTACCACCAAACCACCCCAACCAAGAAGAAAAAAAATAAATTGCTGGCACGCACACATCTGATGTAGTACCATAGAATGTAGTCTGGATTTGCAAGCAGGAGGGGATCTTTCCCGGAGGCCAAAGAGGCAGCGGAGCTTGGAAAGTCTGGTATGCAGGAAGAGGGCTGAGACGAACCATCCCTAGCAGTTCACAGAGCACATCTATATATCTATAGTGATGCAGGTAGTTGCTTTAGTCTGGCAAGATTCTGTGTTTGGGTGAACAACAATAAAGAAACTGTTCGGAAGTAATTCCATGTGTTGTTCTTGGGTTTTGGGGCCCGGCACCTCCCTCCATTCACACATTCAATATGTGGTCTATGCATTTGCAAACAAAGAAAAGCAGTTATTATTGCCACTCTGTTGGGAAAGAGTGAGCTATTGAGAGGTTAGGTAGTATTTAGCAGGCGAATTGTGCAATAGCTCAGACTGCAGTTGTAATTTTCAGAGTACATGTGTGAGAACCTCTTTGTAAGTGTGCAGGAGAGTAATAATGACTCAATTGAGTCCAGAGGTAGGATGAGGCAAGAATTCAGGGCCTGCTGCTTATATAAACAAAAACAATCAAATCAGCGATAGTGAAATTGACTAGAATCAGAGCAGAAGAATTAAGCCCCATGTTATGCCCCCATCCTGTGTGAACCCAGGTTAGCACGCGGCTAAGTGTTTTGTCAGCTGCTGTCCCAGCAGCTACGTTTCCAGCATGGAGACAAGACTCTGACAAATCCTGTATAGCTAGGATTCATGCAGCTGAAGCCAGATCTGGCTCCATGTGTGGCAGGGCCAATCTGCTAAGGCCGTCTGCATGGCCCATTTCTTTGCCCGGTTTGTGAATCAGCCTGTAGCTGTAGGCTGAAAGGAATATAGACCACTTCAGCATTCGAGGAGACAGAATCTGAGGTGTCTGCCTGTTTGTAGTGAACAACCCTAGAAGTGGCTTGTGGTCCGTAAAGACCATGAAGTGGCAGCCATACAAATAGTCATGGAACTTTTTAACCCCAGCCACAATGGCCAAGGCCTCCTTGTCAATCTTCGCGTAATTACGCTCAGCAGATGACAATCCTCGAATAATACTGTTTCCCATCAGCCGACAAATGTCTCAACACAGCCCCAAACCCATATGGAGATGCATCATATGCGATGCAGACTGGCAGCTTTTTGTTAAAATGAGTGAGCATCGAGTTTGAGGACAGCAGTGATTTGACTACCTGGAAACTTCTTTTGTGGACATTGCTCCACTGCCACTGAGCTTTTTTGTCTAAGAGCCAGTGTAACGGCTCTGCCACTGCGACCTTATGTGTGATGAATGCATGATAAAAATTAAGAAGGCCCAAGAAGGCCTGAAGCTCCCCCTTGGATGTTGGGTTTGGGGCCTGATGAATCGCTTTCAGCTTTGAATCTGCTGGATGGATGCCTTCGGCATCAATGCAGAACCCAAGGAATTCAGTTGTCTCTACCCCAATCTTGCACTTTTCTTTTTTTAATTTAAGTCCCACTATGCGGAACCACTGAAGGATGGCTTTAAGCTGCTCAGGCAGAACCTCTGTAGACTCCCCAGCAATGAGTACATCATCGAAGTAGGGGCAGACCCCCAGAATGCCCTTGAGTGTGCGCTTCATTACTCCCTGGAAAATCCCTGGGGCTACACTCACCCCAAACTGTAGGCGCTTGACCTTGAAGCGCCCCCCCAATGGGTGACAATGGTTTGGGCAGCCGCTGTTGATAGGCCTGCACCAAATCTAATTTGGTGAACACGCGGCCTCCTTGCAATGAAGCCAAAATGTGGCTGACAAGTGGCACTAGGTACGTGTGTTGTTGAAGTGTCTGGTTAATGTTAATGTTAATGATAATTTTATTTGTATACCGCCCTTCTCCCGAAGGACTCAGGGCGGTGAACAGGGCATATATAAAATACAGGATACAAAAGTTAAAAAAGAATTAAATACAAGGCCCAAGCTAAAACAATAAATAATAATATAAGAACCACAATAAAATCCCAACCCATCCCCCATCAGGCCAGGCCGGCTTGTTCGAATAAATAGGTCTTCAGATCGCGTCGGAAGGAGCGAAGGTCGGGCGCCGTCCGGAGCTCAACCGGCAACCAATTCCATAAGTCCGGGGTGCCCACAGAGAAGGCACTTATAGTCAGCACATATGCGTACTACTCCATTGGCCTTAAGTGGCATTACTATGGGGGTCTCCCACACCCCATTGTCTATGGGCTGCAATACCCCCTGACTGACTAGCTTGTCCAGATCTGCATCGATTTTGGGCTTTAAAGCAAAAGGCACTCGACGAGGCTTGACCCAGGTTGGCGTTACCAGGGGATCAAGCTTGAAAGCTATCGGAGGACCCTTGTACTCTCCTAGGCTTGAACTGAAAACATCCACGAACTCTTGGCAGACAAGTTTGCCGCCTGTGTTTGGTGAATGCCAGTTACTTGGATGCCCAATGCATCAAACCAATCAACCAATCAACCAATGCATCAAACCAATCAAGCCCTATGAGGCTCGTGCATTGGCCATCCACCATCTAGTGGGCCTGTAAACCCCTTGAAATTCACCAGAAGTGTGGCTTCGCCCTTGACCACCACTCGGGAGTTTTGGAAGTCTGTGAGCGGAAGGTCAGATGGCCAAAGTTTGACCCATCTGTTGCTGCGGTTGCATATGTGCCAGAAGGTTCCAATGGAGATGATGGACATAGTGAACCTGTGTCCAGTTCCATTTTGCATGAAACTCCCTGAAGCTTGACCTGAAGTCTAAGCTTCTGTTTAAGTGGGCGGTGGGCACCAGTGCGGAACACGCTCTTCCAGCTGGAGCAGAACTCTACTCGGTGTTGCCCCGGGGCCCCGGTACTTCTCCTGAAAGAGTCTTCCTGCTGGCGGTCCCTCTGGTGACCTCGGCAGACAGCGGCAATGTGGCCTGATTTGCCACACGCCCGGCACGTTGCTATTTGGAATTGACATTCCCTGTGTTGATGGCAGCCTCCACAGCCCATGCATCTAAGGAACAGAACTGCCTTGTCAACTGGCCACAGTCCCTTCTCCTGGTGCCTCTGTAGCTTGTCGACTTCGTAGTCTGAGTCGGTGTCATCCATCCATTCGGTGTCCTTGTGGTGAACGGCTTCGGTGCTTGAAGTGCTTTTGGAGGGCCGCAGCGCTTTCATGGCCCCTCCGGTGGCTTCATCCGCCATGACCTCCTTTAAGGTCTCTTGTAGTGAGAGAGTCTCCTTGGCGAACAGTTTTTGTTGGAGCTCTCGGTTCTGGAGTCCACAGACTAAATGTTCTCTGAGTCTCTCCTCCAAATCCGTGAAATTGCAGAGTCGGGACGCTTGACGAAGAGCAACGATGAATTCCATAGCTGTCTCGCTGGGCTGTTGCTCCCACTGCTCAAAAGCGTGTCATAATTTGGGCTCGAATTGGTCTCAGAGCTTTTCCTTCAAGTCCATATAAGTGACGGACTCAAGCGGCGTTGGTCCAGCCAGGTTTTCGGCAACGTCAAAGGTGGCAGGGCCACACATGCAGAGGAGAGTTGCGGCCTTCAGCCCATCTTTGCCAACCTGGTTGGTGCAGAGGTAATTTTTGACATGGGAAATGTAGGACGCCCATCTCTCTGGGTGTGTGACATCGAACTCTGAGTTTTCCCACTTTCACCATGGTGAGTTGCTTGCGTTTCTTGTTGCTCACGTTGCCTTGTGCTGCTGGCTTCTGTGTAGGCCCTAGGACGGATCCTTAGGGTGAGGTGGTCTCCAGCATGTCTTGCTCGCAGACCGAGGGGGGGGGGAAACGTGGTCCCTGCCAGGGTCTTTGCTGGCCTCTCCCCCTAGTGATTTCAGACTCTTTCGATGAAGCAGAACATCCCACCTTCGTTGCCACTGTTAAATCTTCGGTTTGTTAGGTATTGAGTGAGACAGGAGTGTTGAAACAGCAACAAGTTTATTAACTCAGAACAGAAGCAAGCTAATAGCTGCTGCGGACCAATAGGTTTAAAGTAACAGTTTCCTGCCCCAAACCTAATTATCAGCCTGGAGACAGAAAGTCTGGCTTCAGTAACAGCAACCATTACAGAACACAGAAAAGTAGGTCAGACATTAAGCAAGTGATTTTAAACAGAAATGGCTAATACATTACACCACAGTTCATTGAAAAGGCTACTGTGTCCTTTGCACCAACTTCCACTTGG
Organism: Vipera berus; assembly: GCF_964194415.1. Classification (NCBI taxonomy): domain Eukaryota; kingdom Metazoa; phylum Chordata; class Lepidosauria; order Squamata; family Viperidae; genus Vipera; species Vipera berus. Next base: position 268,230,093 of record NC_138203.1, on the reverse strand, counting down.
GAGATGCAGGATTACTTTATGATTTCTATGTATTTATTTACAATTTATAAACCTGCACAACTCTATACTGACTCTGGGTGGTAACAAATTTAAAGCAAGTCCCATATGATTAATATTGTCCAATGTGATTAATATTTATATGTTACTTATATGTAACAGTGTAGTCTATACATATTTTTATTTTATTTTTTTATTTTAATCCCATTTATATCCCGCCCTTCTCCGAAGACTCAGGGCGGCTTACAATCTAAGCACAAATCAAATGTGCTTAGCAATAGCCTTCATTCTATGTATATGCCTGCTTATTAGGGCTTTCGCCCCCCCAAGCGGCATTATTACAAAGTCAGCTTATTGCCCCCAACAATCTGAGTCCTCATTTTACCTACCTCGGAAGGATGGAAGGCTGAGTCATGTTGTATATAGTATGTTAAAGGTGTGGTATGTATGTGTACACTTTGAGAGCAAGCAACTAAATTTCATTTTTAATGCGTGCCATTGTGCCCACAGTAAAAAAATGACAATAAAGGTTGTCTGTCTGTCTGTTTGTCTGCCTGCCTGCCTATCTATCTATCTATCTATCTATCTATCTATCTATCTATCTATCTATCTATCTATCTATCTATCTATCTATCTATCTATCTCTTCTCCGCAAGCTGCATTGGCTTCCAGTTGCCCTCCGGGTGAGATTCAAGGTGCTGGTGATGACCTATAAAGCCCTAAATGGCGTGGGTCCGGATTACCTTAAGGAGCACCTGCTACTAGCATCAGCTTCCCATCGTCCTGTGCGCGCCCACAGGGAGGGCCTCCTTAGGGTTCCGCCGGTTAGAGATTGCCGGCGGGTGATTCCCAGGGGGAGGGGGTTCTCTGTGAGTGCGCCCGCCCTTTGGAACAAACTGCCGATGGAGCTTCAGACTGCCCCCGACCTTCACTCTTTTCGCCGGGACTTAAAAACCTGGTTGTTCGAATTGTCTGGCCTGGCCTGAGGGATTTTAAATTTTAAAGTATTTAATTAAATTATATTAAATTATATTAAATTAATTTTTAAAATTTTAATTTTATTGTTATTAGGAATTGTGGGCCTGTACTAATTTAATTCCATTTTATTCTTTTTTGTACTGTTTTAATTGCCCTGTGAACCGCCCTGAGCCCTTCAGGAATAGGGCGGTATATAAATTCAACAAACAAACAAACAAATAAATAAATAAATAAATAAATAAATAAATAAATAAATAAATAAATAAATAAATAAATAAATATCCACAAATTTAAAAAACACCATAGAGGAAACCAACTTATATCATGACAGGAACACACAATACACATCAGGTGGATCAATTCCAGTCTTACCCAGAATCTTGTTTTCAGAAATTATTTCTTCATTAATTTGCAAGGCTTTGTTGAAGCCTTGCAAGGTGAGGACCATCTGAAATGAGTCAGTTTGGTGTAGTGGTGAAGGTGCTAGTTTTGAAACCAGGAGACAGTGAGTTCTAGTAAAGTCTCAGGCATGAAAGTTTGCTGGGAGGAATCTGGGCCAGTGACTTCTCTCTGCTTTACAGGGTTATTGTGGGGAAAATAGGAGGAAGGAGGAGTTTGCTGCCTTGAGCTACTTATAAAATAATAAAAGTGGGCTAAAAATCCAGTAAATAAAACAGGGGTCTTCAAACTTGGCCCTTTTATGACTTGTGGACTTCAACTCCCAGAATTCCTCACCCAGCGAGCCTGGCTGAGGAATTCTGGGAGTTGAAGTCCACAAGTCATAAAAGGGTCAGGTTTGAAGACCCCTGAAATAAAACTTTTCTTGCCACAGCAGAGAAGGTGAAGCAAATGACACCGGATATGGATGAGATGCAAAGGGCAACCATTTTGTCAAATCTTACTGGATGGGAGAAAGTGTTCCCTCAAGAGTAAGAGTCGGTGGAAAACTCATTTGCTCACCAGTGCTGCCAAGGAAGGAAGGAAGGTTGTTTCCAGTTGTAGATAAACCATCACAAGGTCAGGAGAAAATCTGTTTCTTGATTCAAATAACCTCATGCTATAGAGGCAGGCAGAGGCCATCTGGAAGCGATGCAAAGAGGTGCCCCAAGAAAAATAAACACAAAAGCAAATGAAAGAAAAGAGGAGGTTTTTCAAATGGCATTCAAAACTTTATACCCTGTCTTTCCACCCAGAATAATATTTGTACATTTACTGTCGTAAGAAAAACTTTTAAGGATGTAAGTAATAAACGACAGGCAGATTTGAATACAGCTCCAAATTCCACCCCACCCCTCCACCCGCAAAGTGTGGTAGTTTGATATAAGATTTTCACCACCACCACCACCCCAATTCTCAGAACGTGAAATCTTTTTTGTCCCAATATAAATGTGCATTTCTTTTTCACCGGACGATTGCGCTAAGTCATGTCTGACTTCTTGGCTGCAGCTTTCCGTTTGGACGCTGCATGGGGTAAAATCGGTCAGCTTTGAAAATAGGCAGAACATCCTGGAATAACCTTACAATGATCGGCTTTCAACTGCAGCCACTGGAAGGGATTATGGGCGGACACTTTAATATTGGAGAGCCTGCCATTCGACCCACGGCCACTAGGGTGAGCATGTGAGCTTTGAATACGTTCTCCTACCATCAATCTTAGAAGAAGGTAGAAATGTAGAATACAATAGAGCTGGAGGGGACCTTGGAGGTCTTCTAGTCCAGCCCCCTGCTCAAGCAGGAGAACCTATACCCTCTCATACAAGTGACTGTCTAGTCCACCTCGGCTCTTTTGTGACTCCTGGACCTCAACTCCCAGAATTCCTGAGTCAGCTATGCTGACTCAGGAATTCTGGGAGTTGAAGTCCAGGAGTCATAAAAGAGCCGAGGTTGCCTACCCCTGGTCTAGTCTCTTCTTAAAAACCTCCACTGATGGAGCGCCCACGATTTCTGGGGGCAAGCTGTTCCACTGGTTAATTGTCCTCACTGTTAAGGAACTTTCTCCTTAAAGGTAGGATCAGGCCAGGCATGACCCATCTATTCAAGAGTTCCACTTTTCCCACAGTGGCTAACCTCTTGAGCAGGGGTCTTCAAACTCGGCCCTTTTATGACTCATGGACTTCAACTCCCAGAATTCCTCAGCCAGCATGCCTGGCTGAGAAATTCTGGGAGTTGAAGTCCATGAGTCATAAAAGGGCCGAGTTTGAAGACCTCTGCTCTTGAGGTTTGGTTCATTTACTGTCGTTTGATCCTCAGTTGGCATCTTATGTTTCTCCGTTACTTGCTTTTCTTTAAAGTATCTTTTGTTTTATACTTGGAGTCAGCTGCGATTGGTGAGATGATTTCTTTTCAATGTGTCCTCCAGTTGTGGCCGCCTAAACCGAATAAAATAAATAAATCCAAGACAGTGGTAATAAAGAGTGGGCTGGACTCAGATATTGTCTTAAATTGAGTAGATTAAATTAGGTTAAAACAGAACCAGCTGTCAGCAGGAAACTCACAAGGGCAGGAAAGCAACGTTTCTCTTCCACCCTTGCTGGCTATAAACTGAGATTTAAGGTGTGCAGCTTTAAGGGTTTCAGGGGTAATACGCAGCCATTAAGATTAATAGCCACTGATAGTCCTGCATGAATTCCTCAGGGCTGCACATTCCAATTTAAGTATGTGTTGTGTCACAAGGTATTCGCTTTTGTATTCTTCTGCATTTCATGAGCCCCCTGAAGTCTTACATTGTTGAGAAGAACCGAGAAGGGTCTGTCTGCATTTGCCATGCCTTGCCTAGTTCAAATTATCTTGATGATGTCATCCCATTCCCCCCCCCTCCAGCTTTTTATAGGAGCTGGAAATCACAAATCGTACAAAAGGAGCTGTTTTATTCCCACCCATCTCATTCTTTGGGATGTACTTGTAGGTGCGTTTCCCAGTTCTGCTATATCCTTTGTGACATGCAGTAGCCAGATCTGTACCAATGGTTTAATTTTACAGGTGCTACCTCAGAGACAGCCTACCTTTCTCCTCCTCCCTCTCTTTTACCACTTTGGATATCAAGGGCTATATCCTGCTCTATTGCATTTGCTTGAGTTATAGCTAAAATTCTTCTCCTGGTCAGTCACTGCCGTTTCAATGTGCATAGCTGTGTGCGGGAAACTTATTTTTATAAACAATTCAAGGAGGTGGACATTTCTGGTACCCTTTCCTCCACTTTCCTCCACGTATTTTCCCCACAACAACCCTGTGAGATCAGTTGGGCTGAGAGTGTGTGACTGGCTAGAGATGTGGTTCTGATTAGGCATCACTTTGCATTTGATTTAACGTGAAGCACATCTGGCATTTTGACAAGATTCACTTGCCTGATCTGGGGAAAATTCTGGACCAACAGCCTACTGTAGGGGTAGATTAGCTGGAAAACTATAATAAAGCCATAATAGAATTTGTTTGGTCTGAGTTTTCTTCTAGGCAGTCTATAAATCAAATTTTAACATGTTTGAATCCAGAAAACTACGGCTTATTCAAGAAATCTAGGCTTAGCATAAAATGAGGATCAAGTTTGTGTTTAGCTGTAGAATGTTGCAGCTGAGAAAGGATTTGAAACCAGATGTTCTTAACAGAACACAGTTCACAGTACCAAGATCAGTTTAACTAGTGTTAAAGAAGAAAGTATATTGCATTTGTTGTTGTTAGCTGCGAAGTCGTGTCTGACCCATCGCGACCCCATGGACAACGTTCCTCCAGGCCTTCCTGTCCTCTACCATCTTCTGCAGTCCATTTAAGCTCACGCCTACTGCTTCAGTGACTCATCCAGCCACCTCATTCTCTGTCGTCCCCTTCTTCTCTTGCCCTCAATCTTTCCCAGCATTAGGCTCTTCTCCAGTGAGTCCTTCCTCCTCATTAGGTGGCCAAAGTATTTGAGTTTTAGCTTCAGGATCTGGCCTTCTAAAGAGCAGTCAGGGTTGATCTCCTCTAGGACTGACCGGTTTGATCGCCTTGCAGTCCAAGGGACTCGCAGGAGTCTTCTCCAGCACCATAGTTCAAAGGCCTCAATTCTTTGGCACTCAGCCTTTCTTATGGTCCAACTTTCACTGCCATATTGCATTTACAAGCTACCTTTCCTCTGGATTTAGCTACATTTTTTCTCTCCTTATGCTTGTCATTTCTCTGGATTCTTATTTCTTTTAATATTGTTTTACTTTAAATTATCTTACTTCAGGTACATTATGTGAAGACCCAGCTCTCTGGAAAATGTCTACGGAGATTCTCAATCATCAAGGTCACGGTTGTCCAAAAGGCAACTAAACTTTCTCGATCTTTTTTTCCCCCTTTGAAAGCTGTTGCTTCTCACCCAAGAAGTTTCTTTTTTTTTAATTAAAGAGTTTTACAAAAACAAAATTTTACAATATATCCCCAAATCCCTCCCACCCCAAACCCACCCACTTCCCCCCCCCCACTTCCCAGAGCTAAATACAGGATTATAGTTACAATAATCATATTCTAAATAAAAATTATGCATAATATACAATTAACCAAATTCGTAATGCGCTTTAACTCTCTTTTAACATAACTACAAACAACGTACCAATAACAATATCCCACTAAAATCTACTCATAAGCTAAATGGAACTTTTTAGTCCCATATTTGTTTTGAATATAATTTATCCATCTCCTCCAAACTGAAATATATCTTTCCTGTGAATGATCCTTCAAATAAGCAGAAATCTTAGACATTTCTGCAAGATTCGAAACTTTAAACACCCATTCTTCTACAGTGGGCAAACTATCCTTCTTCCAATATTGTCCCACCAGTAACCGTGCTGCCGTTATCATGTTCAACATCAAGTTAGTTTCTTTAACATCACAATCTACAACAATGCCCAATAAAAACAATTGCGGGGAAAACTTTATCTTTCTCTTAAAAATCTTTTGAATGTTCCACCAAATTTTAATCCAAAAAGCTTTTATATTTCTACAAGTCCACCACATGTGGACTTGTGGTGGACCCAAGAAGTTTCTTAATTAGGGTTAGTTAGGGTTGGGGTTAAGCTAGTTAACTTAGTCAGGGTTAACTTGCTTAGAACTGAAGAAGCTTCTTGGATGAGAACCAAAACATTTTCAAAAGGAGAAAAAAAACACCAAACCAAGTCCAGTTGCCTTTTGACAAAATGCATCTTTGGGACTTTCTGGCAAAGGCCTCAATGCTGGGGAAATTGGAAGGAAAGAGAAGAAGAAGAAGACCAGTAGCCAGGTAGACGGGCTCAGTTATAGGGATAGATTGTCATGGAGAAAAATCTATCTATGCGTTTGCTAAGAGTTTTTTTAAAAAAAATGCCTTGATGACACATAAACATTTTCTTGCTTTTGGACTTTGTAATGTTACTTACACTCTCCAGCCCAGATCTGACATTCGAATCTTTATGCTCTGACCGGTTTGCAGCATCCAGTGGTCATGTGACCACAATTTAGGATGCTTTTCACGGAAAAACCAGCATTTGCTTCCACTTTCCAACAAAAAGCCCATGGCGGACAACGACCACACTGCATGGCCGCAAAACAAATGTCATAAAATTGGGTTGTTCATGTGGGTGCCTTGACTTAGGATTGTCATGACATACAGCAGAAATTCCAGATTCTATTGTAGTCATTGGTGGGGTTCAGCCGGTTCACACCACTTCGACAGAACCGGTAGCTAATTTTTTGTTCCCCAGGTCCCAGAATGGACTTCCGGAAGTGGCATCCACACAGAGAATCGGTTGTTCACATATCTGAATCCCACCACTGATTATAGTCATAAGTCAGAGACTACCTGTAGCACAAGTCATAATTTTTATGCATAAAAACAACAAATGTGTAAGTCTTTTTGTAGTGACCAAGAGGAGGTAGGTGCTTTGAAAAAGCATGTTCCAGACAATGAATTCTACTGCCACTGGATTTTGGTTGCATCCGTTTGGCTGTACAAAGTGAGTTTGATCTGTATAGAATTGCTGCTATACGAGTAAAGTTTCAATTAGTTTTAATTCCTCCATTGAAAGAATAGAATAGGATAGAGCTGGAAGGGATCCTGGGGGTCTTCTAGTCGAGCCCCCTGCTCAAGCAGGAGAACCTCTACCTTTTTGGACAGGTGATTGTCTAATCTTTTCTTTAAACTCTCCAGTGATGGAGCGGCCATGATTTCTGGGGGTCAGCTGTTCCACTGGTTGATTGTCCTCACTGTCAGGAAGTTTCTCCTTAATTTCAGGTTGCTTCTCTCCCAGATCAGCTTCCAACCATTGTTTCTCGTCCTTCCCTCTGGCGCTTTGGTAAGCAACCTGACCCCCTCTGTCTTGTGGCAGCCCCTCAGATAACTGGAATACTGCTATCATGTCTCCCCTATTTCTTCTTCTTTTTTTTTAGACTATCCAAACCCAAGTCCCGCAGCCGTTCTTTTTTGTATATTTTGGCCTCCAGGCCTTTGAACTTCAGCCCATTCAAATTTTGACTTGATAGGAATCCAGTCTTTTCAAGTGAGATGCCAAGCTCTAAAAGAAGCGAATGTTTAAGAAGCATCTGTGCGTGAAGCGAACATGTATTCCACTTAAAACTTTTTTATGTTACCCAATCCCAGGCAGCTTTTAAAATAATATACAACAATCTCCAACCTATCTCAACTTACCAGGGAAAATGTGGAAAGTTTATATGCAATCATGACCAGACTCCGTTGTTTGAATTCTATCTGCTCTAGAGGCTTCTGCCTCCCTGTATTTTTGTGTTCAGTAATTGCTTTAGCTATGAGGTAAGACTAGGAATGTAGATATGCAGAGCAATTGCATTATCTGCTCTCTCTTTGTTCTTTCAATTGTTAATGAAGACAGCTGAAAGAGAAGAATAACAGATTGGTTGGTTGGTTGATTAGGTGCCCTCAAGTTGGGGTTGGCTGTTAGCAACCATAAAAATGACCTTTCTCTGGTATCTTCTATCTGGAACCTAGCATTGCAAGTCGTTGTTGCCATAATCAAGTTCATCCACTTAGCTGTTGGCTTTGGATGATCCATTTCAATATCTCTCTGGCATCTTTGACTGTCTTTAAGAGACACAGCATTGGACTTTTCTAATTAGAAGAAGTAAGAAGGCAACCAGTTAATCTCTAGTCCTACTAGTCAGCAATTAGTTTGCCTCCCTTTTTCCCTGTCTCCAATTTTAGTGGTATGTCCAACCTTTAACTAACCACAAAAATTCATAACAAAGGGTCCAAAACTGTCAGAAAGAGCTACTTTTCTGTGCTGCAGGAGTAACACTGATTTGCAAGCTGTCTCCTAATTTTCATGTTCTTGCTGGGAAGAAAAGCATCATGTGGACGCTAACGCTTCTCAATCTTTCCTTCCATGTCTGCAGAATAAAAGTAATAAGATTAAAAAAATACTTTGGATTACCAGGCCAGATTTGCCTTCATTTGAAGATGTCTTGAACCCCAGATCATGGCATCCGGCCCTCTCAATTCCTGGCAAATAGATGGGGAAGAAGTGGAGGTAGTGACAGATTTTATTTTCCTGGGCTCCAAGATCACCGCAGACAGGGACTGCAGCCAAGATATTAAAAGACGCTTGCTCCTGGGGAGGAAAGCCATGGCAAATCTAGACAGCACACTAAAAAGCAGAGACATCACCCTGCCAACAAAAGTGCGTATAGTCAAGGCTATGGTCTTCCCAGTTGCAATGTATGGCAGTGAAAGTTGGACCATAAGAAAGGCTGAGCACCAAAGAATTGAAGCCTTTGAACTATGGTGCTGGAGAAGACGCCTGTGAGTCCCTTGGACTGCAAGGCAATCAAACCGGTCAGTCCTAGAGGAGATCAACCCTGACTGCTTTTTAAAAGGCCAGATCCTGAAGTTGAAATTCAAATACTTTGGCCACCTAATGAGAAGGAAGGACTCACTGGAGAAGAACCTAATGCTGGGAAAGGCTGAGGGCAAGAGAAGAAGGGGACAACAGAGAATGAGGTGGCTGGATGGAGTCACTGAAGCAGTAGGCATGAGCCCAAATGGACTCCAGAAGATGGTAGAGGACAGGAAGGCCTGGAGGAACGTTGTCCATGGGGTTGCGATGGGTTGGACACGACTTCGCAACTAACAAGAACAACAACAACAACATGATGTGTAGACTTCAACTCCCAGAATTCCCAAGCCAGCCATGCTTCACATCATAGTGAATGGGTGAGTCCCTTTAAAGTCTATGTTATATACCACATTGCTGACACCCAGGGATGATAGTTTGCTAATCTGAAAAGAGAAGAACACATTTTAAAACAATTTTCCCGTTTCCACCTGGATGAACACACCATCTTCTGCAAGGGTCTTGGTGTACAAAAGACATCCTTAACAGAGAGAGGCTTAGGCTGAAAGGATCCACATTTTGTATTTCTGCTTATCTCCAATTGAAAATATTATGAATTGTGGAATAATACTGGGAAAGATCTCTGCCTTTGAAACATAGTAAAACAGTTGCTCGTCAGAGAAGACCAGTGTTGCTCAATCTCAGCAGATGTGTGCAATCCAATTCCCAGAATTCCCCAACCAGCCTGAAGTCAACACATCTTAAAGTTGTCAAGGTTGAGAAACACTAGGCTAGAGTGTCAGGCTTCTGACTTTTTCCCACTGCTATCCTTATCTTGCCTCTATGTTTTGGTTCTCACTCAGCTGACTTCCTTCCAAGATAATGAAAGATTACGTCTAGTGGTTTTTGAGTACCTTCAGGCTGATCTTGGATGGTGTTAGGATAAGAGGGGAAAGCCATTCGTGCAGTAAAAACAATTTATGCCTGTTTCGTTTGTGGTTTGTGGTGAAGGCAACATCATGGGCGACAACCACAGGCAAGAAAATATAATAGTTAAAAAGGAAATGTGAGGTTGAATTACTATATATTCCCAAAACATGGGATTTGACTTTTTGTAGTGAATTGTTCCTCTGTCAATCTTGGGTTCAGGAGACATGTTACACTGAGGGCTGTATGCAACAAAATCTCATTTTTAGTGTATACTAATTAATGTACATTTAAAATGACAATAAAGCCTATTCTATTCTATTCTATTCTATTCTATTCTATTCTATTCTATTCTATTCTATTCTATTCTATTCTATTCTATTCTATTCTATTCTAGTCTAGTCTAGTCTAGTCTAGTCTAGTCTAGTCTAGTCTAGTCTAGTCTAGTCTAGTCTAGTCTAGTCTCATTATTGGGAACAGATGCATATTGTAGTATACAACAGATCCAAGAGAACTATTGATCTACCTTACTGATTTTTGAAATGTCCTTTTATTGAAAAAAAAATAAAACAAAGGAACAATGTTTCACTATAGTTTGGATTTAATAATATATTAAAAGATGGGCTTAGTTTATACAGGTAGCCCTCGACTTACGACTACAATGGAGCCCAAAATTTCTGTTGCTAAGTGAGTCAGTGGTTAAGTGAGTTTTGCCCCATTTTACAACCTTTCTTGCCACATTTGTTAAGTGAATCAGTTAAGTTAGTAATGTGGTTGGTTGTTAAGCGAAGCTGGCTTCCCCACTGACTTTTCTTGTCTGAAGGTCGTAGAAGGGGATCACATGACCCTGGGACACTGCAACCATCATAAATGTGAACCAGTTGCCAAGTGTCTGAATTTTGATCACATGACCGTGGGGATGCTGCAACAGTTGTAGGTGTGAAAAATGGTCATAAGTCACTTTTTTTTAGCGCCGTTGTAACTTTGAACAGTCACTAAATGAACTGCTCTAAGTTGAGGACTTCCTGTATTACTATTATATGAATCTCCCCATTTTCTCTATTTTAGCACACCAAATCACTATTACGAGTTAATTTTCTTCATAGGAATGTCGCCGTTGTACTTGTCATAATTATTATTATTACTATCACTTTTACTATGTATTACATTTTGATCTAGCTCATCATAACAAATAAAAATTTAAAAAGAGAACACAGGCAAAACCAGTGGAACAAATCGAAAGGTAATAGCCTAAAAATAATTGCCGTTCCTGCTATGTAGTGATTTTCTTATCCTATAATTGGTTCCCTGACATGCAATTGTTGGTTAGAAGTCAACCTGTTCTTTTTCCCTTTGATCACACGACCTTTGGGGATGCTGTATTGGTAGTACAGTAAGCGTGAGGGCCCGTCGTCACCTTTTTCAGTGCTTTTGTAACTTTGAAGAGTCACTAAATGAATGGCTGTAAGTGGAGGATGACCTGCATTGTCTACTTAGTCCTAGGAATTCTCAATCTTCAACTGACTCTTTCCTTTCTTGTACTTTGTGAGTTCAATCAGAAGAGAGCTGGAAGGGACCTTGGAGGTCATCTAGTCCAACCCCCTGCTCAAGCAGGAGACCCTATATCAGGGTTGGGGAACCTTGGCTCTTTTATGACTTGTGGACTTCAACTCCCAGAATTCCTGAGCCAGCATGGGAGTTGAAGTCCACAAGTCATAAAAGAGCCAAGGTTCCCCACCCCTGCCCTAGACCACTTCAGAGACTGGTGGCTATCCAGTCTCTTCTTAAAAACCTCTAGTGATGAAGCACCCACAACTTCTGATGGCAAGCTGTTCTTCTTTGCTATATTGTTACCTACCTTCTGTTCACCGATTACCTTAACATTTCTGTATATTCTGGGCAATAATAGCTAAAGTTTCCATTTACTACATTTATTAAAGACTTGAACTCAGAGGATTCAGAGGTTCTTTACAACAAAAGAAAGCATCAACTTACTGTAGTTGCCTAAACTGTCTCGGTACCGTAGGTAGCAGCACATGGTTGATCTTCTCTGGACTCTGAAGCTAGCTAAGATCAACCAGATTACTACTTGGATGAGAACCCATCAGAAGCTTCCAGTGGTGCAGACTAGACTGGAAAGTTGAATAAACACCCTGAAACAAGATAATGGACACCACTCTTGGCTTGTTCCAAGAAAGCTGGAAAGCATGGGCTTTTGAAGTCAGCAGGAGTTGGGATTGATTTGAAAGAGATTTAATTTCCTGCCAACATATCACTAACTTCATCTCTGGAGGATAGTTACAAAGCAGCATCCGGAGCTTTCTCAGCAGGATACAGCCTCTTCTTGCCAGCAGCCTGAAGATCAAGCAAGTTTCACCAAAACGTGTGTTGTGATTCAGGGTCAGCCTGTGGGTTCGGCAGTTGGGTCGGACGATTCAGAGGAGGAGGAAGGGGGTGTTGGAGAGCCTGCAGAGGACAGCCCTGAGGCTTCACAGAGCCCTCAGCCAGGCCCCTCCCATCTGGTTATGACACAGACCCAGCTGTGTGAGCCTGACAGCGTGGATGAAGATGACCCACAGCTGGCCCTGTTCAAGGACGCCCGACGCAGGAGGCAGTCAAGCAGGAGTAAACAGAGGAAGGCAATGGGGCACCTCGGAAGGAGGCAGAGAGAAGCCACGCCTTGAACTGTTTAAAAGGGGAATGTGTGGGAGGGCTGGTTTGCTGAAGGCAACCGTTTGAATAGCTCCTGTTGCATGGTTCGTGTTTTGGTTTTGCTCTGTTTGCTCTGTTTTGTGTCAATAAATTTGGCAGGCTTAGTACCAGCCTCTTGCCTTTTTGTAAAGGAGTTGTCCCTGCCTTTTCTGCAGGGCCGGTAGTAGGCTGGTACAGAACAACGTGACTGTTCAAAATTACAACCAACTTCCCAAAAGGTACTTATGACTCTGTTCCAAATGTCCAATGACTGGCCTCCCTGAGGTCATGGGACCGCCTTTTGAACACTCAGCAGCTGGCCCACATTTACAGATGTGTCCCGAGATCACATAACAGAATAACAGAGTTGGAAGGGACCTTGGAGGTCTTCTAGTCCAGGAGTTTCAAACTGCTGGCCCATGAGCCGGATGCGTCATGGTGAAACCGCGCCCACCCCATTGCCGGCAGTGGCAGCACCGCACAAGCCTGAGCGAGAGATGGCTGGAGGTGCAGGGCTGTCAGGGCTCAGTGGAAGCGCCAGGATCAGCGCCAGGCTCCAGCTGGAGCTTGGTGATGAACCCGGCGCTTTTGCTGAGCCCAGAAGTGCCGATCAGTTGGAATGTTGCAGCATCTCTAGGGTCTTGTGATTTACATTCAGATGCTTGGCAACTGATTCATATTTATGACGGTCAGTGTCCCAGGGTCATGTGAAGTGACCAAAACCTGCTGCAACCACCCAGCAGACGGGGGGGGGGAATAAAAACCAAACACCCCCCACCCCACCCCACCACTGCTGCCAATCCTCAACAGAAATGCTCACAGCAATGAAAACCTCAGATAGGAGGAAGAGCACCGCCAGGCGGGCAGGCAGGGGTCTTGCTCGGCTGTGGCTTGGGGGGCACTTTTTTCAATGCCATTGTAACTTCGAACAGTCACTAAGTGAACTGTTGTAAGTCAAGGACTACCTGTACTTCATCGCTTTTTTCCTTTTTTTTTTTGGTCATCAAGTTTTTGACACCTTGCTAGGCGACTGGTGGTACTCAGATGTTGCCATATCCTAAAAGTGGCACAATGGGTGAAACGGTTGAAAAGCCCTGCTCCAAAGCACCTAAGGGCAGGACAAGAAGTAATGGAAACATATCAAAGAGAGACCCATCCTAGAACTAAGGAGAATTTTTCTGACAGTGAGAGCAATTAATCAGTGGAACAGTGGAAGTTGTGGGTGCTCTGTCATTGAAGAACAGATTTGAAGCCATTTGTCCAGAATGGTACAGAGACTCCTGCTTGAGAAGGGGGTTGGACTAGAAGACCTCCAAGATCCCATCTAACTCTGTTATTCAGTTATTCAGTACAGAGACTCCTGCTCAAGCAGAGGTTGACCAAAAGACCTCCAAGATCCAGTTCAACTCTATTATTCTATGTTCTAACATCACCTGGCAGAACAAGAGGAAAATACAGCATTGTCACTTTTCAAAGCATTATTTTTTTAATACTTTAAAACAGGGGTCCCCAACCTGTGGGACATGGCCCACCACCACTGAAATGGCATAGGGTTTCTTGCCTGAGCAGCGGGGTGGACTAGAAGATCTCCAAGGTCCCTTCCAACTCTGTTATTCTTTAGCCACAGCAAAATGGCCTTTACCAGTTTAGTAACTATAGAATGCCAGTTTTGCTTTTCATGGCAATAACGATTTATTCCTAGTTCTGAGTCTTGAATAGTTGGATGATTTTCTTGGACTGAGACCTGGAGCGTTCAGACTCATATTTCTACCAACCTTCCTCAGTTCTTCTTTCTTCACCTCCTCCTCCTGCAGAAAATAAAATGGGAGGTGATACCCCCTGTCCTCTGTCTGTGAATGACAGCTCTAACAACCAGTCATAACACTATAAATGTGCCCCCCTCCCCATATATCTATATCTATATTTATATCTATATATCTATATCTATATCTCTGTATCTGTATCTCTGTATATCTCTATCTCTCTGTCTATCTATCTATCTATCTGTCTATCTGTCTGTCTGTCTATCTATCTATCTATCTATCTATCTATCTATCGATCTATCATCTATCTATCTATCTATCTATCTATCTATCTATCTATCTATCTATCGATCGATCTATCTATCTATCTATAAGCAAAAGAGGCTGACTTACTCACAACTAAGCATGCAGAGGTTTGATTTTATGGTGATTGCTTTGCAAAACCTTGAATTTTCCTTGGTTTCTCAATGAATTTCTCTTTCAGGTGACAAAATGGGGGAAACCTACTGGAAATGCATTGTCTTACTTGCATGTTATTAATTTTGCTATTTATTTAATGCAGATGTGTCAGTGTGATCCTTCTGCCTTCAGCTGCCATAATGAGGAGATAATAACATCCTTCTTTCTGTTATTTGTCTGTCATCATGGCTAATTTTCTTGCCACTTTCCTCTATCAAATTTTAGGGCAAGGCCACTTTGGCACTATAAACATAAAACACTTTTTCTTCAATATAACCCGCTTAATTTGACCAAATTAGTCTGGAATTCCTCTTCCCTCCAATTTTCTCTGCAATATTCAGCTGGAAATGGTTGTTTTTATTGCCCATCTCATCAATAACTGCATCATTTCTTCCATCAAGAGCAATGAAGCTTATTCACCTCCTCCATGTCATTCCATTGCTATGGCAACCAGCAGCCCAGGCTGGAACAACGTATGGCAACTAGGAGTAATAGTTGCTATGGAAACCACTGGCAGTTGAAATAAAGATGACATGGCTGCACCAGGCCTTGTGAAGCAAAGGGAAAGCTGGGGTGGTTGGGGTTTTGTTTGTTACCTTTCTGGCAGAGATTCTTTATCAAAACTGTTGTGCAACCTGTCAGCAGTTCAACAAGTAAAGCTTTCTCCAGCTCTATACTGGGATTACAGAATTATATTATTATTATTATTATTATTATTATTATTATTATTGTTGTTGTTGTTGTTGTTGTTGTTCTTGTTGTTGTTCTTGTTGTTGTTCTTGTTGTTGTTCTTGTTGTTGTTCTTGTTGTTCTTGTTCTTGTTGTTATTGCTATTATTGTTGTTGTTATTGTTATTATGGAAGGGATCTTGGAGGTCATCTAGTCCAACCCCCTGCTCAGGCAGGAAACCCTATATCATGAGGCCGCGCGAGTTGTGATGGGGGTTTCCCGATACTCCCATGTAACACCTCTACTCCGCGAGCTGCATTGGCTTCCGGTTGCCCTCCGGGTGAGATTCAAGGTGCTGGTGATGACCTATAAAGCCCTGAATGGCTTGGGTCCGGGATATCTGAGGGAACACCTGCTGCCAGCATCAAGATCCCTTCGTCCAGTGCGCTCCCACAGGGAGGGTCTTCTCAGGGTGCCGCCGATAAAAGACTGTCGGCGGATAACACCCAGGGGAAGGGCCTTCTCGGTGGGTGCGCCTGCCCTCTGGAACCAGCTGCCCGTGGAGCTTAGGACTGCCCCCGACCTTCGCACATTTCGCCGGGACCTGAAGACCTGGCTCTTTGAGCTCTCCGGCCCAGGCTGAGAATTTTTAACTGGGTTTTTTTAATTTTAGGGATAATTTAATCTTTTTTAATTTGTTTTTAACTTTTGTACTGGTTGTTTTAAATACCCTGTAAACCGCCCCGAGTCCTTCGGGAAAGGGCGGTATATAAATCTAATAAAATAAATAAAATAAAATAAATTTCGGACAAATGGCTGTCCAGTCTCTTCTTAAAACTTCGAGTGTTGGAGCATTCACAGCTTCTGGAGGCAGGTTGTTCCACTGGTTAATTGTTCTGACTGTCAGGAAGTTTCTCCTTACTTCTAGGTTGCTTCTCTCCTTGATTAGTTTCCATCCGTTGCTTCTTGTCCTGCCTTCGGGAGCTTTGGAGAATAGCTTGACTCCCGCTTCTTTGGGGCAGCCCCTGAGATATTGGAACACTGCTATCATGTCACCCCTCGCCCTTCTCTTCATTAAACTAGACATCCCCAATTCCAGCAGCCGTTCCTTATATGTTTTTTCTTGCTCCATTAATATTTCTTACATTGTAGTGAAGAGACCTGTATTTATGCATCGGTAGCAGGAGAGCACAGATACCCCCAGAAGGTCAAAAAAGTCAAAATGGCGGTTAAAAATGCACTAAGCCTTGCCTTCTTTTTTTACAGTCTTCATAATATCCATTAAAAAATAAGCGGGTGGGATTTGATTACACAATGACAGTCACCATTTTGACCATCCTGCAGTTACCCCTGCCAGAGATTTTTTTTTATAGGGTGTAAGAGGCAAAACTGCTTCACATAACACTTGTCAAAACTATAACTGACTGATGGGGAATGGAAGGATTTATATTTTTTGCAGTCCTCTGCTGGTTAGCACTCTGAGGCTCTGTCTTTAGCTCTCCAAGCTATCCATTCCCCGCCAATCATTTAGAACTGAAGAAGCTTCTTAGATGAGAAGCAAAACATTTTCAAAGGAAAGAAACCCAAGAAAGTTCAGTTGTCTTTTGGGGGGAAAAACAAACCCCTTTTTAAAGCATGCCCCGACACTTGTTATGGATGGCCCAACTGAGTTTTCGTAACGTATCACAGTAGACTTCTGAATTGATGGTCGAACCACGCTCCGTGAACTTCACTAGCAGTAATCCTTTGGCATCTTCACATTGGGCGGGATTTTCTATGGCACCACTTAATAATGCTCGCGTGCACACTGCTAGACGCACCCAAGAACTTTTGAAGCAGTTCTGTTGGGATGTTTTTTATCAACCCCCCCACCACCACCACCATAGCCCAGATTTGGCGCCAAATGACTACTACTAAGGAATTTCAAACCTTGTAAGACATTATGCCAAGTGCATCAATTTGAATGGCAATTATGTTGAAAAGTAATGTAATGTTGTAGTTCTCTAATGTGTATAATAAAAGCTCTGTATCTGTAAGCGTCTGTCATTAATAACCAAATGGAGGTTTATTTCCGAATTGCCCTCGTACTTTGCTCTTGCTCCTTTTTCTGAGGGCTGATATTGGCCCAAGGACACCTAAAAGGCTTTATGTTGAAGGCAGGACTGTTGTAGATCTAACAGTCTCCTGGTTTCTAACCTGGTCCTTAACTGCCACGTAGTCTCTTCTTTACTAAATTCTGTCTTATTAACTCCAAACTGCAAAAAAATAAAAATTAAAAAAATGAGGGGAGGCAACAGCCCACCATCATTTTTTCATGGTCTCCAAAGCTCTTTAGAGTAGCTGGATCCCAAACTTTCCAGATGCTTTGCGTTTGGATGGATTTTAGGGGTTAACAAAGATGCCTTAGATCTTTTAGCTACTTAAAGCAGCACTTTCTTGTTTTAAAAGCTCCACTTCCTCCCAAAACTGAACCTTGGCTCCATCCATTTTGTGTGTGTATGGGGGGGAAGTATAATGCTACACAAAACCTGATCCAGCCCTTGAGCTGAAGAAAGCCAAGCACTCCTCTATTATCATCAGAGAATCCATAACAACCCCAATCCTTTACTATACATCCTAATCCTTTACTATTGCATTGATTTGCAATAATAATGTGGACAGCCACTTGAGCAGGGGGCTGGACTAGAAGACCTCCAAGGTCCCTTCCAGATTCTATTCTATTCTATTCTATTCTATTCTATTCTATTCTATTCTATTCTATTCTATTCTATTCTATTCTATTCTATTCTATTCTATTCTATTCTAATTCTATTCTATTCTTGTCTGAAATGGTTAGGGCCGTGGTGGCAATCCTATGGCACGCATGCCACAGGTGGCACGCAGAGCCCTTTCTGTGGATGCGCGCACCATCGCCCCAGTCCTAGGCCTTCAGCTGGGTTTTATAAAACCTTTTTGCTTTATGCCTCCGCCATTGTGTGCAAAAAAAAAAGCTCAATCAATCAATTTCAACTTCTTGTGGGAATAAGAAAGATCTCACAAAGTTGGAATTGTTTGATTGAACTTTTTAGTCCCACCCAGTCTGCTGTTGAATGAATGAATGAACCTTTATTGTCAAAGTACAACCATGTATACATTGAGATTGGCTGAGCCTCCCTTCGTGCCCCCACCCCCAACTTACAGTGACACAAACCCTCCATCTTATTACATCATGTGAGCTAATTGCACAACACACCGGCCTCGCAAGTCAATCATGCATAAAGTTTATAAAATTATATCCCGTTCAAAAGCCTAACAGCCCATGGATAAAAGCTGTTCTTCAGCCTGTTGGTACGGCTGACTATACTTCTATATCTCCTACCCGATGGTAGGAGAGTAAAGAGATACCGTCCAGGGTGTGTCATCCCTGAGAATTTTCCTCACTCTTCCAAGGCAGCTGGCCCTGGCGATGTCATCCAGTGGTGTCAGGGGACAGCCCACAATGTCTTGTGCTGTGCTCACCACCCTCTGTAATGCTTTCCTATCTGCAGCTGTCAGACCAGCATACCAAACCACAATACAGTACGAGAGGACGCTCTCTATAGTAGATCGGTAAAAGAGGGTCATTAGCCATTGTTCTACCCTGTTCTTCCACAATACCCTGAGAAAGTGAAGTCTCTGTTGGGCCTTTCTGGCCACCTGGGTTGTATTAACTTTCCAGGTAAGATCTTCGCAGAGATAGACTCCCAGAAATTTAAAGGAAGAAACTCTCTCCACACAGTCCTCCCCAATGTAAAGTGGTGCAGGTTCCTCCTTTTTCCTCCAGAAGTCTAGCACCATCTCTTTCGTCTTGCCGATGTTCAGGTGCAAGTTGTTGTTACAACACCATATGGATAGTTTTTGTACCTCCGCCCTGTATGCTGTCTGATCCCCACCTGTAATAAGACCCACCATGGTAGTATCATCTGCAAACTTAATTATCGCAGTATATGGGTCAGATGATACACAGTCATATGTGTACAAAGAGTACAGATAGGGGTTAAGCACACAGCCCTGTGGTGAGCCGGTGCAAAGCTTCAAGGGGGTGGACAAAGCAGACCCGACCCTCACTGTTTGTAACCGGTCCCTGAGAAAGTCTTGAATCCAATTGCAGATGGAGGGGGAAAATTTCAAGTCAGTTCAGCTTCTCGATGAGAGTGCTCAGCAAAATGGTGTTGAAAGCCGAGCTATAATCAACAAAAAGCATCCTGACATAGCTTCCAGGTTTTTCAAGATGACTTGAAAGAGTGTAAAGCAGTACCTATGGCATCGTCTGTCAATCTGTTCCCCCTGTAGGAATTGATGTTTATTGAAATCCAGTGGGAGGCATGTCCTGAGATGTTGGAGAACCAGTCTTTCAAAGTATTTCATGACTACAGATGTTAATGCAACAGGTCTGTAGTAATTCAGGCACTCAACTGCAGTTTTCTTGGGGACTGGGACAATGGTAGCTGCTTTCAAGCACGATGGTACACATGCCGTTTGCAAGGAGATGTTAAAAATCCTTGTCAGGACCCCTGCTAATTGGTCGGCACAGTTCTTAACCACTATCCCCAGCACCCCATCTGGGCCTGCGGCTTTGCTGGGATTCACAGCCTTCAATACAGTTCTCACTTGGTCTTCAGATAGGGTGAGTTGCTGAAAATCAGAAGGCCGGCCAGCAGAGGCTACGTGGTCTGGTCTTTTCACCTCGTAGCGAGCGAAGAAGATATTCAGCTCCTCAGCCAACGAGGCATCAGTGTTAACCATGCTCCTCGTACTGCCCTTGTGGTTGGTTAAGTGCTGCATTCCCTGCCACACTTGCCTCGGATTGTTGTCTGCTAGGTGGTTCTCCACCTTGTGTTTGTATTGCTGTTTCCCCATCCTAATGCCTCTTCTGAGATTTGCCCTGGCCTTTCTGTATGTGTCCCTGTCCCCAGCCTTAAAAGCAGAATCCCGGGCTCTCAGGAGTGTTTGTATCTCTGCAGTCATCCAGGGTTTGCAGTTCCCATAAACTCTAATGCACTTTTCTGTTGTTACACTATCAGTGCATGTTCTAATATAAGAGAGTACGGCATCTGTGTATGCATTCAGATCTTGATCTTCGAATACACTCCAGTCAGTGGTTTCAAAGCAGTCCTGCAACTGGCTGAGAGCACCCACTGGCCAGGTTTTGACCCTTTTCGTGACTGCCTGAGTTCTTTTCCTGAGAGGGACATACTTTGGGCACAACAGGAGTGAAAGATGGTCGGATGTACCCAGGTGGGGGAGAGGGAATGCTCTGTATGCCTGTTTCAGATTAGAGTACATGTGGTCTAAAGTGTTCTTCCCTCTGGTTACCACCGCAGCCATGACCACCCAATGGGCCACACCCACCCAATGGGCCACACCCACCCAATGGGCCACACCCACCCAATGGGCCACACCCCCCAATGGGCCACGCCCATCTGGCACCCGACAATACATAAGTGGGTTTTGGGTAGCAGTTTGGGTACTCGGTCTCTAAAAGGTTCGCCATCACTGCTATAGGGTCTCTTGT
This sequence comes from Vipera berus, assembly GCF_964194415.1. Taxonomy (NCBI): domain Eukaryota; kingdom Metazoa; phylum Chordata; class Lepidosauria; order Squamata; family Viperidae; genus Vipera; species Vipera berus. The sequence goes on along the minus strand of NC_138203.1, from coordinate 268,209,283 downwards.
TTGAGCAGGGGGCTGGACTAGAAGACCTCCAAGATGCCTTCCAGCTCTATTCTGATTGGCTGATTGATTGAATAACCATCCATTTAAGCCAAATAATAGGCTCTTCTTGACCAGCTACTAATAACATTTTAAAATGTTGTCTTCCGGCTGAGGTTCAAGGTTTTGGTAATGGTTTTTAAGGCCCTACATGGCATGGGTCCGGAGTACCTCGGGGATCACCTGCTGCCGGCGTCAACTTCCCTCCGCCCTGTGCATTCCCACAGAGAGGGCCTCCTCAGGGTGCCTCCGGTCAGAGAATGTCGGCTGGTGGCCCCCAGGGGGAGGGCCTTCTCTGTGGGTGCCCCAGCTTTATGGAATCAGCTGCCGGTTGAGCTCCGGATGGCACCTGACCTTCGCTCCTTCCGACGCGGTCTGAAGACCTACCTATTTGAGCAAGCCGGCCTGGCCTGATGGGGGATGTGCTGGGGTTTTTATTGGAGATTTTTAATATTATTCTACTGTTTTTAGCTCGGGTTCTTATTTAATTCTTTTTTAATTTTTGTATTCTGTATTTTTTATGTGCCCTGTTCACCGCCCTGAGTCCTTCGGGAGAAGGGCGGTATACAAATATAATAAATGAAAATGAAATGAAATGAAATGTAAATCTCCGTGGGGTCTGATGGTTCTTCCAGGAAGAGTAACAGAGTTGGAAGTCTTCTAGTCCAACCCCCTGCTCTAGCAGGAGACCCCATACCATTTCAGACAAATAGTTGTCCAATCTCTTCTTAAACATCTCCAGTCATGAAGCATTTTGGTTGGCCTTTTTTTCCTAAGCAAAAGGAAACGAGAATAGCAACCCATCTTTCATAAAGCAATCTCTCTGTTTGCAAGATGTGATAACGTTGCCTCGTCTTGCATATGACTGAGAGTTCTGAAGACAATGATAGCACTAAATATGTCTGCCTCCAGCACTGAAATTAAACTGCTATTGCTGTTTCCTTTTCATTCATCCTGTTTTTGAAACTTTCAAATCCGGTCATGGGGGGCGGGGGGGGGGGAAAATTATCTGGGAAGTTTCCATTCATAAGGGAGTCAGCAGTTAATGTCCCTTGAATAGGTCCGGGGCCCCTGGAACTGAAGGAGTAGATCCATATGAAGAGATTGCTACGCATAAGAAGCATTTATCTTCTTCACAATCATTGGAAGAATGCTTGTGTTCCTTTCTGCTTCCCCATTACATCACCTGACCCATGCAATGTTCAGAGTTGTTTTTGTCTACAGATCTTTTAATCTTATCAGAGAGTTATCAAGGCTCACCGAGTGAAACAAGAATCTTAGATAGTCTTTTCTGGATAACTTGGATGCTTTTGGTTTTCACCTATGGTATTTTATCTTCCTATTAAATGATTGGTTTTTTTTCAAATTTTTGGGATCTTTTCGGTCTTCTGCAAAGAGAGACAATCTGGAAAATATCTCTGCACTGAATTCTGTTGCAAAGCTGTGCGTGTACATCCTGTTTCTTTCCAAGCTAATCTACCTGGACTAGTGGCTTCTATTTTCAAAATCAGTCCTGGGATGTTCAATGTTACAGGATCCATACTTTCAACGTTCGCATCCCACCAGGCTCAAGGTTGACTCAGCCTTCCATCCTTCCGAGGTAGGTAAAATGAGGACCCAGATTGTTGGGGGCAATTAAGCTGACTTTGTAATAATGCCGCTTGGGGGGGGGGCGAAAGCCCTAATAAGCAGGCATATACATAGAATGAAGGCTACTGCTAAGCTTGTAAGCCGCCCTGAGTCTTCGGAGAAGGGCGGGATATAAATGGAATTAATATATATATATATATATATATATATATATATATGTGTGTGTGTGTGTGTGTGTGTGTGTGTGTGTGTGTGTATTCTTAAATGAACAGTGCAAAGAAATAGAAGAATACAATAGAATAGGGAGGACCAGAGATCTTTTCAAGAAAATTGGAGCGATGAAGGGAACGTTTAATGCAAAAATGGGCATCATAAAGGACCAAAATGGCAGGGACCTAACAGAGGCAGAAGAGATTAAGAAGAGATGGCAAAATTACACAGAAGAACTATACAAGAATGAGCTTAACATCCCTGATAATCACAATGAGGTGGTCACTGACCTCGAGCCAGACATCCTAGAATGTGAAGTGAAGTGGGCCTTAGAAAAGCTGATCAACAACAAATCTAGTGGAGGTGACAGTATTCCAGCTGAGCTATTCAAAATCTTAAAAGACGATGCAGTAAAAGTGCTACACTCAATTTGCCAGCAAATTTGGAAAACTCAACAGTGGCCACAGGATTGGAAAAGATCAGTTTACATTCCAATTCCAAAGAAAGGCAGTGCCAAAGAATGTTCAAACTATTGCACCATTGCACTCATTTCTCATGCTAGTAAAGTCATGCTTAAAATCCTACAAGCTAGACTCCAGCAGTATGTGGATCGAGAACTACCAGAAGTACAGGCAGGATTTCGAATAGGCAGAGGAACTAGAGATCAAATTGCTAACATACGCTGGATCATGGAGAAAGCTAGAGAGTTCCAGAAAAACATCTACTTCTGCTTCATTGACTATGCTAAAGCCTTTGATTGTGTGGATCATAACAAACTGTGGCAAGTTCTTAAAGAGATGGGAGTACCAGACCATCTTATTTGTCTCTTGAGAAACCTATATGCGGGTCAAGAAGCAACAGTGAGAACTGGACACGGAACCACTGATTGGTTCAAAATTGGGAAAGGAGTCCGGCAAGGCTGTATACTGTCGCCCTGCCTATTTAACTTATATGCAGAGCACATCATGAGAAAGGCAGGGCTAGATGAATCAAAAGTTGGAATTAAAATTGCCGGAAGAAATATCAACAACCTAAGATACGCAGATGATACCACTCTAATGGCAGAAAGTGAAGAAGAACTAAAGAGCCTCTTGTTGCGGGTGAAGAAGGAGAGTGCAAAACTTGGGTTGAAACTTAACATTAAGAAAACCAAGATCATGGCAACTGGCCCTCTCAATTCCTGGCAAATAGATGGGGAAGAAATGGAGGTAGTGACAGATTTTGTTTTCCTGGGCTCCAAGATCACTGCAGATGGGGACTGTAGCCAAGAAATTAAAAGACGCTTGCTCCTGGGGAGGAAAGCCATGGCAAATCTAGACAGCACACTAAAAAGCAGAGACATCACCCTGCCAACAAAAGTGCGTATAGTCAAGGCTATGGTCTTCCCAGTTGCAATGTATGGCAGTGAAAGTTGGACCATAAGAAAGGCTGAGCGCCAAAGAATTGAGGCCTTTGAACTATGGTGCTGGAGAAGACTCCTGCGAGTCCCTTGGACTGCAAGGCGATCAAACCGGTCAGTCCTAGAGGAGATCAATCCTGACTGCTCTTTAGAAGGCCAGATCCTGAAGCTAAAACTCAAATACTTTGGCCACCTAATGAGAAGGAAGGACTCACTGGAGAAGAGCCTAATGCTGGGAAAGATCGAGGGCAATAGAAGAAGGGGACGACAGAGAATGAGGTGGCTGGATGGAGTCACTGAAGCAGTAGGCGTGAGCTTAAATGGACTCCAGAAGATGGTAGAAGACAGGAAGGCCTGGAGGAATGTTGTCCATAGGGTCGCGATGGGTCGGACACGACTTCGCAGCTAACAACAACAACATAAATTAAGATAAAAATAGAATTAAAAAGAATTAAATTAATAATAGCCCAACAATAAAACAATGTTAAAACTTAAAACTAAAAACCCCCTCAGTCCAATTATGCCCTTTGATATGAGTGGATAAACCTAGAATCTAAAAAAAAAGGATTTCTTTGTGTGTTTTTAAGCTGCAGCATTATAAACACCTATCACGGAGTATTTATTTATTTAGGGTATGGCAATGTTACATTAGCCAGGAGACTAAATGCTAATAAAGAACAGTTGTTTCACTGCCTAAGACTGCTAGCCTGTTCAGTTCATGCTCATGGGCTTTCCAAGGTGCACTACAATGAGTAAATTTACTCAGTGAATAAATTCTGTTTAACTCAATGGGGCTTGCTTACTATTGTGTAGGTGTGTATAAGACTGCACACTCTGTGCATAACTTTGGTACCTTGCAATGGTGAAGCAACTCTTGCTCAGTGGGACTTTGTGAAGCATTAACCCAGGATTCTGTTTACATTAGTTTTAGAAATGCAGACTTATATATTTATTTATTAAACTGATATGCTGCCTGTATCACTATCAAGTGACTTTTAGTGCATCATTATGCATTAGGACAAAAATTCATTTCACTGAAGTTAGTAAAATATACTTCCAGGTAAATGTATGTAGGATAATTAAACAATGTTTCTCAACCTTGGCAACCTTAAAACATGTGGACTTCAACTCCCAGAATTCATAGCTGGCTGGGGAATTCTGGGTGTTGAAGTCCACATGTCTTAAAGTTGCCATGGTTGAGAAACACTGGAGTAATACATTGCTGAGTGTATCCTTAATGGAGATAGGCGATCTAGAAATACAAAATACAAATAAGCAAACAAACAAATAAATAAATAAATAAATAGTGGCCTGTGTCTCATAACAAGCTTATATTGGCATGAGTGGAACTATAAATCTGCATCACTGTGATGAACGTGTACATATGTGCATACAAGTAGTCCTTGACTTACAACCGCAACTGAGCCGAAAATTTCTGTTGCTAAGCGAGACAGTTGTTAAGTGAATTTTGCCCCATTTTACAACCTTTCTTGCCACAGTTGCTAAGTGAATCATTGCAGTTGTCAAGTTAGTGACACAGTTGTTAAGTGAATCTGGCTTCTGGCAAAAGGTGATCCCATGACCGCTGGACACTTTAACCGACATAAATATGAGTCAGTTGCCAAGCGTCTAAATTTTGATCACATGACCACAGGGATTCATCAACGGTCGTAAGTGTGAAAAATAGTCATAAGCCTTGGTGGAGCAGGGGGCTAATGCCTCCTTAAGTAACACCAGCTGCCTGCAATTAGTGCAGGTTCGCATCCCACCAGGCTCAAGGTTGACTCAGCCTTCCATCCTTCCGAGGTAGGTAAAATGAGGACCCAGATTGTTGGGGGCAATAAGCTGACTTTGTAATAATGCCGCTTGGGGTGTGTGTGAAAGCCCTAATAAGCAGGCATATACATAGAATGAAGGCTACTGCTAAGCTTGTAAGCCGCCCTGAGTCTTCGGAGAAGGGCGGGATATAAATGGAATTAAAATAAAATAAAATAAAATAAAAATAAGTCACTTTTTTTCAATATCATCGTAACTTTGAACGGTCGCTAAATGAACTGTTGTAAATTGAGGACTACCTGTTTTATGCTAACACCGGATGGACTGATGAAATCGTATGACTCACCCTGGTGCACAACATCAGTTTATGTTTTATTTTTCCCAAAGCCTCTGTTTATGCAGATGTATTACCAGAATGCTTTTAAAAATCCCATGTGAATCTTGAAAACTTTAGTTCAGAAATGCAGCGGGAACGCTACCTTTAAGTGTACCATGCACATCAGTATTGGGACGTTGGGATTCTAGAAAGTATTTTTACAAAATGTTTTGATATGGGCACCAAAATGTACAATGAGAATATGACACGATGGTTCCCCTACCCCTACCCCTTCCCAAGCCATTTAGTAGCTGGATGATTCCCAGACCTCTAATTGTTCAACTGTGCATTGATTTTAACTGGATCCATTATAGTTAGTAAAAGCTCACCCAATTAACTTGTCAATCTAAAGCTGTTGGCGCACCACAATGTTTCCTATACCTTCCCCTCTCCGGTGAGCGAAATATTCAGGGACATTTTTCTTCTGTCTAATTCTCCATCCTTATCCACCACCATCACCACCACCCTCGCCATCCACCCTCCAATCCTCAGTTCATTCATAAATATCCGCAGTCCCTCCCCACCGGCTGTTCCAGCAGGTCTCTGCTCGTATTGGGCTCCATGCCAAGAGCTGCAAAGGGGCACAGCCCCCCCCCCCTCTCTAGCTTACTACTTACCCTCCCCCTCCCAGATTCATTTATTTCTTTGAAAGGAGATGATGCTGAGCAAAGCCACAGGATGGCTGGGATTTTTCGCAATCCTGGCTACTACGGGGGCCAACTGGGAAGCAGGTGAGGGGGCACCTGGTTGTGGGTTGGGGTGTGGGGTGTGGGAAGGGGGTGCAAATTGGGGGAATTCGGGAAGAGGAGAGGAGGGGAGTAACTGCCAAAGGGAGAGAAAGCAGAGAAACGTAAGAGCAGAAGGGGAGAGGGCGGGGAGATAACAAAAGGAGAGAGAAAAAAACAGTCCACTCAAAGCCGAAGGGTTACAAAGGAGAGAAGGGCAAAGCCTTGGAATGAAGGAATAAATGAAGGAAGGAGAGAACGGCAGAGCCTTGGAGTGAAGGAATAAATGGAGGTCTGTTGCTAGAGGGATCAATGGAGAAACGGGATGCAGTAGTTCCCAGCTAGGTTTGGTTCTAGGATAAGAAAGGAACCGAGGCTTCGTTGCATCTTTGCTTTAACTTATTCAACTCATTCTGAGAGATCGAACGTTGCTTTCTCCAAATCCACCACTCTGCCCAGATCAAAAAGATCATACCCCTTCAGTGATACGATAAATAGATTTGGGGCTGGATCGTAGAGTAAGGGGACACCTTGTCCTTGATCGCTTTCTAGAAATTGTCTTGGCTCCAAAGATTTGGCCCAGCTTAATTGTTGCCTATTGCCCCTCTAGAATTCTCTGCCCTGGGAAACTGTCTTTCCTTGCCTTAAAGGTCTTAAGTTTCTTGCCAGCCTTCATCATTATAATTCGCTTGGCACAAGGGTTTGTGGCAGAATTAAGGCTTGTGACTCATCCATTACATGCCACCTTCCCATTTCCATCCGAACCTCTTTGTTCCACTTCGCAAATTCACCCATTAGTAAGAACTAGCCTCTTTCCTCTTCTCTACCAAAGTACTTTTTGACACATGGATGACCGGGAGATGTTCAACAGGTGCAGCTCATATCTATACAAAGATGCCAGGCTAGCTGCTGCTGGACTAGTTTTATTTCTGCCTGTCGAAGAAGCCCACAACAGTCCTGTAAAAGGGGTGAAAAGAAGGAGGCAAGTTTATCTTACGCCCATCCTGATTTTATGTTCCAAAGTTTAGTTGCAAACAATACCGATCCTTCCGTATCAGTGCATACACTCGTGTTAAATGGAAAGAAACAAAATGCCCTTTTCAAAGGGGATCTTGGTTTCGAAGAAGCTCCTGAAGATAGAGGGGAAGAATAAAAACTGCAGCTTATTCAGTGCTGGTGGCTTATAGATCCGCCTGTCTCTGTTGCAGACTTTAGGGAGAAACGTCTTTTTATTTTAATGGCATCAATCAAGCCCGAAAGGGCTGCTGTTAAAGATGTGTGTCCTCTGTGGCTACTGCTAAGCTTGTAAGCCGCCCTGAGTCTTCGGAGAAGGGCGGGATATAAATGGAATAAAAAAAAATTCAAAACAATGATTATATGGCACTGAAGTCATCGAACATAGAGGACGTGGAATAATAGAGTTGGAAGATCTTCTAGTCCAACCTACTGCTCAAAGCACGGGACCCTATACCATTTCAGACAGGTGGTTGTCCAGTCTCTTTTTGAAAGCCTTCAGTGATGGAGCATCCAGAACTTCTGAAGGCAAAGCTGTTCCACTGGTTAACTGTTCTCACTGTTAGGAAGTTTCTCCTTAATTCCAGGTTGCTTCTCTCCTTGATTAGTTTCCATCCGTCGTTTCTTGTCTTGCCTTCTGGTGCTTTGGAGAAACAGTTTGACCCCATCATCTTTGTCATTGATTCTACAATCTTTCATATTCTTCCGGGATCTGAGGGAAAGCTTTGCTTTATCACACATAACACAATTAGCGATAATGCAATTATTTATTTTCTCTTGACACTGCTTCCACATGTGGTCTAGCCTCATTTGGTCAATTTAGGGAGGTGCAAACACCAAAGAAATTTGAAGTAATCCCGAGGGAGACTCCCGGAAACACACTGGAATTTTGAGAAACACATTTGAGTTACTGTTGTGGTTGCGCTATATCACAGGCACCACCAAGTAAGATCCATGATAGCTCCTCTTGGGTTCCCAGTTGTTTCGAACTGGGTGCGTATTTGGAAGCATTTAATGTGTAACGATCACTGCCAAGACTGGCAAATCACAAACCACAAGTCACAAACTAATAGCACTTCCAGAATGCTACTTTCTCAAGTGTAACTTTACCTTTTTTTTTGGTCAAGTACTGCTCTGTAATCACCCATCCTATTGCTTTCTAAGACATAAACTGATTGATTGATCAATTGATGGATTTGCATTTTTAAGGCCATCCACTTTCCAACACCTCTGATTGACTCTCAGTGGCTCCAGAAATACCCTTCAATATAAATATGGTTGAGTGAGCAACTTTGCCTTACAACGGTCTGCACTCTGCATATGCTCGGAACTGAAGCCATCCTGCCAAGTCCTGGAGTCTGGCAAGCCAGGGAGCAGAGTGCCCTCTGCACATGCTCAGGGCTGAGCCCATCCTGCCCAATGCTAGAGCCTGCCAACCTAGGAAGCAGAGTGCTCTCTGCACATGCTCGGGATCTGAGCCCATACTGCAGAGTGCTGGAGACTGCCAAACCAGCTGTGGTTCAGCTTCCAATTTATTCAGTTTTATTTAAACAAATGAAATGTAAAATTAGTAAGGGAGATGTCCCTGGACACCTTGCTGACAACAGATAATGTAACGGGGATCCAGGATCATTAATGTCTGAAATGCTTCACCTTAATCATTTTGGAATTATTGTCCATATCTTAAAGATAGCGAGGTGAGGTTTCATAAGGTTAGGCTAATTCTTGAATTCACAGCTGACCAAAAAAAAATTGGATTTGAGAATTGTGCCTCATTTCTCATTTGACTAAACCCCCGTGTCCTTTGGCTTGCAAGAGAAGCTGAAACTTAAGCAAACATTGATTGATTGATTGATTGATTGATTGATTGATTGATTGGAATCCAACCCCTTGGTCATCCTCTTCTTTCCTTTCCTTCCACCTTTCCCAGCATTAGAGTCTTCATATTATATATATAAAGTGGAATAATTTGAGCCTGATCATTTGTGCCGCAAATGAGTGCTCTGGGTCACTTGGTTTGATGACCCACTTGCTTGTATTCTTGGCTTATCTGCAATATTCAGAGGAGTAGAGACATTCAAAGTTCAAAGGATGCAAGACTCTTCCTGTCCTGATTCTTCAAATTCCACTTCTTTATGGTGTCACAGGGAATATCATGGGGAATATAGGTACTCCTTGACTTATGAGCATAATTGAGCCCAAAATTTTGGTTTTTTGCTAAGCAAGATAGTTGTTAAGTGAGTTTTGCCCCATTTTGCAACGTATTTGCCACAGTTGTTAAGTGATTCCCTGCAGCTGTTCAGTAATAGCATAGTTGTTAAATGAATCTGGCTTTCCCATTGATTTTGAGGATCAGAAGTCTGCAAAAGGGGATTGTATGATCCTGGGACACTGCAACCATCAGAAATGCATGCCAATTTTGATCATGTCACCATGGAGATGCTACAATGGATGTAAATGTGAAAAATGGTCATAAGCGACTTTTTTCAGAGCAGTTGTAACTTCAGACAGCCACCAAACCATTAGTTGTATGTCAAGGTTTGAGAATTGATTTGGACTAGACATCCTCCAATGTCTCTAACAATTCATCCATTCTATGATTGCATGATAATTTGTGCAGTGTGTTGTGCTACAGTTTCCATCATCCCCTGCGTTCATGTTGCTTGGACCTTAAATGTGAGGGTTCCTAAATGCCTGACTATGAGGAAGACGTTGGACTGAGTAGCTTGGACTGAGAGTGAAGTTTCTTGGCAAAGCACAGACAGGTCTGAGGAATCGGCCTTTTTTCCTTAAGTCTGTCTCACTTACTTTGGCCATATCATGTGGGGTAATGACCTACAAAGCCCTACATGGCATGGGTCCGGATTACCTACGGCAGCACCTGTGGCCGGCGTCAACTTCCCTCCGTCCAGTGCGCTCCCACAGAGAGGGCCTCCTCAGGGTGCCTCCGATCAGAGAATGTCAACTGGTGGCCCCCAGGGGGAGGGCGTTCTCTGTGGGCACGCCAGACCTGTGGAACCGCTTGCCGGTTGAGCTCCGGATGGCCCCCGACCTCCGCTCCTTCCGGCGGGATCTAAAAACTTATTTATTTGAGCAATCCGGCCTGGTCTGATGGGTTTGGGGTTGGGTTTTTAATATGGTTTTAACTATTGTATAGATCGGGCATAAATTATTTAATTGTTTTTTAACTTTTGTACTTTGCTTTTTAATATTTATTGCCCTGTACACCGCCCTGAGTCCTTCGGGAGAAGGGCGGTATAAAAATTTAATAAATATAAATATAAATATAAATACACTGGAGAAAGCAATTATGTTTGGAAGAATTAGTGGTAAAAGGAAACCAGGCCACCAAAGAACACGGTGGCTGGGCACCATCAAAGCGGACACCAGCCAGAGCATAAGGTAAAGGTAAAGGTGCGTGCTAGTCGTTTCCAACTCTAGGGGCCAGTGCTCATCTCCGTTTCAAAGCCAAAGAGCCAGCATTTGTCCGAGGACGTCTCCGTGGTCATATGGCCGGCATGACTAGATGCCAAAGGCGCACAGAACGCTGTTACCTTCCCACCGTAGTGGTCCCTATTTTTCTACTGCTAGGTTGGCAGAAGCTGGGGCGAGTAACAGGCGCTCACTCTGTTACGCGGCACTCTGGATTTGACCCACCAAACTGCCAACCATCTGATCGACAAGCTCGGCATCCTAACCCACTGAGCCACCACGTCCCTCTCAGCCAGAGCATAGAACAGCTCAAAGAAGTAGTTCAAGGTCGGAAGATGTGAAGAGGCCTGGCCTGTAAAATCGCCAAGAGTCGGACAGGACTGAATGGATAACATCAACATCAACATCTTTGAAGCAAGTCTTCCTCATCTCTTTTGTGTGTTCTTTTTTGCAGACCCGCTGTGTCCTGCCAGGTACAAGATCAACTGCCTACTTCACCAGCGAATGGGCTGCGGACCAGATGGGGCACCAAGTTGTGGCTCTTGTTTCCCTGGTCACGAAGAGGATTCCAATGGAAACTGTGTGCCGAAAAAAGGTCCTAAGCATGGTAGGTCCAATGAGGTTTGGAAGCTTGAAGGATCAGCAGGGATGGACTTTTCCAAAATTTTATTGGGAAGAGCAAGGCAACTTGACCAAGAGGTTCATGACAGCAAAGAGGACTTTCTACCTGGAGTTTAATAAAGGGCATAGGTTAGCAGTGGCATTTAACTTTCACTGCTGCAATGAAGGAGGAAAAGATAGTAATGATGTTTCTCTGGAGATGCAAAAATCCATTTGTGGGGATTGTGGTGAAATTGATTGGGAAAAAGCACAGGAAAGAATTGTCTCTGTCCCATTAAATTATGGAATTATAGTGTTAAATTATGTGGGCGCTATTAAATTGTGTTGAAGGGTAAGAGTTCTAATGGTAAAATCTCCCAGAGTCAGGGATTGTTCTCCTACATATCTATGTTAACATTTCGGGACAGTAAGATTTGCAACTAAACAGAGCATTCATTCTGTGTCATTGTTTCAGAGGTATTTCTTTACCTAAACAGAGAAACAACAAGCAAAAAAGGCACTGGGTCCAGGAGCGAAACTCAACTTCCTGCCAGTTTCCCCACTGAGTTCCTTGCCCTCCCCTCCTATCTCCCCTTCCCTTCCCAGTAGGGAGGTAAGTGGCTGCTCCTGGATGGGGTAGGAAGCAAAGGATTGTGAGACTGGCTGGGAAACTGTCACAGAACATAGAAAATGAAGACCATGTGAGTGCATCAGCAGCATAGCAGCAGTCAGCAGTAATTAAGCAGCCACAACTTTCCCAAATTTTATCCCCCAGAAGCCATGGGTCCTGGATTTGGGAGACATTCCGTAAATTAGCATGTTTGAGGTACCTTGGTTCAAAAATTGTTGACCTATGAAGTAGCAGTAGCAATAGCAATAGCACTTAGACTTATATACCACTTCACAGCACTTTACAGCCCTCTCTAAATGATTTACAGAGGCAGCCTATTTCCCCCAACAATTTGGGTCCTCATTTTACCAGAATGTTTTGCCATGCTAAAGATCATGACGACGACAGTTTTAGTGGTATATAGATATAGACAAGGAGTGGGACATTAAGTTTAGAATAGTAGTTAAGGCAACAGGTTAGAAACCAGGAGACTGAAGTGACCTTGAGCCAGTCCTTCTCCATCAGCCCTAGGAAGAAGAAGAAGGCAATGGCAAACCATTTCCAAAATCTTGCCAAGAAAACTGTAGGGACTTGTCCAGGCAGTTGCCAGAAATCAACATTCTGAAAAGTCCAAAACCAAACCAAACCGTTTCTCTAAATTTAAGGCACTAAGGCCCTTCATCACTGTAAACATCCAATAATAATAATAAGTTGGAAGGGACCTTGGAGGTCATCTAGTCCAACCCCCTGCTCACGCAGGAAACCCTATACCATTTCAGGCAAATGGCTGTCCAATGTTCTCTGCATTTCTTCTGTACCTTCCAGCTCTCCTTATTTTCTAGCCTGTGTCCTTTGCAACACATCTTGTATTTAAGAAGATGTTCTAACCCAAAGAGACATGGAGAGCTAGAGAGAGAATAGTTTGTGGATCAAACTCAAGAGCCACTAAGCCAATCCCACATATGTTTCAGTTCCAAAGTGTCATCTAAAACCAGTCTGAAGGTTTTAGAGAGAAGAGCAACAAAGATGATTAGCGGACCAGAGGCTAAAAAAAATATAAAGAATGCTTGCAGAAATTGAGCATGTCTAGTTCAAGGGTAGGCAGCCTTGGCTCTTTTATGACTTGTGGACTTCAATACCCAGAATTCCTGAACCAGCCATGCTGGTTCACCCCTAATGAAAAGAAGGCCTAGATATGACATGATAGAGATGACATGATAGCAGTGTTCCAATATCTAAGGGGCTGCCACAAAGAAGAGGGGGGGGGGCAACCTATTCTCCAAAGTACCTGAAGGCAGGACAAGAAGCAATGGATGAAAACCGAACAAAAAAAAAGAAGCAGCCTAGAATTAAGGGGAAATTTCCTGACAGTTAGAACAATTAATTAGTGGAATGGCTTGCCACTAGAAGTTGTGAGTGTTTCATCACTGGAGGTTTCTTAAGAAGAGATTTGAAAGCTATTTGTCTGAAATGGTATAGGGCAGGGGTATCAAACTCAATTTCATTGAGGGCCACATCAGCATTGCGGTTGCCCTCAGGGGGGTGGGTGGGCGTGGCCAGGGTGGGCATGGCCTACTGGGTGGGCGTGGCTAGAGTGCATATGCCCTACTGGGTGGGCGTGGCCAGCTCTACATCGTTCGCATCAAGGGTGCCTATGGGGGGGCCTGGGCAGGAGTGGGACAGATCTGAGGGTCTCTGGCAGAAGGAGGGTCTCTGGGCCAGGGCCAAGGCAGTGGGGGCCGTTCCCTCACTCTTTCCAGTGGGCCACATGAAACCACTTTGCGGGCCGGATCCGGCCCCCGGGCCTTGTGTATGACATGTCTGGTATAGGGTTTTCCCACCGGAGCAGGAGATTAGACTAGGTCCCTTTCAACTCTGTTATTGTGGTAAGGTCAAGAAACAAAGCACCAGAACTGAATAGGGTTGCAATTTTTACCTCATTGTCGTCACAGCTGAAAAGGTCAGCTTACAGTATCTGTGTGAATGGTTCACAGTGGAGGTATCTGGCCATTAGTATGCCAAGTGAGCTAGGGAAAAAAAATGCTTCTAGCAACCCTTTCTGCCTCTGACCATGGCTTATAAAGTGTACCATAGCCAGCTCCTACCGGTATTAGTTGTATTCAGGGTTGGTTGTGATTTTGACGCCCAAAGAGATTTACTCTCCAAATGATGACCTTGCAATCTGTCACTCTACTCTCTGTACCTCCACTTGGAGATTGGAGTGTTATTAAAGGTCAGAAGCTACTGGCCAAGATCGGAGAACAAGAGCTGAAAATTCTGCCCAAGACTGGATACATTTTTCCCCCTCTGATCTAAGCCCTGGGTCAAAACAGGAACAAATACAAACTCTGACGGGTCCTTGGTGCTCTCTGAGCTTGTTTGTTTTCTTGCAGATGTTTCATTACCCAAACTAGGCAACATCATCAGCGCTAGTCATGCTAGTTCTCCTTTATTAGTTCAAACTCTGTATTCTCTTCCTCTGATTTCTGTCCTTCTTCCAATAAAAAGGAATTATGGGGCTGTTTTGTGGCGGAAGAAGAGGGGCTGACATACCTCTTTATTTTCCTGAAGTGTTTTTATATTGCTTGTCATAACTCATCACCATCATCATAAAATGGGCAATTTTAATTCCACCAGCTAATAAAAGAAGGCTCTTGGGGAGAGTTAATTGCTGGGAAAAGGATGAGTAGTTGGATTTTTGTGGGGTGGTGGGTTGTTTTTTTTTGAATACTTGAATTTCATCACGTTCCACTTGACTTCCACTCTGATTTTCATAACTAAAATTTCCGATAAGAAGCAGCTACATCTTGATTTAGGTGCATGATGCCAGCCCTTCAAGGTAGACCAGAGTAGGAAATTTATGAATGCTAATATTACTTTTATTATAAGGTTAAATGATACAATCCAAGTCTGAATACATTTTTCCCCCGCCTCCCCCCTTACAGGAGAGCTAGGGACAATCTTGTCAGAGAAGCTTTCTCAAATTACAGTTCTGCACCAGACTCAGATTCTTTTAACTGACAATTATCTTGACTGCAGCTTTTCCTCCTGTTCCTCATGGTTTTTCCTTCTGCCCAATGCAGTATATATAATAAAGGAGAATATTAGGACACCGCAGTATATATAAATCTGTCATTTAAAGCAGGGGGTCTCCAAACTTAATGGCTCTAAGATTTTGTGGACTTCAGCTCCCAGAATTCCCAAGCCAGCATGGCTGGCTGAGGGATTCTGGAAGTTGAAGTCCAGGTATCTCAAAGTTGCCAAGTTAGGAGCTCCCCCGATTTAAAGGGAGACGATATCCCAGTGAAACTATTGCATTTGCTTTCCTATGTTTAGCCAGGCAATGATTTGCCATGGGTCAAACAAAATTCCAGAATTTCCAGCCACAATATAGAGGTAGTCCTCGACTTATAATTGGCCACCTAGTGATTGTTCAAGGTGAACTCCTCCAAAAGCTGTTTACGACACGGTTCCAAAGCTCTGAACCCTCCCATCCTATGGTCATGGGACTGCATTTTGGGCGCCTGGAAACCGGCCCTCATTTATGGCTGCTTGCAGTGCCCCACAGTTATATGAGTGCGATTTACAATGGCTTTTCTGGAAGCCAACATCCTAGTTTCTTGCAAAAAATGCCCCATAGCAAACAATGGGTTTGCTTAACAACCCTTGCAAAAAAAAATAAAATGTAAAATTGGGTCTGGTCACATGATGAGCGTCTTTACAACCTTCACGATTCAATTGCCAGGCTTCATCTTCATCTTCATCAACGATTTGGATGAGGGGATAGATGGGGAACTCATCAAATTTGCAGATGACACCAAGTTGGCAGGAATAGCCAATACTCCAGAAGATAGGCTTAAGATACAGGAGGATCTGGACAGACTCGAACACTGGGCACTATCTAACAAAATGAAATTCAATGGTGAAAAAAGTAAGGTTCTGCATTTAGGCAGGAAAAATCAAATGCACAGGTATAGTATAGGTGGTACCTTGCTCGATAGTAGTAACTGTGAGAGGGATCTCGGAGTCCTAGTGGACAATCACTTAAATATGAGCCAGCAGTGTGCTGCAGCTGTCAAAAAAGCCAACACAGTGCTAGGCTGCATTAACAGAGGAATAGAATCAAGATCACGTGAAGTACTAATACCACTTTACAATGCCTTGGTAAGGCCACACCTGGAATACTGCATCCAGTTTTGGTCACCACGATGTAAAAAAGATGTCGAGACTCTAGAAAGAGTACAGAGAAGAGCAACAAAGATGATTGGGGGACTGGAGGCTAAAACATATAGGGAACGGTTGCTGGAATTGGGTATGTGTAGTTTAACGAAGAGAAGAGTCAGGGGTGACATGATAGCAGTGTTCCAGTATCTCAGGGGCTGCCACAAAGAAGAGGGAGTCAAGCTATTCTCCAAAGCACCTGAAAGCAGGACAAGAAGCAATGGATGGAAACTAGTCAAGGAGAGAAGCAACCTAGAACTAAGGAGAAACTTCCTGACAGTTAGAACAATTAACCAGTGGAACAACCTGCCTCCAGAAGTGGTGAATGCTCCAACACAGGAAGTTTTTAAGAAGAGACTGGACAGCCATTTGTCTGAAATGGTATAGGGTTTCCTGCCTTAGCAGGGGGTTGGACTAGATGACCTCCAAGGTCCCTTCCAACTTCTTCTTCTTCTTCTTCTTCTTCTTCTTCTTCTTCTTCTTCTTCTTCTTCTTCTTCTTCTTCTTCTTCTTCTTCTTATTATTATTATTATTATTATTATTATTATTATTATTATTATTATTATTATTATTATTATTATTATTATTATTATTATTATTATTATTTATGATTGCAAGTCAAGGATGTCTTGTAAGGGGATTCCCTGCCCTGGATGACTCCTTCCCCTGTAACTTTCTCTTGAGACTCTCGCATCTTTCAGCCAATTTTGCTCCTCCCATCACTTCCTCTTGACATCTGGACTGCACATTCAACTGAGCAGAGATCTGCTTTTATTACTTAATTTCCTCTGCAAAACATGATGTCTCAAACAATTGCTGCAGGATAGCAATCAGCTTGATTAAGAGTCTTGGTCATCTTCATCATTATCAGAGTTGGAAGGGACCTTGGAAGTCTTCTAGTCCAACCCCACTGCTCAAAGCAGGAGACCCTATACCGTTTCAGACAAATGGCTGTCCAGTCTATTCTTAAAAACCTCCAGTGATGAAGCATCCACAATTTCTGAAGACAAGTTGTTCCGCTGGTTACCGGTAATTCTTCTCGGTTAGGAAGTTTCTCCTTAGTTCTAGCTTGGTTCTCTCCTTGATTAGTTTCCATCCATTGTTTCTTGTCCTGCCTTCAGGTGCTTTGGAAAATAATTTGACCCCCTCTTCTGTGTAGCAACCCCTCAAATGTTGGAAGACTGCTATCATGTCACCTTTAGTCCTTCTTTTCACTAGACTAGATATACCCAATTCCTGCAACTGTTCTTCATAAGTTTTAGCCTTCTGCCTTCTAATCGTCTTAATTGGTCCTCTTTACACTCTTTTCAGTCTCAACATCAACATCATGCTCCAACACTGAAAGTTTTTAAGAAGAGACTGGACAGCCATTTGTCTGAAATGGTATAGGGCAGGGGTGTCAAACTCAATTTCATTGAGGGCCACATCAGCATTACGGTTGCCCTCAGGGGGCCTGGTGGGTGTGGCCTGGGTGGGCGTGGCCTGGGTGGGCATGGCTAAAGTGCGTATGGCCTACTGGGTGGGCATGGACAGCTCTACATCGTTCGCATCAAGGGTGCCTATGGGGGCCTGGGCAGGCGTGGGACAGATCTGAGGGTCTCTGGCAGAAGGAGGGTCTCTGGGCCAGGGCCAAGGCAGTGGGGGCCGTTCCCTCACTGTTTCCAGGATGGCTTCGCGGGCCGCATGAAACCACTTCGCGGGCCAGATCTGGCCCCCGGGCCTTGTGTTTGACATGTCTGGTATAGGGTTTCCTGCCTTAGTAGGGGGTTGGACTAGATGACCTCCAAGATCCCTTTCAACTTATTATTATTATTATTATTGTTGTTGTTGTTGTTGTTGTTGTTGTTGTTGTTGTTATTATTATTATTATTATTATTATTATTATTATTATTATTATTATTATTATTATTATTATTATTATTATTATTATTATTATTATTATCATCAACATAATACTGAATGTCAAACATTAAACACTTGCCCTGCCAGTATTTGTGTGTGTTTTTGTGTTTACTGGCTGGACATTTCCTCTTTTCCTCTCTTTCAGAAAGCAAACTCAAAACTCAGAAGAGACCTAAAGATTTGCCAGGTCTTTTGCGTTACCTTCTGGCTAAGCATGAAAAGACATTGGAGTTGTCCACGATGGAGACCACCGTACCTGGTATGTGAACTCACCAACTCTTCCTCTTTCCCCAAAAGGGAACAAATTATTTGGGGTGCTTTCAGGTTTTGTACTATTTTCCTAACTAACACAAGGAATCGACATAAGGCGTCCAATTTTCTTTAATAATTTCAAACAATCAAGCTGCTTAATTAAAGAACTATCAAGGAGGAAACCACACACGCACACACACACACACACACACACACACACTCTAACACTGGCAGGGCAAGTGACTGTATACAGGTAGTTCTTCACTTACAACCATTCCTTTAGTGACCAGTTGAAGTTACACTGGCACTAGAAAAAGTGACTTATGATTGTTTTTCACACTTACGACTGTTTAATTTAATAATGTTGCAGCTTTCCTACAGTCATGTGATCAAACTTCACACACTTGGCAACTGGCATGTATTTATAAGGGTTGAAGTGTCCCGGGGTCATGTGATCACCATTTGCAACCTTCCCAGCCAGCTTCCAACAAGGAAAGTCAAGGGGGAAGCCAGATTCACTTAACAACCGGGTTACTAACTGAACAACTCCAGTGATTTACTTAACTGTGGCAGCAAGAAAGGGGCAAAAGTCACTTAACAACTGTCTTGCTTAGTAACGGAAAATTTGGACTCAATTGTAGTCATGGGTTGAGGACTACCTGTATGTTCTGTTCCAGCCTACTACCGGCCCTGCAGAAAAGGCAGGGACAACCCCTTTACAAAAGGCAAAAGGCTGGAACGAAGCCTGCCAAATTTATTGACACCAAACAGAGCAAACTGAACAAAACACGAACCACAAAACAGGAGCTATTCAAACGGTTGCCTTCAGCAAACCAGCCCTCCCACGCATTCCCCTTTTAAACAGTTCAAGGCGTGGCTTCTCTCTGCCTCCTTCCAAGGTGCCCCATTGCCTTCCTCTGTTTACTCCTGATTGACTGCCTCCTGCGTCGGGCATCCTTGAACAGGGCCAGCTGTGGGTCATCTTCATCCACGCTGTCAGGCTCACACAGCTCGGTCTGCGTAGTAACCAGATGAGAGGGGCCTGGCTGAGAGCTCTGCGAAGCCTCAGAACTGTCCTCTGCAGGCTCTCCAAAAAACCCCTTCCTCCTCCTCCTCTGAATCGTCCGACCCAACTGCCAAACCCACAGGCTGACCCTGAATCACAACACTGTATAAGATTAAATTCAGCTTTGCATTCATTTCTGAGTGCATTTAGTATTTGCATAATAATGCCATGCCTTGGAATGATTCATGACTGAAGAGATTGTTGGGTCGTGTGGCATCTTGTGATTGACACTGTCATGGAAACTTTGGCATAGAATTTGGAGAGCTTAATGCTGGGTTGTGCTTCACTCCACACCTCAAACTACTTGGCAATCTCTACTTTTTCAATACATTTTGACTCAAAGCACTTCACTCTATATTTTCTTTTTATTTCCCTATCTCTCTGATATTTGTACTGCCTGGGAAAGATTGAATATGCATTATGATTTTATCCACTATTTATTTTTATCTCTTAGCTGTGTTGGAAAATGAGATCATTTCCAGTTCAAATTGCATCCAGCACTCTCCCAGTCATTCCCTGTGTCCAGATGAGAGCAAGCACACACCCCGTTCAGTTCAGTATTCCTTAGGCTTATTGATTAAACATCAACTAATGTAAATAATAATAATAACAATTAATCAGCAGAAAGAAGATAAAAGGCAGGGAAAATAACGAATAGGGAAAAGCACACGAGCTACAGGCAAGGATTTACATTCTCTCTCGATCAAAAGGCACAGCATTTTCCAGAGCAATGTTTCTCAAAATTGGCGACTTTAAAATGAGTGGACTTCAACTCCCAAAATTCCCTAGCCAGGATGGCTGGCTGGGGAATTCTGGGAATTGAAGTCCACCCATCTTAAAGTTGCCAAGGTTGAGAAATCCTGTTCCAAACCCACAGGAAATGGTACTGGAGAGTTTTCATAAACAACCTTGAAGTGACTTTCAGTTCTTCCAGTTTAGATGATAGATAGATAGATAGATAGATAGATAGATAGATAGATAGATAGATAGATAGATAGATATAGATAGATAGCAAGAAAGAAAGAAAGAAAGAAAGAAAGAAAGAAAGAAAGAAAGAAAGAAAGAAAGAAAGAAAGAAAGAAAGAAAGAAAGAAAGAAAAGGTATTGTGTATCAGGAAGAGAACAACTGAATGGATTGGGATGTGTATTATTTTTATTATTTTTTTCGCCTAGGGTAAAAATTGGCTCATAGATTAAAAGACAGAATATTACACATGTTGTCAGTTCCTTATCATCTCTGAGTAACATTGCTTACTAAACCATATTTCCAAAAATGCTTTTTGCTGAATTTTAGGTTTAGCTCTGCTGTTAGATTAATGAAACTATTATAAAGACTCGTCCCTTAAAGAAATTTGCTGGATCTGATACTAAAGAGCAGTGAACAGAAAGCAGGCATTGTCTAAAATTGATGCATTTTGATTTTACAGGCATTACTGAGGTATTTGAACCATCCATCTCTCAGACTGACTTCCCAACTTCTCATTCAACAAGTGCTTCTTCTTCTTCCGGGAACACGTCTCCAGATTCTTCTCAGTCATATGAAATCACTCCAATTTCAGCCACTACACCACCAAGGAGAGTGAGAGTGGACTTCAAGCAGAGATCCCGTCCTCCTGTTACTAGCATGAATAAAGCTGTGACTCTTAGTGAGTAGAACATTTGATTGATCATAGGAGAAGGACTGGCAGGGTCTGGGGGTGGAGTCAAGAGAGTAATCAGCCTAAAGTCACTACATTCCCATAAGCAGTCTAAGTTCAACCCCTCTTGAATTCTGTTAACTCTTAACTAGCACCAATTTAGTGCTGATCATTAGTTGACTAGATCAGGGGTCTTCAAACCTGGCCCTTTTATGACTCGTGGACTTCAACTCCCAGAATTCCTTCTGGGAGTTGAAGTCCACGAGTCATAAAAGGGCCAAGTTTGAAGACCTCTGGACTAGATCCTTGTATATAGCCACGAGCAATAGATCAACTTAACTAGATGTTAACATGTGGTCCTGATTCTTTGTGCCTGACATTGACTGACTGATTGTTGACCACATGGATAGATTTTCACCATGACAGTTTATCCCTAACTTGGTTTTCCAATGTGCTCCCATCGTCACTGTAGCCGAATCCATCCCTTTGCTGGATCTTTTCTTTCCTTCTATCTTTCATAGCAGGGGTGTCAAACTCAATTTCATTGAGGGCCGCATCAGCATTGCAGTTGCCCTCAGGGGGCCGGGTGGGTGTGGCCAGGGTGGGCACGGCCTACTGGGTGGGCGTGGCCAGCTCTACATCGTTCGCATCAAGGGTGCCTATGGGGGGGGGCTGGGCAGGAGTGGGACATATCTGAGGGTCTCTGGCAGAAGGAGGGTCTCTGGGCCAGGGCCAAGGCAGTGGGGGTCATTCCCTCACTGTTTCCAGGATGGCTTTGGGGGCCACATGAAACCACTTCGCGGGCCGGATCTGGCCCCCGGGCCTTGTGTTTGACATGTCTGTTTCATAGCATCAGAGCCATCTCTAAAGAGAATACATCATGTGTCCAAAGTAGAATAATTTTAGTCTAGGTTTTCTTCAGAGTCCGTACTCTTCCTATCCTGCTTCTTCAAAATCCAACTTTCATTTCTATGAAGTATCACACGGGACTACAAGGGACTACTACAGAAAAGGGGTCACCCTATTCTCCAAGGCACCTGAAGGCAGAAGAAGAAGCAATGGATGGAAAATAATGGAGAGAACACTGGAGGCTTTTAAGAAGAGTTTGGACAACCATTTGTCTGAAATGGTATAGGATTTTCTGCCTGAGCAGAGGGTTGGAATAGAAGACCTCCCAGATCCCTTCTAACTCAGCTATTCTGTTAATACCAAGGCTTTTTTTCTTTTTTTTGCAAAAAAAAAAAGCTTTTGCACAAGCTGTGCTGCTATTGGCTTAAGCCTATTGCAGGCTTTGCTCTTTTATGACTCATGGACTTCAACTCCTAGAATTCCTGAGTCAGCTATGCTATTGGCTTTTGGAAGCCAATAGGAATTGCTGCTGAGCTTGCCAAAAGACCCGGCAGGCAAATGTTGCACAGGCAAGTTGCAGCGAAGGCAGCCCTCCTCCCTGCTCCCCATCTACACCATCTCAACTAGGTAAGTAAGATATTATTTGCAAATAGGATATCCAAGTATGACTCAAGGAAATTTTCCCTGCATGGAGAGAATAGTGGTTTCTTTCACTTTGTTTTACTTTTCAAATTGCTGTAGGGAAGAAATGATGATTAGAAAAAGCAGGAAGTTATTTTTATTAGGAGGAATTCATTTATCCCATGCTAGATCTTTGGGAGCTTAGTACCACCAGCACAGAACATTTGCTTTTCTGAAACTTCATTCAAATTCAATTCCTGATAGGGGCATTTGAAAAAAAATGTTATTTATTAAATTTATATGCTGACTATGTCACCAGGAAGTGTATTAACATTGTTAATCATATAAGTGAAGAAATGAGGAAAACTGTGGTTAAAGAAATTGTTTGACCTAGTAATAAAATTTCATTGATAACTGATGAATCAACCACAATAAGCAAAAAAACTACCCTCATAGTATTTGTTCGATGCTGTATCGAAGGTATGGGAATGAATTCACCAGTAAATTTGTTTTTGGACTTGGTAGAACTTGAAAAAGTAACAGCAGAAGAAATATTTGATTCTTTACTCCAATGTCTTTACTCTTATGGGATGACAGAAGATTATTTGAAAAAATATTTGATTTCTCTGGCATGCGATGGCACCGTTGTGATGATGGGATGTAAAAGTGGAGTGAAAAAATTGCTGTCAGAACGTTTTCCTTCTATGATAGTTTGGCATTGTGCTAATCACAGATTAGAATTATCAGTAGGTGATGCTGCCAAGGAAACGTCAGGAATAAATAGATTCCAATCATTTATTGATAAACTGTATTTCATATACCATGCTTCACCAAAGAATAGCAGAGAGTGGCATTCATGTGCAGAATTACTGGGGACTGAGCTGCTGAAAATTGGAAGAATTTTAAGTACCCGATGGGTGTCATCTAGTTCGCGTACAGTTTTGGCTGTATGGAATAATTTTGAATCCCTTGTGTATCATTTTGAACAAGCAATGCATGATCCTAGAAGAGATAAAAATGATAAATGCACTTATGATGGCTTGAAAAGAAAAATAACATCTACAGAATTTTTATTGGACCTAGGATTGATGTGTGACGCTCTCCAAGAATTGTCAGATTTAAGTTTGGACCTACAGGACCGCAACATCGACTTGTATAAGGCAAATAAGAAAATAAAAATACTGGTACAAGTTTTGGAAGAAAGAAGACAGAACTTTGGGCCCTATTATAAATGTGCTGTTGCTGCTGTAAGTGATCTTCGCTTTCGTGGAGTTTTACTTCACAAAAGAGATTCAAAAAAGGATCCTCCCATTGACCCAAGTATATTTTATACAAAATTGAAAGAATCAATTGAAAAAAGATTGCTTGATATCAAAGACGATGAGTTGGCATATTGGTCTCGCGTACTTGATCAAAAACATTGGCCTGAAGATGTTAATACTCAACTGACATTTAGAGAAGTGGAAATTAGAAACTTATCAATCAGACTGCAGCTAAATGAAAGAGAAATGATTCATGGATTCCGTGAATACATTCTTGAAAAGGCATATCCAGAAAAACTGTTGCATTTGATACGGACTCTGAATACCATTCCTATTTCTTCAAGTGAATGTGAACGTGGGTTTTCACAGATGAATCTAATTGCCACCCCAACAAGAGCTTCGTTAAAGACTAAGACAATTTCAGCACTTTTGTTCATCAAACTTGTCGGAGAAACTTCCTGACAGTTAGAACAATTAACCAGTGGAACAACCTGCCTCCAGAGGTGGTGAATGCTCCAACACTGGAGGTTTTTAAGAAGAGACTGGACAGCCATTTGCCTGAAATGGTATAGGGTTTCCTGCCTGAGCAGGGGGTTGGACTAGTTGACCTCCAAGGTCCCTTCCAACTTTATATTATTATTATTATTACTATTATTATTATTATTATTATTATTATTATTATTATTATTATTATTATTATTATTATTATTATTATTATTATTACCACCTCTGAGACTTTTCGATCCTTCAAAGTTCATCAACTTCAAAGTTGATCTGTGGTTACTCAGAGGACGACATTTGGCCATAGATACTAAGAGCAAGGAAAGGAGTCGAGAAGATTTGCCAGATGAGAATTGGACAAAAGTTTGGAATTTTCTATGAACATTTCCCTTAAATACAATAAATTAAATGCATGTTAAGAATTGAATATATAATTGTTTAATTATATAAATAAATATATAAATAAAATTATATAAATAAAAGATTAACAAGATGAGAGTTCCGGCACTTTTTTTTTTTTTAGAAAAAAAGCTCTGGTTAATACCATGGTTCATTTATCTTTGTAGGCAGTGCTTTTTTTGTAAAAGAAAAAGGTGCCAGAACTCACATGTGTCATACAACCCGTCTTGCCTACCCTACAAGTTTCCATCCAAAAAAGGTGCCGGAACTCCGTTCTGAGCGTTCTATGACAAAAAAAGCCCTGTTTGTAGGTATAGACACACCATGACATTTGAATATCATGCTCTACCCATTACTAGCCTACATAGTGTAATTCTTGACTGCTTGTTCTTTTACTGTTGATGGTTGATTCTGAAGGCAAAAGCTGTCCAGCACTTTGATGACTTCATGGTCAACAGGTGCAAGAAGCATTAGTTCTTGGCATTAGTTTAGTCTTCTTTAAGGGATCAGAAAAGAGGGGGCAAGAATGAGGAAGAGACCTTGGGACAGCTGCATGGTGTGATGTGTGCGTTTGCACAGCTAGCTAAGCAATGTTTTCATATACTTGTGGGTCCAACACCCAGAGTTAATTCTGTTCCTTTCAGCGCTTGTGGTCATGTGCACGGTGACAGGAGTCTCTGGATTGGTGGTTGCAGCCATTTGTTGGTACAGGTATGAATCTGATTGTCCCCTTTTCCATATGTTGTTTCTCCATTATTATAATTATCACTATTCTCATGTTTGAGATGGAATAAGCTCTTTCCTTGCTCAGTAAATTCCTTTATTTCCCATTGCTGAGGATGGTGAATTTGACTGCAGATTTAATGATTTATGAATCAGGAAAATGAGAACCATGCATTGGAGTTATTCATACGTGGGTTTCTTTGTTTTGTATTTCACTCAAAATATCTATGATTAATTTGCAGGCTTCAGAAAGAAGTACGTTTGGCTCAAAAGATGGCATACACAGCCACTCGAGGGAACCAATACCGGTACCATCAACCCAGTGCAGTAAGTTGGCTTTGCAAAATGGAATTGGTTAATGGAAGATGAAGGCCTTGCTTATTGGACACGTGAAACTGTAGCATGTTTTGACAGCATGCTGTACGAAGCCAGCCATTGTGGTTTGGAAATCATAGTTCATGGCATATTGTATGAACTCAACCAAATGAGACTGTTATTAAAGCCTAGTAGTCATGATGACAGCTAGATGAAGTCCCAGGAATCAGGGTTAGATTAAACTGGCATTATTGCCTGGAGAGAAATAAAGCTAGTTTGGTAAGTTTGATGTCAGGCTCCCCACAAAATCAAGAAAGATATATTGAGACTTTTCTAAGCATTTTTCTTTATTGTTCCAAAGCAGGCTACTAGTACTCCAAGACATAACTCTGGGAACCATTAGGGAGGAGCTGTTTTCACCCTTTTTCTCCCACAGAAGCTATTTAAGCTGCATTGTCCCTTGCTATTCTGCAATGCACTCCCTCCTGGGAATCTGGATAACATTCCATCACAACTGTCTTGCTTATGGGCTTTGAAGAGACATTGGGTTGGTGGAGGATGTTTGACTAGATGATTTTCCTGATCCCATAAGGCTCTCCTTAATCATTTTCTGTTCATCTCTCTCAGTATATGGATTCCAGGCTAGCACAGTCTTGTCAAGTTCACCACTATCAGCATCGAAAGAAACTTCTTGCTGGTGAGGAGTAAGTGTCCTTCTCTAGAACTTCCCCTGGAGATGGGAGGGAATGGAAAAGCTGTGAGAACAGAGCAAGTCCCAGAACTGGAAAAGACCGTGAGAGGGATCTCAGAGTCCTAGTGGACAATCACTTAAATATGAGCCAGCCACGTGTTGCAGCTTTCAAAAAAGCCAACACAGTGCAAGGTTGCATTAACAGGGGAATAGAATCAAGATCACGTGAAGTGTTAATACCACTTTACAATGCCTTGGTAAGGCCACATTTGGAATATTGCATCCAGTTTTGGTCACCACAATGTAAAAAAGATGTCGAGACTCTAGAAAGAGTGCGGGGAAGAGCAACAAAGAGGATCAGGGGACTGGAGACTAAAACATATAAATAACGGCTATGGATATGTCTATTCTAATGAAGAGAAGGACTAGGGGTGACATGATAGCAGTGTTCCAATATCTCAGGGGTTGCCACAAAGAAGAAGGAGTCAAGCTATTCTCGAAAGCACCTGAAGGCAGGATAAGAAGCAATGGATGGAAACTAATCAAAGAGAGAAGCAACCTAGAACTAAGGAGAAATTTCCTGACAATGAGAACAATCAATCAATGGAACAACCTGCCTCCAGAAGTTGTGAATGCTCCAACACTGGAAGTTTTTAAGAAGAGACAGCCATTTGCCTGAAGTGGTTAGGGTTTCCTGCTCAAGCAAAGGGTTGGACTAGAAGACCTCCCAGGTCCCTTCCAACTCTATTGTTGTTGTTATTAATCATCACACAGTCACCCAGATGTTCAGACTGGATTTGGCATTTTTGTCTACCTATCGAGTCCTTACCAAGTACATGGGATAGGCAGATGTGGATATTTGATGGTATTATAGATATCATCGCAGGATGGAAACAATTCCTAGTAAGGCTGCCTTTTGCAATTGACTAATGGTGAATTTGTCAATGCCAATGGTGTATATGGGACGTGGTGGCTCAGTGGGTTAGGACACTGAGCTTGTCGATCAGAAGGTCGGCAGTTTGGCGGATCGAATCCCGAGTGCCGCATAGCAGAGTGAGCTCCTGTTACTCGTCCCAGCTTCTGCCAACCTAGCAGTTCGAAAGCACATAAAAAATGCAAGTAGAAAAATAGGGACCACTACGGTGGGAAGGTAACAGCGTTCCGCGCACCTTTGGCGTCTAGTCATGCCGGCCACTACAGTTATTAAGTGGGTAACAGATTTCCGCATTGACTTTGCTTGTGAGAAGGTCTCAAAAGCTGATCACATGACCCTGAGACATGCAACTGTCATAAATATGAGTCAGTTGCCAAGTGTCCGAATTTTGACCACATGACCACGGGGATGCTGCAATGGTCATAAGGGTGAAAAATGGTCATCAGTCACTTTTTTCAGTGCAGTGGTAACTTCAAATGGTCACTAAATGAACTGTTGTAAATCGAGGACTACCTGTAGTATGTTTTGGGAGATTGAGGCTAAGTAATCTAATTTGTTAGTGCCCCCCACACTTGCATTCCTCTATATTTCCCTGCTATCTGCAGATGATGGAATTGGGGGATTTTGATTCCAGTTAAGGTAGGATGGAGATTTGAGCAAGCAGCCTTGTAGACAATAAGGAAGATGACCTTAACTGAAATATTGTAATGGAAGGTGTGGATGACAATGGGGAACAAGGGGAAGAGTTTCTGCCTAGAAAACAATCAGATAAGGGAGGGAGGAGCCCCCAGTGGCTTAACAGAGAAAGAAACTTAGCAAAGAAACACTCTAGTGCAGGGGTAGGCAACCTTGGCTCTTTTATAACTTGTGGACTTCAACTCCCAGAATTCCTGAGCCAGCCACGCTGAGGGGAAAGGGAGAGGTTTCCAAGCTGAGCCATGCTGGCTCAGGAATTCTGGGAGTTGAGGTCCACGAGTCATAAAAGAGCCAAGGTTGCCTACCCCTGCTCTAGTGGATCAAGCCATTAAAACGGGCAGCGGGAAGTTTGTACTTTCAAACTTGCAAAGATCCTGTTAATGTCTACCTTAACATAAGGTAGATTTTGCTCATCTAATGTTTCCCGCCTGGTTGACTGGGAGGGCTGACAGATAGGCAGGAGCTGAGACATTTTTAAGTCCAGAACAGTGAGACAACCATTTGGAAGCAGCTTAAACAAACGCACACTCATGCCCCCTAATTCACCAGAATATAAAAAGCAGGAGGAGGCTCAGCCCAATCAGACTTGCAAGATTCTGTAATTGCAGCTGATCTCAATAAAAGCAGTTTTAGTCTTCCTGTGGAATTGACTTCTTAGTCTGATCTACCTGGGGAGGCTAACAGAAGAGGAACTCAGGTCATCTGAGTCTCTCTCTTTGACATCCAATCACTTTATCTTGTTTTTCTGCTCCCCAGGAGACCATCTCCCAAAGCAATGGAGCAGATCCCTGCCGAATCAGAGAGTGAAAGTGGCGATTACACTGTATACGAATGTCCTGGATTGGCCCCGGTATGTATGTATGTATGATATTAAAAAAATGATATGCGTGTATGTAAGTATTCATGTGTCTATGTATCTAAGTATTTGTATCCTGCCTTGTATGAGTTATTTTTACAAATAACTCAAGGCAGTGAGTGGAGTCAAATACTTTGGCCACCTAATGACAAGAGAGGATACACTGGAAAAGAGCCGGATGTTGGGAAAGACCGAAAGCTAAAAAGGAGAAGGGGGTGGCAGAGCAATGAACATGAATTTTGGCAGACAGTGGAGGACAGGGGGCCTGGTATGCTATGGTCCATGGCGTCACAAAGAGCTGGACACTACTTAGCAACAGAAGAACAACAACAAGGTGGTGAACGTATCCAACACACTTCCCTCCTCCTGTTTTCCTCACAACTACAACCCCGTGAGATGGTTGGGCTGAGAGAGTCACTGCCTCAAGGTCATCCAGCAGGCTCTAAGTCAGGTCTTGAATTCACGCTCTCCTGCTTTCTACCCTGGATCCTTAACCACTAGACCAGGGGTCTTCACACTTGGCCCTTTTATGACTTGTGGACTTCAACTCCCAGAATTCCTCAGCCAGCATGCCTGGCTGAGGAATTCTGGGAGTTGAAGTCCACAGGTCATAAAAGGGCCAGGTTTGAAGACCCCTGCACTAGACCAACCTGGCTCTCCTGTATATGCACATTCAGTCCGTGCTGAACAACAAAGATGGCTTCCAGCGGGCTGCAGGATGTCCCATCTGAAAAACCTCTTGCTGCTAGAGGCAAATAACCCCTCCAAAGACAAAATGCACACCAGGTTATTTTAATAACTTAGAAAAATCCCACCTTCCAGGCAAGAAAAATATTACAGTCCTATGACAGACATGAAACCATCGCATGATAATCAATAGTCTACCCTGGCAGTATAGCTGGCCCTTCTGCCAAGCTGTCTGAAATGTCCACTTTCATTTTAAGAAAGATCAACAAAAAAAATTTTTACTTTCACAAGTGGACATTTTGGTTAGTGGTTGATTGCCCTGCTAATCCCAAGCTTTCCATGAGTTCTTAATATGTATTAGTGAGTGAGTCAGGTTGTGTCTCCCGGGCTCTCCACATTTCTGAAGGGTTTGGTCAGAAAATCCTTCCAGGCATGTTTCGGTTCCTATGAGGAGTAAGATAGCAAGAGGTAACAACAAAGCCCCAGGTGTGCTGCTAAACAATAACAACTAGAGTCGAGACACAACTTTGCAAATGGTTCTTAGCTACGTTGCTCAATAAGCAGTAAATATGCTTCTCAGACTACCATTCATGCAATTGATTGGTATTATTTCAATTTTATGTTTTAAACTGCTCTGGAGGCCTTATATCTAACAGGCACAAAGGCCACTAGGATGACTTTCAAAAGAATAATTATACCGAGTGAATTTCTCTTAGAAAAAAATGTTAATAATGTGTTAACTTTATTGTAGTCCTTTTGAGATTGTTGGGATATGTATTTTGCACTGATCTCTTAAGCCTCTCCAACCCCCAGCTCCCCCTACCCCCAACCCATATCCTGAGGCACAGCCAAAAAACTATCCTAGTTATAAGGCTACAAGCCATCATTCATCCACCCTTCCTCTGCCTATTTTTGCTGATAAATATCCTCTCACAGAATTGTGCAGCAAGTGTCCAAATGAACTCGGAGACACTAACACGAACTTGTAGTTTTATTATATGAATAAATATATTTTACATTTATCTTTACAGCAGACAAGATAGTCAGGAACACAGGAACATCATGAGGTAAATCTAAGCCAGGGGTCTTCAAACTTGGCCCTTTGATGACTTGTGGACTTCAACTCCCAGAATTCCTCAGCCAGGCAGGTGTCTGTCATAGGACTGTAATATTTTTCTTGCCTGGAAGGTGGGATTTTTCTAAGTTATTAAAAGCATGTGCTTTTTCAGGAGGCAGCTGGACTTTCTTGTTTTTTTTCTTTCTGAAGACATTTCACTTCTCATCCAAGAAGCTTCTTCAGCTCTGACTAGATGGTGGGGAATGGAGCCAGTCAGAGCTGAAGAAGCTTCTTGGATGAGAAGTAAAACATCTTCAAAAAAAAAAGAAAGTCCAGTTGTCCAGTTGAAAAAGCACCTTTGGGAGAACCATGACCTGGATGACTGAGAATCTCCATAGACGTCTAGGTTGAAAAACCAGGTTTTAGTAGTCTCCAGAGGGCCAAAACAGACCCTCCTAATCTCAGGTATGAGGCTCTTCCATAAGAACTGCATAATCTTAAGGAGTTCCCAGTCACTTTGATGGGGACAGGGCAGCAAATGTTCTGCCTAATCAATTTCTAGCTGGAGAGTTCCAAAGTGATGACAAGAATGCCCAAGATAAGATTGCAGGATCCAATCTGGGGGGATCACTGGGACCAGAGAGTTAGTCTTACAAGCTTTTTGGGCTCGTGCAGGAGCCCATCCTGAGGGAACATCTCTCTGCCCCCTTCAGACCTATTGACACCCCTATCTATACCTTGGCTAAATGGCCGATTCAATGCTTAAGGTTTCTGACCCAACCCTCGAACAGCACGATCAGATCATCCACACAATTCTGAAATCTGCTAGAGTAAAACTGTTGTAAGTTGAGGACTACCTTGTAATTTCCCTATCCCAGGGGTAGGCAACCTTGGCTCTTTTATGACTTGTGGACTTCAACTCCCAGAATTCCTAAGCCAGGAATTCTGGGAGTTGAAGTCCACGAGTCATAAAAGGACCAAGGTTGCCTACTCCTGCCCTATCCACTGATGGACATGGCAGTACAGTAGACAATACGTCTTGCATTGTCGCCCTTCTAAAAGAATGCTTTGACTAATTTTCTGTTTTCTTCTCCTTCCAGAGTGGAGAAATGGAGATCCACAACCCTCTCTTCGACACCTCTGCCCTCCACTGATGTCCCCCCCTAGTTACACCCACCCACCCCTATTTTTCTCCCTTCCCTCATCTATCTTGCCATCTTCTGGATCCATGTAGGGAAGATTCAAACTGGCCAACACTCCCGTGGTGCCGTTTCTCCATCCTCTTCCTTTGAAGGAAGATCGTATCCGTCCCACATATTCCTATATCCTCTTATGCTAATACGGGAATGCTTTCAGGCTTTTAGGAGATTTTTCTATCATAGCTTTGCTTCAGTTGAAGGTCCTCTGACAGTGAACTTTTATCCTGAGAGTCCCTACTATTATTTGGAGACCTTGATTCAAGCTCTCCTGATGCCATCAACTCTTGAACTAGAAGGGTTTATTGTATCCAGTCTAGCTGTGGAGATCTAAGGAGCAGAAAACTTCATTTGTCACATACAAAAAGAGAATTCCTAGGCACGCTTAGATGTCTAAGATTGGCCCAGAGGCAGAAAATCCCACAAAACAGCTCTCCTCGGCAATAATATTAATCATAGCAACAATATATAATTTGCTACATTTTCATGATGATAACTTAAGTCTCCTGCCTCACTTTGCTCCATGCTTGGAACAGCCCTTGTCCCGCCCCAACTTCATAAGTCATCTGGGTGATGTTGGTGGATGGATATCATTTTAAATAAAAAACAAACAAACATACTTCTATTTAAGACCACTTGTCAGGGACCGGGGAGATCAGATTTCAGGCAGTTCAAATGAGTTTAAAGATTCATTGCAAACTTAGCTCTCTATAAGAATCTGGCCAAGTGACCATTAACATTTCGTGCAGGAATTAAGAAAGGAATTCAAGGAGGGCTGGGCTTGGATCTCTTGTGTGCACAAAGGGACTTGTGGCTTATGATGGCTTGATCATTCCTCGGGCTCAGCCTGATCATCTACACCACCAATCCTTCTCGATGTGTTTTAGCTTGCAAGTTTAACAAAACTGGGGCCAGGGACCTGGTAGTTTTTATTTATGTATGTATTTATAAAACCATGCTATTGTTCTTAAGATTCCTAAGCAATGAAAAAGGCTAAAATATTCCATTGCAACCCATTGGCCAAAACGTACAAGAAGCAAAGTCTAAGAGAGATTCACCATTCCTGATGTTCTCTCCACCCACCCTTAACCACCTGAAAACTATGTTGTTTTTCCTTCCTCATTCCTTTTCTCCTCTTCAACTATCTGACAATCACAAAGTACGATGGCACTTGCCCTGTGTGGACTGGATTGGATATCATGCACTGTATATAATAACATGCTTAGCCATCCAAATTTTCTTTGTTTACGGCTTGCTCTGAAGGACCTGATTTGTCCTCTAGAGCAGACATGTCAAACACAAGGCCCGGGGGCCAGATCTGGCCCGTGAAGTGGTTTCATGCAGCCCGCAAAGCCATCCCGGAAACAGTGAGGGAACGGCCCCCACTGCCTTGGCCCAGAGACCCTCCTTCTGCCAGAGACCCTCAGATCTGTCCCATTCCTGCCCAGGCCCCCATTGGCACCCTTGATGCGAACAATGTAGAGCTGGCCACGCCCACCCAGTAGGCCATACGCACTCTAGCCACGCCCACCCAGTAGGCCACGCCCACCCTGGCCATACCCACCCGGCCCCCTGAGGGCAACCGCAATGCTGATGCGGCCCTCAATGAAATTGAGTTTGACACCCCTGATCTAGAGGTTGGAGTCATTGATCATGAGACCAAGAGATCACACTAGTCTTCTCTATTTTGATGGTTTTTCATTGGTGGATTTCTTTGTGGCAACAGATTTTTTTGGATTCTATAAAGAAAGGAGAAGGAACGGCAATAAGATGTTTCTATAGAGGGCTTCTTTTTGGGGGATTGCAAACAAACTCCCAAAGGATGCAGAACAAGATGCTCACTGAATATTTATTTATTTATTTATTTTATTGGATTTATATACTGCCCTTTCCCGAAGGACTCAGGGCGGTTTACAGGGTACTTAAAACAGTGATACAAAAATTAAAAACAATTAAAAACAATTAAATTTAATCCCTGAGAATAAAACCCCAATTAAAAACTAAAAACTCTTAGCCTGGGCCGGGGAGCTCGAAGAGCCAGGTCTTCAGGTCCCGGCGAAATGAACGAAGGTCGGGGGCAGTCCTAAGCTCTACAGGCAGCTAGTTCCAGAGGGCAGGCGCACCCACTGAGAAGGCCCTCCCCCTGGGTGTTACCCGGCGGCAATCTTTAACCGGTGGCACTCTGAGAAGGCCCTCCCTGTGAGAGCGCACTGGACGAAGGGAACTTGATGCCGGCAGCAGGTGTTCCCTCAGATATCCCGGACCCAAGCCATTAAGGGCTTTATAGGTCATCACCAGCACCTTGAATCTCACCCGGAGGGCAACTGGAAGCCAATGCAGCTCGCGGAGTAGAGGTGTTACATGGGAGTATCGGGAAACCCCCATCACAACTCGCGCGGCCGCATTCTGCACCAGCTGAAGCCTCCGAGTGGTCCTCAAGGGCAGCCCCATTTAGAGAGCGTTGCAGTAGTCTAAGCGGGAGGTCACGAGCGCATGAGTGATTGTGCATAGAGCATCTCGGTCCAGGTAGGGTCGCAACTGGTGCACCAGGCGAACCTGGGCAAAAGCCCCCATGGTCACGGCTCCTATGTGATCTTCAAAATTGAGCCGTGAATCCAGGAGGACGCCCAAGTTGCGAGCCCTATCAACGGGGGGGTAACACCTCACCCCCCATTGTTAAAGATGGAATAGTCTGGTTAACCCGAGATGCCGGTATGCACAGCCACTCAGTCTTGGCAGGATTGAGACGAAGCCTGTTTCTCCCCATCCAGACCCGGACCGCCTCCAGGCAACGGGACATCACGGCGAGGGCATCACTGGGTTGGTTCGGGGTGGAGAAAAAAAGTTGGGTATCACCCCATCCCCAACCCACAGGCCTAATCTCTCCCATTGCAAGCCAATGTGCTGTTTTTGCCTATTATTTTTCATCTGCTGAAGTCAAAAGGATTTGGAGGAATCCAAAACACTGAAAGAAC
The DNA here is from genome assembly GCF_964194415.1 of Vipera berus. NCBI lineage: Eukaryota > Metazoa > Chordata > Lepidosauria > Squamata > Viperidae > Vipera > Vipera berus. The sequence goes on along the minus strand of NC_138203.1, from coordinate 268,174,675 downwards.
TTTTTTTTTTAAAAAAAAAAAGTGATTCACGTTTCTGCCTTGAAACGATCCTTTTGACTGCTTCAAATTCATACTTTGGATGTGTAGGTCCTGGGGGCAATCGAACTCTCTTCCTCTCGGCTAGAAATCGCCATGAAAGAAGCTCTGATTTGCTTAAACAGCTCCTAATGAGAGGTCCACGGATGTGTTTTGCGGTCCCTCCCTCACTTGGTTGCAACTTTGTGAGCATCAGGAACATACCCCTTAAGGTACCCTAGATCAGCAATCCCCAACCTTTTCAGCTTGGCTGCTCCGTGGGTGGATGGGTGAGGGAATGGTTCCATGTGAGTATCAGGCACGTGCAGCTCCATTAGCACGAGCGGTGGATGCACATGCCCACCACTCCTGCAAATGGAGCTTCACATGTGACGCTTGCCCATTGTTTGCGTGGCCCAGTCCAAACGGGACTCGGGGACCCCTGCCCTAGGTGGTACCCTTTGATCAGATATTATAGTATATTTTTCATCCGCAAAGGCCTAAATAGCACTTGAGTGGTTTGTTTAAATAGGTTGTAATTCTATATATGTTGATGCCCAATTGGTCACCTTCCCTTCAACTTGTATTACGTTGAACCTTGATCAAACAAGGGGAGCTGCACCCCTACCCCCACAGCTGCCCCACTTCAGGCATGAAATCGGGTCCCCTCTGCTGGGTTGCATGCATGTCACATATAGATCTCTTTTCCATGTGTGCAAACATACACAAGGAATGCAAAACTGCTGGGTGGCTTGCATGGCCTCTAGAGCCTATTTTTGAGAAGCAATGTGATCATGTGTCATAGTGGGAATCATCTAAACCTTAGCATGTTTCTTCCTGTCTTAAAAAAAAACCCCGCATCCTTGTTCCTGAGAGAAAAGGGATTATACAAGACCTTCTAGTTTGCTACTTTAAACAACAGCATTGTAGTCTTATACTTGTCTTGTGAATGGGCTTGCCATTTCTCCTACCTGGATCCTCTAATTTGGAGTAGTCTACCTAGATTGTGTGCGCAGATATGTGCACACCATATACAGTCAGTGTTGCAGACAACTTGTTTCGGAGTTTTTATTCCTCATTCTTACAGAACTAAGCCATGGGGGGGGGGGAAAGGAAATTCATTTGCAAATGAGGAATAGCTGTTTTTCTAGATGGGGACAGGCCTGGCAATGTTGGATCCTCTCTCTATATATTTGTTTCTCATCCTTAGCAACAGATGTGTGGATTTCAACTCCCAGAGTTCCTTGGCCAGGCTGGGGAATTCTGGGGGTTGAAGTCCACCCATCTGTTGCCAAAGTTGAGAAAACACTGTTTTACACATATCCTCTTTATAAATGAATGGGCTTGGCTGGCTGGGGAATTCTGGAAGTTGAAGTCCACACATCTTAAAGTTACCAAGTTTGGGGAAAAAACTGGTTTGTGCTTTTAAAGGTCTTTTTAACCTGGAAATTGACTCCACTTGTAAGTAAATTTGCCTTCAGGGGAAAAAAAATAGGATGTTCCCCTTTGATTTTAGGTTAGTGTAGAGTGGCTGGAATTCAGCTGCAAAAATATTCATGCCTACCAGAAGACATGCTGTGTTTATTTGAATTGAGCAGCGCAGATCCAGTATAGTATATGCACCATTACTTTTTTAAAAGCCTAATGTGTGGCTTTGTGTAATACTAGCTGATTGGGTTTTGCTCAAGAAAGCATGATGAAACCAAGCACAGCTTAGCACATCTGCAACTGAACGGAGTTGAACTAATGCCAATAATTTAAGATGTGTTTTTGTTGCAGGTTATCAATGGTTATCATATTGGTTGGGGCTTTATTCCTCCCACTGAGGGAGAATGCAGGATTGCTAAGTGGGGTTCCTGCTAGAAGGGTGCCCCAAATCGGTCTAGAATGGCAGAGGAGGCAGCGGATGGGGGGAAAAACTGCTACCACATGTCACCCACTTCCAGTGCTTTTTTTGTAAAAGAAAAAGGTGCTGGAACTCACACGTCATACAACCTGACTTGCCTAACCTACAAGGTTCCATCCAAAAAAGGTGCCGGAACTCCGTTCTGAGCGTTCTATGAGAAAAAAAGCCCTGCCCACTTCAGTTTATCAAGTCCTGCTTTGACTCAGCCAAGCTGATGAATAGTAGCCCAAAGAACTGTCATGTGCCAGACAAGAGGAATTAAAGGCAGCTTTCCTGGGTATGGCATTCTGTCATGGAATACATCTACCAGAGATGACGCATGGACTAATGGGAGTAGCAACCCATCTAAGAAGTATCGCCTTGAAGGAAGAGTGGAGAGATTTCCTGGGTAAAAGTGCACCTGTAACCAACCCTGGGTGATTAAATTAAGGGGTCATTGTGTAGAATATGGAAATAAAAGGCAATTGAGATCAATCAAGGGAGAGTGTAGATTAGAAGCTGAATAGCCAATACTGGCTCCCAGTAGCAGGTCACAATAAAAGGGCAGGAATTCTGTGTTGGTTAATTGTGGGTGTATACTTTTGGGACACGGTGGCTCAGTGGGTTAGGACACTGAGCTTGTCGATCAGAAGGTCGGCAGTTTGGCGGGTCGAATCCCGAGTGCCGCATAACAGAGTGAGCGCCTGTTACTCGTCCCAGCTTCTGCCAACCTAGCAGTTCGAAAGCACGTAAAAATGAAAGTAGAAAAATAGGGACCACTACGGTGGGAAGGTAACAGTGTTCCGTGCACCTTTGGCGTCTAGTCATGCCGGCCACATGACCACGGAGACATCTTCGGACAAGCGCTGGCTCTTAGGCTTTGAAACAGAGATGAGCACCGGCCCCTAGAGTTGGAAACGACTAGCATGCATGTGTGGGGGAATCTTTACCTTTACCTTACTTTTGTGTTAAGAAGCTCAGCTGATTCTGATAGAACTTAATTCCATGTAGTTACATCTACTAGGAATGCAGTATTTGGGGGGGATCTTTGAAGGATAATTTCCCCTAAATTTATTTGTTTTATATCTTAGATTTCTATTCCCCCTTTTCCTGAGAAGGGTAAAAGACATATACTAGTGTTTCCTCCTCCAATTCTCTCCCAAAACACCACCACCACACTGAGATAGGCTAAATTGTAAGAGAATGACTGGCTCAAAGTAATCCAGGAGGCTTTGTAACTGAAAGGGAACTGGACTCTGGTTCTCTCGACTTCTAGCTCCATGCCTTACGTTGGCTAATTTCACTTAATGAAAATATAATTAATATGAAATTAAAATGATTACTTTGGAGACCTGAGGAGATACCTTAATAAATGTAGTTAACAAGTTACTAGAAAGTTATTGTTGACTTCTTTTCCATCTCTTAAAACATGCACACTCTTATATGAGGTTTGATGTCTCTGGATTCAGAAACATGTGCACAAATATTTGTGCGTGAACTCTTGAGGCACAGGACTTTCTACTACAGTAGATCATTTTTCAGCAGCCAACGGGTAGTTCAAGGGTCTTCAACCTTGGCCCTTTTATGACTTGTGGACTTCAACTCCCAGAATCCCTCAGCCAGCGTGCCTGGCTGAGGAATTCTGGGAGTTGAAGTCCACAAGTCATAAAAGGGCCAAGGTTGAAGACCCCTGGTGTAGATAAATTGTGATCACACATTGGCTGCATGGTACATCATGTTAAAACTGAAATCCTGTCTTCTTGTGGATGAATTTAATATCCTTACGGTGGCATTTCAAGCAGACTGCAGAAGCTTCTTCTGAAGTTACCTTTAGCTTCTGTCTCTTCCAGAACAAGTCAAGAGCTAAGAAGAATCCACAAAATGATCTTATTAGCTACTCTGAAATTCTTGCTTGGCATGATTAAGCCACAGCGAAACAAAACAGATTATGCCCTAGCATGATGTTCCAAGCTAGCTATTGTGGCTTGCAGACTATAATATAGACTTTAGTGTGTTGTGCCAAACCAAACAATTGTAATTTATTCAACAAACTGCAGTTAAATAAACCATGACATAGCGCAATTTGTCAGGTAATTAAAATATTGTAATGTTTCTACAGGGAAAATAATGCTTACTGTGCTGGTCTTTGGCAAATTGTTGTCAAAAGCATTCAAGAGTTTGAGCCTCCATCAATAGGGCATCATAGAAAGCCTAGACAAACTTGAACAGCAATCTTGCATGCGATCCTTTGGAGTTGAAACAAGGATGGTCTTATTTTCATCTGTAAAATGCTGGGAAGAGAAGACAATCTGGCACTCAACGTTCATCTATCCATTTATTTATTAAATTTATACGCTGCCCGACTTCCCACAACTTGGGGCGACTCATAAATAAAAACATGTTTTCTAAAAATGCAATAAGAGACAAAAATAATTTAAAAAGATGGCAAGAACCTGGCTTTTCGATCTATCTGGCCTGGACTGAAGGGGTTTTAGCTTTTTAAACATTGTTTTAATTGTTGGGCTTAATTTAATTTATTTTAATTTATATTATCTTTTATATTGTATTTTATGCTGCCCTGTAAACCGCCCTGAGTCCTTCGGGAATAGGGCGGTATAGAAATTTAAATAAATAAATAAATAAATAAATAAATAAATAAATAAATAAATAAATAAATAAATAAATAAATAAGGGGGGGGGGAAGGAAACCAGTTTACAAAATTCAAGAAGGCTTTCTTCTTTCATACTCACCAAAGACCTGGGAAAAAAGCCAGGTCTTCTTCAAGACCTAGCAATTCAATATGCCTTCATCACAGCAGATTTGTGTTTTAGAATTTAGAACACATCCCTGCTTAGTGTTTAAAGGTAAAGGTAAAGGTTCCCCCGCACATGCATGCTAGTCGTTTGACTCTAGGGGCCGGTGCTCATCTCCATTTCAAAGCCGAAGAGCCAGCGCTTGTTCCGAGGACGTCTCCGTGGTCGTGTGGCCGGCATGACTAGACGCCAAAGGCGCACGGAACACTGTTACCTTCCCACCGTAGTGGTCCCTATTTTTCTACTTGCATTTTTACATGCTTTCGAACTGCTAGGTTGGCAGAAGCTGGGACGAGTAACAGGCGCTCACTCTGTTACGCGGCACTCGGGATTCGACCCGCCAAACTGCCAACCTTCTGATCCACAAGCTCAGCGTCCTAACCCACTGAGCCACCGCGTCCCCTGTTTAGTGTTAAGTGCTTGGCTAATAAGGCCTGCTTTCTTCAGCTCTGCTTTAGACACTGCAGATCTGGACAAATATCCCAATCTTCTGATGCCAGTCCCACCTTTTAAAGAAAGTAGGCTCAGGTATTGCTCGGACCAAAATACTTCACAGTCTCTCAACATCTGTGCAGCTGTGTATGCTGGCTGGGGGATTCTGGGAGTTGAAGTCCACCTCTCTTAGGGTTGCCAATGTTGAGAAACTCTGCTGCAGTGTTTCCCGTTTGAATTTTTAAAAAATGGGTGGGTGTGCCCCTCTCCTTTTCTCGACCTCTGGCTTTCCCTCCCGATTGTACTGCCAAACTTCAAAGGATAGGACAACTAAATTCAGCAGTGCCTTTTCCTGATATTTTAAGAAACACCCCCCATGTGTCTACGGAGACAATCATCCAGGTCATGGTTGTCCCAAAGGTACAGTTCTAAAAGGCAACTGGATTTTCTTTTCTTTTTTTCCCTTGAAAATGTTTCACTTCTCATCCAAGAAGAAGCTTCTTAGGTGAGAAATGAAAGGTTTTCAAGAAGAAAAAAGTCACAAGTCCAATTGCCTTTTCGAAAAGCACCTTTGGGACAAGCCGCCATGTTAAAACGAGTGTAAGCCTCAAACTAAGACTTAACCCAGCTTCAACCTTTTCCTCAAAACCAGTGTTGAAAATGAGCAATCCAGACTCACCAACTTTGTCTCATTCCCCAACAGTGGGACAAAGAGGACAGAGGCTAAAAGTGTTAAGTGTGACTCTTGACCATCAAAACATTGCTGTTCCTACACTGGGCATGTTCAGACAAATTTGCTCATTTTCTTGGGAGGGTGCTTTTTTTTTAAACCCTCCTTAGTTATTTCTAGGGACGCGGTGGCTCAGTGGGTTAGGACGCTGAGCTTGTGGATCAGAAGGTCGGCAGTTTGGCGGGTCAAATCCCGAGTGCCGCGTAACAGAGTGAGCGCCTGTTACTCATCCCAGCTTCTGCCAACCTAGCAGTTTGAAAGCACGTTAAAAAAATGCAAGTAGAAAAAAAGGGACCACTACGGTGGGAAGGTAACAGCGTTCCGTGCGCCTTTGGCGTCTAGTCATGCCGGCCACATGACCACGGAGACATCCTCAGACAAGCGCTGGCTCTTAGGCTTTGAAACGGAGATGAGCACCGGCCCTTAGAGTTGGAAACGACTAGCATGCATGTGCAGGGGAACCTTTACCTTTACCTAGTTATTTCTAGGAAAGAGACACAGAGGTCAAGACATTTCTAAATTTTCATATTGCCATCATTGGCCTGATGTGCAGAAAGGAGAGAGAAGGTCAAGAATTCAGCAAGGATTGAATGTAAAAGGGATCCATACGAAGGAAGTACATTGAGGTGGCTTAGTCTGAGAGAATATATATGGAGTGCAGGATAACGATAACAAAGGAAAAATGAATGCATTAAAAGAAAGAGGAAGACCAAAAAAAATATCTTGACTGGATGGCATTGATAAGATCTCATGAAAGAGAGGTGGGGTTAAAACAAAGAAAGAAAAGATGATATAAAGCAGGGGTGTCAAACTCAATTTCATTGAGGGCCACATCAGCATTGCAGTTGCCCTCAGGGGGCCGGGTGGGTGTGACCAGGTTGGGCGTGGCCTACTGGGTGGGCGTGGCTAGAGTGCGTATGGCCTACTGGGTGGGCGTGGCCAGCTCTACATCGTTCGCATCAAGGGTGCCTATGGGGGCCCTGGCAGGAGTGGGACAGATCTGAGGGTCTCTGGCTGGAGGAGGGTCTCTGGGCCAGGGCCAAGGCAGTGGGGGCCGTTCCCTCACTGTTTCCAGGATGGCTTCGCGGGCCGCATGAAACCACTTCGCGGGCTGGATCCGCCCCCCGGGCCTTGTGTTTAACATGTCTGATATAAAGACAGGGAGAGAGATTGTGAACAGTACTGGGGTAAATGAGACTGAATTAAAGTACATTCCATTTTATCTCTGCCTTTCTACTTTTTACCCTTTTTCTGGGTTTTGTCTAATGAAACTCTACTCCAACGGCACTTAAAAGTTTGTGATCCCTTCTGAATATTCCGTGATGGTGACGTTATCCATTCGATCATGGTGTTTGACTCTTGGAGATTCTATGGGCCAGATCTCTCCACCTCTTCTGATCCTGCTTTACGTCTTTGAGCTTTTCTATGCTCTGGCTGGGGTCAGCTTTGAGGGTGTCCGGCCACTGTGTTGAAGGTCTTGATTTCCTTTTATGAGTATTCAACATTTCTGCATAAATGCCAGCTAAAATACAATTGCTCTCCGCACAGGTCCTCAAACTAGGTAAAGAAGACCCCCATTAAATAAATCAGTCAAAAACATTATACTCGTTCAATTATTTATTAAGGAAAATGATCTAAAACCTGCCTATTTCCAAAACCTCTCCAATAAAAGTGAGGCTATCCACAAAAACATATGTAAAGAAAAAAAATTAAGCCCACTGAATGGTGGGAAGACAGCAGAAATGAAGATAGGTTGGGCTTTCTTGGCAAGAATCAAGGAGAATATTTGTAGCTCAGGGTTGAAACATGGGGTCCTTGGTGCTCTCTGAGCTTGCTCGTTTTCTTGCAGATGTTTCATTACCCAAACTACAGAACATTATCAGTGATGTTGAAAGCAAACCCCACTCCCTACTGGCACCGATAATGTCACCTAGTTTGAGTAACGAAATGTCTACAAGAAAATGAACAAGCTCAGAGAGCATCAAGGACCCCTCATTTCTTGCAAAAGCCAGCCGTTCTTGAATTGGCACACCCCAGATGTGTTGGATTCAGCTGATGCTGGAGTGCAACCAGTGCTACATCAAGGGTGCATCGCTTTTTCTGCTCTGCCATAGCACTGCAGCTGTCATAGCATTGGTCATGGTAAGTGGTGACTAATTCAACTTCTCTTCACATCTTTCCATCATTCCCCTCTTTGGCTTCCCCACCCTAAAATGGGATGCGGCTTCTTCCTTCTTCTCTGTGATAACCCCTCAACCACTGGAAGACAGTTCAAGTTTAAGACTTGTGGACTTCAAGTCCCAGAATTCCCCAGCCAGATATTACAACTACATGGCATTTTCCCAAGCCACTATAAAGCAGTCCTTTATATGCCCCATCTGGCATTCCTATGTATGAAAATACAGTCCATTCACTCCAACCAGCAACTCTGGAAGGCTCACAACTCAACACATAAATGGCATCGGATTTTGGAATATTGCTCAATTGGAATGGTTAGTAAATAAAACCGCATACTGCAGCAAATATAGATCTGTAACCTGAATAATAATACTGGAGATGCCTAGAGCTCCTTTGCAGGTTTCATATTTATTTAAGAACCACATCCTACCTTTCTTCCAGCTCAAGGTGAAATACACAGTACAATACTCCCTTCTTTATATTCCTCAGCTGCATTCACACAAGTTTCCACAATTTCTTTGATCAGTATTCATCTAGGGGTAGCTTTTTTGTAGCTGAGTGTGTGTTGTCCCAAAAGTGCTTTTCCAAAAAGCAACTGGACTTTCTGGGTTTCCCCCCCCCCTTGAAAACATTTCACTTCTCATCCAAGAAGCTTCTGCAAAGAGACTTTTTATTTAGCAGAAGTGCGTAGATTGCAACTAGATCCCAATAATATTTGCAACAATTTGCTCATTTCAGTTTGGTTCAGCCTTAATTTACTGAATTAACCAAGTTACCTGGTTTGCACACTATACACAACCCTAAATAAATGACAACCAATGGGCTTGCACAACACACACTAAGGTCTATGGAGATTCTCATTCATCCCGGTCATGGTTGTCCCAAAGGTGTTTTTTTTTCCCAAAAGGCAACTGGAGTTTTTTTTTCCTTCTTGAAAACATTTTGCTTGTCATTCAAGAAGCAAATATTATTTGGATCTAGTAGTTTTAATCTATACACTTCTGCCAACCCCACCCCCCACCCCCGTCTGGGTCTCCTTGCAGATGGGTGGGCTTAATCCCCAGAGACTGGCTTGCTTGAGACCGCCTGACCAAGATCTGACTTTTTGTAACTTGGTCTCTCTCAGCCCTGATGGGACATCCGTTCACATTAAAAATTAAAATAATGAAATGCACTGAAATAGGTACAGCAGTCTGATTCCTCGCAGGATCAAATGACCTTGATTTTTGCCAAGCAAAGGATGAAGGTTGTTTACAACTAGAATCAGATAAGTTTGGGGAGGAGGCGCTGTCAGAAAGCAGCGGAGGTGTGAATGCCTCATTGTTGGGAGAAGCTGATGGATCCTTTTGGAAGTGAGCTGGGAGGGGGGGAGGCTGCCGCCCCCCTAGGCAAGAGAAAAGAGGAGTCCAGGAAGCCAGCCCACCAGGAGAGCCATCAAGGACCTGAGAAGAGCAATTGATAACTTGACAGCCCATTTAGCAAGATAATGGAGCCTGAAGGCCCTTTGATACATTGTCCTGGAGGGGAGGGGCTGAGAAGAGAGGGAGAGACCTTGACTCCTGTGGTTTTATCTCTCAGCTATCAGCTGGAGTTTTATCACTTTATAAGCCTTGATGAGCACTAACCAGCAGGCCAAGCCAACCTTGTCATGTCTTCTGGAATGTCTGGGGGCCATGGGACCTAGTGGTTAGGGCAAGAATCCCCGGGGAGGATTGGGACGTTTCAAAAAGGAGCAGGGTTTTTAAGGGTGGGAAGGTGTGCTGGCATTTACCTCAAGAGTAAGACCCCAAAAGCAGAAATGGCTAAGATTTCTGCTTATCTGAAGGATCATTCACAAGAAAGATACATTTCGGTCTGGAGAAGATGGATAGATTATATTCAGAATAAATATGGGACTAAAAAGTTCCATCTAGCCTATGAATAAATTTTAGATTGTTATTATTACTAGTAGTTTATTATAGTGGAATTTTTATTAATTTTAATTATATGGTATTATTATTTTTAGTATTAGTATTAATAACTTGGATATTAATTTGTTTTTATTATTATGTCTACTTTTATTTTGTTTGTATTTATGTTAAAGGAGACTTAAAGCGCATTATGAACTTGGTTATCTATATAGTTGGTTAATGTTAGTTAGATTACGATTATTATATTTGTAACCCTGTACTCAGCTCTGGGAAGTGGGGGAGGGAGAGGGGGGTGGTTTTGGGTGGGTTGGTTTTGGGGATTATATTGTAACTTTTATAAAACTTTTTAATAAAAAAAGAGTAAGACCCCAAAGTATTGATTGTACAATCAGAAATCTACCCTAGATTGCAACTGTGGATGTATCCATCAAGGGTGTGAATTCTCTGGGGAGCTAGCTCTTTCATCTTCCCCCAATGGAATGTTAAATTGGTATTTAATATGTATAATAATATCTACTAGGTTTTATTTTGTAAGGCAGGTTGTTCCTTAAGAGGTCTAATTCTGGGCGCTCTGAAAGGTTCCTTTGGCAAGGCAAGGGATATTGGGCTGATTTAAGAGCAAACAAATCAGCCGACATGATGGAGGCTCGTAAAATTCATTGCTTTTTGAATTGCCTTAAAAATACAATCCATCACTTTAATTGAAACTGCATTAAGTCTGATGGCTGTCAAAGTGGGCAGGTGAGTTCTGCAAACAGGTCTTTTCTCTCTGCCTTCACCCAGTGAAAATCTTGCTGTGAAACTTAGAACACATCTTAAGTTTAAGCTCAAAACAGTAAGTGCAAAACAAGTTTTCCCAAAGTAAAGAGAGAAAGAAAGAAAAAATAGTCTTTCCTACTTTGCCAGAATTAATCCAATCTAGCTCTAGATTCACAAATGATTTCATTACATCTCGATTCCATAGCAGTCTGAGTCGTAAAGATTATGCTGGAGATAACATTGAGGCAAAACACTTGTTTCTTGTTTCATGATTTGTGGCTTGTTAACAATAAAGGGCTAGTACAGCCAGGACATTCCACCCATCCATCCATCCATCCATTCATTCATATCCCGCCTTTATTATTGCTGTATAAAATTAATTCAAGACATCAAACTTGGCCAATGCTCCTTCCTCCTTCTATTTTCCCCACAACAACCCTGTGAGGTGAGTTGGACTGAGAGTTACTGGCCCAAGGTCACCCAGCTACTTTTCATACGGGTAAAAGTTTTTAACAGTATGCGACTTATGACAAGCGAGTCCAAAATTTCTGTTGTTAAGTGAGACGTTTGTTAAATGAGTGAATCACTGCACTTGTTAAATTAGTAACCTGTTTGTTGACTGAATCTGGCTTCTCCATTGACTTTGCTTGTCAGAAGGTTGGGAAAGGTGATCACATGACTGAGACATTGCAACCGTCCTAAATATGAGTCAGTTGCCAAGCATCTAAATTTAGATCACATGACCATGGCAATGCTGTAATGATTGTTAAGTATGAAAAATGGTCATAAGCCACTTTTTTCAGCTATGTTGTAACCTACGGCAACACCTGCGGCCGGCGTCAACTTCCCTCCGTCCAGTGCGCTCCCACAGAGAGGGCCTCCTCAGGGTGCCACCGATCAAAGAATGCCGATTGGTGACCCCCAGGGGGAGAGCGTTCTCTGTGGGCGCGCCAGACCTTTGGAACAGCTTACCGGTTGAGCTCCGGACGGCCCCCGACCTTCGCTCCTTCCGGCGCGATCTCAAAACTTTCTTTTTCAAACAAGCTGGCCTGGTCTGATGGGATGGGGTTGGGTTTTTATAAATAGTTTTAATTGTAATATGTATTAATTTTAAGGGCATAATGTTTAATGGCTTTTTAATTTTTGTATAATATTTTTATTGTGTATTGCCCTGTTCACCGCCCTGAGTCCTTCGGGAGAAGAGCGGTATAGAAATCAAATTATTAAATTAAATTAAATTATTAAATTAAACCTCAAACACTCACTAAACAAACTGTTGTAAATCAAGGGCTTCCCGTACAGCAGTATTTCTCAACCTCAGAAACTTTACGATGGGTGGATTTCAATGCCCAGAATTCCCCACTTAGCATGGGGAATTCTGGGAGCTGAATTTCACCCATCTCAATGTTGCTGAGATTGAGAGACGCTGGCACATAGTATTAATCTATCTGTTATCTTAACAACTGCCTGCTGTTTCACGCATCTGTAAAACATATTTACATTTTGCCTTTCCTTCAGGAACACAAATGTCTCTTCCTCCTATTTTTCCTCATAACAATCATCCTGCAAGGTAGGCTGGACAGAAATGAAAGTGACTAGTCCACAATTATCCAGAGAGTATTGTGGTGGTGGGTGAGTTACAACCTAGATCTTCCTTCCCTCCCAACACAGTCGAACACTTTCAATGCCTGTAGCATGTGCTATGTTTGGGAATACTTTCAGTGTGGAAGGCAATAAAACAATCCATGAAATTGATTTTCATTATTAATAAGACACCATTAGAATACAGTAGTTACCTAGAGTGCTGAAATTTAGGTTAATCCTTTCTCAGCCTATCCCCACTTCATACAATAGTTTTCCTCTGATCTTCTTGAAGGCACAGTGGGATATAAAAAGAGAATAAATAACTCTTTGGCTTCACCTGCAAGATTGGATGAAACTGGAAGCTCCCTAAGCTGCTTTTCTGTTTATTTACATAAAAAGTATATATATATATATATTTTTATTTATACCGCCTCCACTTCTCCTTTGAAGTATATACACATCACTCAGATGATTTACGGGGTTTGAAAGAACACAAAAGTTAAAACATTTTTTTAAAAGACGTTAAAAACCATTCCTAAAAAACAAAAAGTCTAATGAAATGTATAAAGCAGACAGAAAAAATAATAATCCTGTTCTGCCTTTCCTTTAACTTTTGTTCTTTCTTAATCTCATTTACCTCAAGGAGGTATTGTATGGAAAAACATGAAAGTAAATCACGTTATACACTCCTCGGGGATGTCTGGAAAGAGAAGATAAAATGGTAAATGCAGATTAAGCATTTCTTCACTTTTCACAAAGTAAACTATATTGGACTGACACTACATTAATATAGTTATGAATAAGACACCAAATCACTTTGGTGTCTTAAAGATCCCCCTTATCTGAAATCTTATCAAGGCAACCATGGAATTTTTAAATATGGAAGTGATCAATTGAACCATCATACACTACTTGAAAAAGAAATCTATGTCTAATTTGCAGCAGTGAATTGCCCGCAGTGTGTGTTGTTTAAGCAAACTTTGAATTAAGCTTGTTTCACAAAGGGAAAAGGAAGAAATCTTCTGAGCAACTCCTGCAGATTGTTGCTGCTGCTGTTTATAATTCCCCAGGTTTTCCCCCCTCATTATTTGATTCCTCTTATATTATTCCATTGTTGCCTCAGTATAAATTTATATTTTTATTTGCACAAATAAAGGAAACACAGTCTGGAGGAGCTCAGAAATCTATCCTAAACTTCAACTTCTGATTTACTACTTCTCTTCCTGCAACTCAGAGCATCTGTGACCAGTTTCACCTGAGAAACTCCACCATCACAGTAATCTAATTTACTTTCCGGGAAGTAAATTGCTAAATTCAAATGGGTTACTTTGGAGTAAGCACATATAACATTATTTGTATCCTTGGGAAGTGCTGGAGGGCAGCAACTATAAGAATGAGAGCCTTATTGACTGAAATTGAGAATTGCAACCCGCTTTTAGAGTGCTGATATCGGGGAAAAATGGTTTTGAGGGATTTCTTTGGAAATAAGACCAGGAATTCTAAGTATCAGAGAGAATACTTAAAAAAAGAAACATTTGTTTGAATATGGTTAAAGGAATAAAAAAGATTTTGAATATACATGGCATTCTAAGAGGGATGAATCCCTTAAATAACATAATATGCTTTCCCCCCTTTTTAAGTTCTATTTCTTGATATGAGTAATATAAAAAAAAGTTGAAATGGCTTAGATAAAGGAAATGTTTTAGAAAATTAAATGTGATTGAATTTAAGAAAATTATAATGGAAAAATGTTTTGAATAAGAGTTAAAGGACTAGATAACTAGACGCATTAAATGGAATATTAAATGGAAGATTAAACATGTTTTTAATTATGGTTAAAAAGAATAAGAAATTTTGGAAACATATATTAGCTTAGGAGGGATATATATTTTAAGTAGTATGTTACTTTTTATGTTTCTTTATGCTTGCTCTCCTTTCTTTTTTTACTGTTTTATCTATTCTTTTAAAAAAGTGTAGAGATGGTTCATATGGAAAAAATAGGCTTAAATTTTTAAATGTCATTAATTTTTGAGAAAATCTTAACCAGCAAGAATACTTTGAATTTTGTGGGAGAAACAAATTTAAATAAGGACTGTAACAGGATCTATGATGGGGCAACCAGAATGATTAGATAGAAAAGAAATATTAAGGAAGATCTAAAGCAGCTGGTTTCTGAGGCTCTTGAAGTGGTATTGAATCAGCCAGCATCCGAAATAAAAGGAGGTATGGATAAAGTGTTTCGTGTGAATTCATGGATTGCTAGACAGAGAAAGTTGCCTAGAGATGTGGTGGTTTATTTTGCAAAAAGGGAAATTAGAGATGAAGTTATACAAGCTGCCTATGATACTAAAGTCGTGATTGCTGATCAAGAAGTTCTGGTTCTAAAAGAAATTCCTCCAAAGATTTTAAGGAGAAGGAAGGATTTTACATTTCTTGTGCAAGAGCTCAAGCAACGAGATATAAGGTTCAGATGGGAGATCCCAGCTGGGTTGATGGTGATGCATGAAGGTAAAAGGTACCGTCTGGTTACTGTGATGCAAGCGCGTGATTTTTACAATAATGTTTTAAAAGCAACCCCATTAACACTTCTGGAAGCTGCAAAGGGATCTGGAGAAGGAGAACATCAAGAGGCTGAAGATGGACAGACAGAGGAGAATGGTGCTGGAGGAGATCAAGTTATAACACCTTTGGATGATCCCAGAGAACAGAGGGTGACGCGTGCTGCTTTAAAACGATCAAAAAAGATAAAAGAACAAGAACAGCAGAAGTCTATGGAACTTTCACAACGTACTTACAGCCAAGTAGTGGGAGGTGGGAAAAGATTTGGGTGAGGAATGTAAAATTTAAACAAGTTTGAAATCTAAGAGAGAATTTTTACAAATTGTTTTATAGATGGTATTTAGATTTTAAAAAGCTAAGTATGTATCTGAATCATTAGCCTAAATGTTGGAGGTGCGGTGATGAAGACGTAATATATTTTCATATATGGTGGACTTGTAAAAAGGTTAAGGCTTTTTGGATAAAAGTCTGGTGGAACATACTAAGTTGATGTTGAATTTAATTACGGCAGCAAGACTTTTGATAGGTTAGTACTGGAAAGAGGAACTGCCGACCATAGAAGAGTGGGCTTTAGAGGTTTCCGACTTGGTTGAAATGGCGAAGATTTCGGCCTATTTGCAAGATTACTTGCAGGAACGCTATATTATGGAAGGGAGAGAATGGTTTGAGTTTATCTAGAATAAGTATAGGGTTAAGAAGTTTTATATTTGAATAAGGCTTCTTTCTTTGTTTCTTTTTCTATATTAGTTTCTTTTTATATATATTTAATATTACTAAGGATTGTTTTATCCTATATAAGCTAGAGAGTGATAGATTTTAGAGTTTATGGTTGTTAGTATATGGTTGTTTATGATTGGTTTTTTTTATACATACCTTGTATTTAGCTCTGGGAAGTCGGGGGGGGGGGGAGGGGGGGAGGAAGGGGGGGAGGGAGAAGGGTGGGGGAGGGGGGATTTTCTAAGGGAAAAAATGTATGTTAAAACTTTTCAATAAAGAAAAGAAATATTATATCGATGTGGTTATTATTTTTAGGAATATTGGGAAAATATATATTTAATTGTTATCTATCAAAATAATAAGAACTTTATTAATTAAATGTTTGCAAAAGACATTTTGGGTAAAAGAGGAAATCAACTAAAAGCATTATGTGGATTATGAACTACAGAAATCAATTGTTAGTGATTCTTTTACAAATGTAAATCCAGACAACACACTGTTTACCAATTATTAAGTAATCTATGTTTTAAAAAATCAATAAAATTATTGCAAAAAAAAGGAATTATAAGCATGACAAATAGAGAAATGGTCTCTCACTCTGGCTCAGGAATTCTGGGAGTTGAAGTCCAGGAGTCATAAAAGAGCCAAGGTTGCCCACCCCTGGTATAGGGTTTCCTACCTGAGCAGGGGGTTGGACTAGAAGACCTCCAAGGCGCCTTCCAACTCTATTGTTGTTATCTTTAGCAGACTTGAAAGAACAGCTTAGAATTGTCATGGAGAAAATCTATCTATGTGGTCACTGTGAGCTGAAAAGGACTTGATGGCACATAATAAAAACTTTCATTCGATTTACAACAGTTCATTGACTGTTCAAAGTTACAATGGCACTGGAAAAAGTCACTTATACTTATGTCTGTTGTAACATTCCTATGGTCATGGGATCAAAATTCAGATGCTTTGGTCATTGACTCATATTTATGACGATTGCAGTGTCCCGGGGTCATGTGATCCCCTTTTGTGACCTTCTGACAAGCAAAGTCGCTGAGGAAGCCAATTCACTTAACAGTTTGACTAATTTAACAACTGCAGTGATCCACTTAACAACTGCGGCAAGAAAGGTCATAAAATGGGGCAAACCCACTTAAATGTTTCATTCAGCAACAATCTTGGGCTCACTTGTGGTCATACGTTGAGGACAACCTGTATAAATAGGATTGTATTGACTGAAATGAAGGGTTTAGTCAATTCAATACATCCACATTCAAAGTAAACCCACAAATCTTGAAAGTGCACGCCACTGTATTCAAGCTGTACATTCCTTCCAGTAACCACGCATAAGACCCAGTTTCGTGATGGCAATGGGAATGCTTATACAGATGAGACCTATCGATTCAGGTTTATAAACTTTCCATTTAAAAGTGGAAGAAAAATTCTCTGTAGCATTTATTTTCCTGCACACTTTCATAATTTTATAAGCTAGCACTATATGTTTTTATTAGTCACTTTGGGCTTTCTTCTGTGATACAAACATTATGGAATGCAAAGCAGTAGATAGGATGCCAAACAATAAAGCAGCAATTTTATTCGTAAGAAGTAAGAATTATTGAACTCAGCTTACTTCTGAGAAGAAATATACAACTTAAGTTTTAAGGCTGTGACCTTATTAAAGTTGCCTGGACAATAAGCTCCACAGAAGGCAGTAATGCTTACTTTTGAATAAACACCTTAAGAATTATGCTAAATTCCAACTTTAGAATTACCTTCTAAATAGGCAAGGCTACACAGGAGTGACTTGCATTGCAAAAACGCAGATCTGCATAAGATTACAGCGAGAATCCCCCACTCCTAAAACACAGTTAGATACTAGTGAGGTTTCTTTCTAACACTTTCTAGCTCCATTGACCCAAGTAGGTTTTTAATTTTGAATATATTTTGAATGGGGCTGTAAGTAAATGAAACAGAGATGAGCACCACCCCCAAGGTTGGCAACTACTAGTAACGGGGACTCCTTTACCTTTACCTATAAGTAAATTAACAATACTGTAAAGAGGGGAGGAAAGAAAGCTTCTTAAAGGGAGGCAGTAAAGCTACCAGAACTGAGTAAATTGCAATTAATTGTTTAGGTATATTAATCTGCATCATCTCAGGTTTTGAGACATTTATAATCAAGGTTTATAAATTGACGGAGACTTTTCCTCCAACAATTTGAAAGTCTTCATCAATATATATTAGAGAATCCCAGTCTTTGCAACAATTAACATGGCCTAGGCTAGGGATACCAGATCTAAATATCCATAGCTGTGACATTTTGGTCCAACTACATATCCTTAACCTGCCCCTATGAAATAGTTGAACGGGGAAAAATACAATCTACATTACCTTGATCTCAATGGGAGAACGTAGAGATAAGAGTAAATTCTCAGGGGGTGTGTTTTTATTTGTGGTTGTGAGCCGCCTAGATATGGTACAGATGGCCACAGACTGTAATTTCTGTAAATAAATAAAAGGAAACTCCAAGTAAATCAGCCCTTGTTTCTTAACCGCTTTTAAAGCTATGGGTTAAGGTTGCTCTGCCCTATCTCCTCTTCCTGCAAGGTTCTTTCGCTTTTGCGCTGCAGCCTAACAGGCACCTATCCAACAGATGCAGCCCCTTCTCCTCCGGAAAAGCTCCCAGCCCAGTTGGAAAGGCCTCGTTTATGCATTTATACACCCTTCATCGAGCTTCGTCTGAAAAGGTCGGAAAGAAAGCAAGCCACCCCCTTTGCAAACCTGCACAACCCCCGGAAGGTGGCATCTTGCAAAAAAAAAAAAAAAAAAAGGACGGGAGGCGCAGAACTTGGAAGCGAAGTCACTCCGGCGTAAATAGCACGTTTATAATGTGTGCGTTACCTAGGTCTACACTTTTGAGAGCAGCCCACAGAATTTCCTTTTTAATGTGTGCCGGTGGTGTGCCCACAGTGAAAAAAAAAATGACAGTAAAGGGGTTACCTTCTCTTTAATTAGGCTTTTACTGGGTTAAATTGTTCTGTAATTTCGTATTTATTGTTTACCGTAATTCTCTTTGAAATGTTTTACTCTTAAGTTTTTTTAAAAAATTTTTTATTGTTGTGAGCCGCCCTGAGTCCTTAGGGAGAAGGGCGGCATATTTATTAATTAATAATAAATTAAATTAAATTAAATTAAATTAAATTAAATTAAATTAAATTAAATTAAATTAAATTAAATAAATAAATAAATAAATAAATAAATAGTTATTCTTTGTTATCATTGACCCAACACTCAGCACACCTCCTTCCTCTCTCGGGGACCCCAAGCGCAGAGCTGGATCGGCCCCCCCCCAGCTTCTTCTTCTCCCGGGATCGAGGCCCTCGGTGGCCCCTTTACCCCCCCACCCCTCATTTCCCCCTTGGCTTTGAAGCCGGGGCTGCCCCCCCCGCCCCCCCTCCTCTCCAACCTGGCTTTCCCCGGAAGCAACCCAAGCTCTCTTGCTCAAGGATGGCGGAGCGGGGGGGGGGGCGCCTCCCTGGATCCCAAGCCTTGGCTGGGCTTTGAAGAGGCGGCCACCGGGGGGGGGGGAGAGGCATCAACGAGTTGGGCCGCCCCCCCCCCGGGGTGGGAAGGCCCCCGGGGTCTTTCTTGGCCTTTGGCCAATACCTGGAGGAGAGGTGTGGTCAGGGCCACTTAAACAGGAGGGCGGGTCGCTGCCAGGATGGCTTTTCGATCCCCTCCAGTTGTCCCAGCCGCCCGGAGTCGGGGGGGGGGGAGAGAAAGCAGTCTTCACTCTTTGGGGCGGTGGGGCTCCCTGCTCCGCCGCTGGACTTTGGGGAGCGGGACGGGGGAGGGGGGAAAAGAGAAAGAAGCTTGTTCGACGTTGCTTGTTAGACGTTGCCCCGGCTCTGGCTCCCCTCTTGGGCTTAAGGACAGGGGCTCAGCCCTCCCCTTGGACTTGACTTCACCTGCAAGGGATCGGGGGAGGGGGGGGAATCCCTTCTTGGGACGGCGATCTGAGATTTTTTTTTTTTGCCATCGGATCTTTCTGAGCTGCGGGGGTGGGATTTATCCTCCGTCGCCTCTTGGCTCCCCAAACATCGGCTTGGGGTATTTTTTTTTCCCCCGAAGAGGAGAGACCTTGGACGCCTAACGCCTTCCAGCTTGGTCCGTCTCCTCCTCCTCCTCCTCGCTCAACCAACCCATCCGAGAGGTTATTTCGGCCTCTTTTCCCCACCCCACCCCACCGGCCGCCCGGTTCTTCCCGGGCATCTTTGGCTAACTTTTCCCCAGCCAGGCCAGAGTCGCGACCTTTCGGGGCCCTCGGTTTTTGGGGTGTTTTTTTTTGGACCGCCTTTCCAACCGGCCACCATGGCGGGGCCCTTGAGGCGAGAGCTGGGCCGCCCTTACCCTTTCCCGGTGCAGAGCCTTCATCTCAACAACCTCCCGCCTGTTCCCCAACACGAAAGCCCGGGCGGCTTCTTGCCGGAAGCTTTCAGCGGGGCCACCACCGGCCAGGCTTTTGGCTTCAAGCCGGATTACGGGCCCCCGGGAGGGATCGGGGAGCCTTATCCCGGCGGGGGTGAAGGGCCTCGCACCTGGTACCCTTTTGCTGCCGGGCCGGATGCCTGGGGCCACCCTCCCGGGATCGTGGTGGGCCCTTATGCCCTCCCGCAGCCCGGAGAAGCCTGCCAGCCCTCCAAGGCCGAGATCAAAGTGGAGCGTGACTTCGACCAAGCCGGCCCTTATTACGGGGGGCATCCCTGGGCCGGAGGCTGCCTGGTCCCTGCGGCCCCGGCTCCGGCTCAGGCCCGGCCGGCTTCTTGCAGCAGCAACAACAACAACAACAACAAGGAGGAGGCTGCTTCGCCCAGTCCGGATCCCGAGCCTTCCAGCAGCCCCGCCAGCCCGCCAGAAGAGGTGCGGAGTGGGGAGAGCAGTCCCCGGAGCGAGGCTAGTCAAAGCCCCAGCGAGCAGATGGCCTCGGAGGAAACGAAAGATGAAGAGGGCAGCGGAGAAGAGGTAGGATTGGGGCTTGGGGGGGGGAGATGATAAATAAATAAATAATAAATAAATAAACCTTTATTGTCAAAGTACAACATGTGTACATTGAGATTAGCTGAGCCTCCCCCTGGGCCAACCTATGTGGGCCAACCTATGTAGCCTTGGTGGAGCAGTGGGCTAATGCCTCCTTAAGTAACACCAGCTGCCTGCAATTAGTGCAGGTTCGTGTCCCACCAGGCTCAAGGTTGACTCAGCCTTCCATCCTTCCCAGGTAGGTAAAATGAGGACCCAGATTGTTGGGGGCAGTTAAGCTGACTTTGTAATAATGCCGTTTGGGGGGTGTTTGAAAGCCCTAATAAGCAGGCATATACATAGAATGAAGGCTACTGCTAAGCTTGTCAGCCGCCCTGAGTCTCTTCGGAGAAGGGCGGGATATAAATGGAATTAAAATAAAAATAAATAAATAAAAACCTTGAGGTTTTTGCAAGGGGCTTCTCGAAGTAAGGGTTATAAGATTAAGAAATGAACAACTCTTTTAAACAAAAAAACAACACAAAAAACTGGCGAGGACACAATTGAGGACCCTAGTACAGTTAGGGCTGTATTGATATTATCCTTCTCATCTTCTCTACCACCTTCTGCTATTGGTATCCGTGATTCCTCACGGTGTTGTATTTTAAAAGGATTAAGGATTGCAACTGTGACCTAGGATTTATGACCTATCACTTTGTTGTTGTATGTACAGTGAGAGCTTATGCACCGGAGACAAATTCCCTGGGTGTCCAATCTCATTTGGCCAATAAAGAATAATTGTCTTTGCCAAGTTTTGGGGGTTGTTGTTGTTTTTTTTTTTTGAGAGTTGCTAATTTCCCTTATTAACAGGATGCTAAAGGTTGCTTTTAGAATTCTGGCTCCTACTCCAGATAGAAAGGCATTTCTAGCCCGGTTCTCCCCCCCCCCTTCTCTTCTTCATTGCATCTTGCCTACCCAGAAAAAGATGCGCTTCAGGGTGGATGTTGCAATCCGGAGGAAGAGTCTCCTTTCTGTACTTATCTAACAATCCTGGGTCTGATCTAGTTCAAGTGGAGCATCTGTTTTGGCCCAGCGGTTTAGCGGAAGATTTCAGCAAAGGGTTTTATTTAGCACTAGTGTCTTTTTGAGGCTTTGGAGATTGCTAGGCAAATGCTGCCTAAGTTGTGGGGAGCTAATGGAAGGATTGAGGAATTGTATGAAACGCTCTGGGACTTTCACGTCTATGGAGATTCTCAGTCATCCAGGTCATGGTTATTCCAAAAGTGTTTTGTGTTTTTTTTTTCTTCCAAGAGGCAACTAGACTTTCTTGCTTTTTTGTTCTTTGAAAACATTTCGCTTTTCATCCAAGAATGAAAAGTGAAATGTTTTCAAAGAAAAAAACGCCAAGAAAGTCCAGTTGCCTCTTGGAAGGAAAAAAAACAAACACCTTTGCGTCTGGGACTTCACATTTATGTCTGGCTTGCGCCTGTGCATTATTGTTGCTGGGTAGGACAAAATGGGATAAGCCATGATCTCTATTGGGACTCCTCCATAAGTACTATGGATAAGATTTCTGAGCTGGTAAAAACTGTTCTCTGGAAGATTTGCAACTAGGGTTTTAAGAGTCCAGCTCAGCATCAAGTGCTTGGAAATAGCGCCATATCCTGCCATCATTTCGTTATTGTAAAGAAAGCAACTTTCTTCTCCTGGTGGTGCTTTTTTTGTGTGTCATGCTTTAATGAGAATCTCTAAGCTTATATTGAAACATAAATACGCGGTTGGGTTTGCAAGACTGAAACACAAACTAGCTAACTCTGTCTTGGCTTACATTGTATTATGTGTTATATTATATAGACATAATTAGTTTGTAGCTCAGTGACTGTCTTCACACAACTGCTAACCTGGTTTCTTTACTAGCCACAGTTTGGAATTTGCCCAAGACACTGAATCTTAGTTGCCAATTTTACTGGTTATACCTAACATACTAAATGACAAATCTCTTTGAGTTGAATGCTAACCAAGGTGTCCATGGTATCTGTGTTTGGAAGCAATAACACTATGAAAGGTTTTTAGGAATGGTCTTGTGTAAATCTGTACTTTCTGTATTCCATTTTTTTTCAATCCCACACCCATCTGTTACATATATATGAATTTGGGGGAAAAAATATTCAGGTTCATATTTTATACACTGGAAGCAGATTACAGTTGATGAAAGCCCATGCCATATTGTATAATCACTTTAAGGTGCCAAAAATTAGAAGCAGACAAATTAAAATTGTTGTGTAGATCTTGCTACAGAGGATCAAGTTGAGAAAAGATTGTTTTAGTTTCCTCATAAAATGGTCTGGTGTGTTTCTTTACACCCTTGAACTTTTAGAGATAAAGGCTCTAAATGCGCCTCTTTCTTCTAAAAGTCATTACATAGTAAAGCTGTATCAGATTACTCCCATCAACTCAAGTATCCTTTGCCTTACTTGCTGAGAAGGATGTAAAGCCAACAGCTTCCCCTTCTTTTTCCCCATTCAAGAATTAGTATTCAGATCTACTGTGCTGGAATCAGGAGGATTAACTGTGATTAATTAGCACCAGGATGTGTTTAATGTTACAAGCAGCTTTGAGATTTTTAATGGGAAGCAGTATATAAATATGTTAATTAAGGGCCATAAAATCACCCCTCCCAATTTGTTTAAAGTCTCCTAATGCAACACTGGAGAAGAGCCTAATGCTGGGAAAGATTGAGGGCAATAGAAGAAGGGGACGACAGAGAATGAGGTGGCTGGATGGAGTCACTGAAGCAGTAGGCGCGAGCTTAAATGGACTCCAGAAAATGGTAGAGGACAGGAAGGCCTGGAGGAACATTGTCCATAGGGTCGCGATGGGTCGGACACGACTTCGCAACTAACAACAACAACAATGCAACATTTGCTGTTACAAGTTGTCAACTAATAAATTATGAACAGTATCAAGAAATGGGACTTGATTGGTAGAACTAATAAATTTCTGAAGCCGTAAAAGAAAATATTTCTTATAAACCTGTAGAGAATTTAGAGAAAGTTTTTTTTTCTCTCCTCACTCCTATTGGGTAAGAACTCTAGGTTTCTAATGGAACTGAGGATTAATCTTTTTAAATTAAAAAGCTCTTTTTAAGATTTCCTCCCAGAAAAGCTCCTCCATTGACTTGGATTTCTTGATTAATTGCTTCTCTCATCTGTGTTCCAGCTGTTTTGCTCACTCATTAGCTGGATTCATTCAGTTGATCAGTATATAAACAATACAACAATCTCTGGTTGATTGGGTTAGCCTGACCTGGTATGTCAAAAATCATACTTTGGCATTGTGTGATTTGCAAACTACTGTTTTGGTAAACTTGGCCACTTTTTAGGCTCTATGGAGGGTATAAAACCATAATGTAAAATGAATCACAGCTTTGATTTGTTTCCATAATTCAGGTATTGCAGAAAGTGGTGTTTTTCCCAAGCAAACTGAGAAGGTTTTAGCTTTCACCCTGTTTTTTCCCCTGCATATCAGCCGTAAGAAAAATCTCTTCTATGCTAACATGCAGGATCCCAACAGTGTTCCCCAACTTGGTGCCCCCTCTGGCTAGGGGGAAATTTGGGGATGTTTGGACACGATTGCAATTTGTTCATAGTGTGTATGACCTCTATTGCACAACAAGGGGTGAAATCCATGCCAGTTTTGCCACAAACTAGCAATGCAGCATAACAATGTTGTCACAAGACGATACTGCTTGGTATCTCAATAGCGTGTATAGCTTATTGTTGAATTTATACGCTGCTCGTTCCACTATGCAAAGTGATTCTGGGTAGTTCTTCAAAGATGATTATGGAAGATTATGGAAGAAAGCAAAAAAAAATATGATACCAATTAATCAGGCAGTTTAAAATGTTTTCCTGCATGGAAAGACTACAACAGTTGGAAGTTTGTTTTTTTCTTTAAAGCCAGAGAGAACACATGATAAGCTTAGTATAAAATCAATGCAGGTTTTACTCCTCCCAGTATTAGAATTGTGTGTCGCCTGTTGAAATGAAATATTCAGCGATTCAGGATCAATTAACAGAACATTTTTTTAAAACCATGCACTGCATGAAATTCACTGCCATTGGGTGGGGATAGCCATCAGTGTGGATTTTTTTTTTTTTAGAAGAGGACTGGGCAAATTCAAGAAAGAAAGCTGTTGATCTTCAGGGCTGTTTGCTATTCTGAAATACCAGCTGCTGGGGAGCCACAGTGAAGGAGGGGTGTCAACCCCCTATTCATGTTTGTGTGTTTTTGGAATGTATATGACTGCCTACTGTGAGATACAGAGTGGTGGACCAGATCAGCCCTTGGCCCGATCAAGTAAAACTCTTTGAAGTTTCTCATTCCTTGGGGAACATTAATTAATGAAACTCCATGAACCTGCGGTGGCCAGAGAAAGCAACTGTGCAGCATTTCTATAAAAAGAGTCAAGAATCCAGAGAAAAGAAGCAACCAAATATCTCCCCTTACCCCATTTGCCAACCCAAGATCTACCAAAGTGCCCAAAGATCCAACTTGAATTTCTGAGCAGATGCGAAAAGAGCTCATAAAGTTTATTTTTAAGCTCCTTGCTAATGGTATAATAACTATTTGCTGCAGAACCAGACAGTCTTCTCAAATCCACTGAATATTGCTTGAATCCAAGAGCTATCAATCAAAGCCAGCTATTGAAATTAAAGCGAAAGGTTATAAATACTTCAGAGTTAATGCTTATTCATCTAGGTAAATAATAAAAGCAAAACCCAGATTACAGTAGATAATCTAGGAGTCTCTTTCTGATTTGATGGATTTGGTGAATGGAAAGGTGTACTTCTTAAAAAAAAGCAACAAACATTTGACAAAGAGACTGTCTCTTCCTAGTTTCCCCCCCTATGGTTAACCAGTTGAATAGATGAATCTGTGATGATAATGTTGTGTTGAATGTATTTGCTGCCCATCTCACTATCCAAGCAACTTTTAGGCTGCTTGCAAATAAAAGCAAAGTTGAAAAAAACCCATTAAAATAAAAATAGAATTATAATTAACAGGGATCAATAAAATTAGAATTAACAGGGATGAATAGCAATAGCACTTAGCCTTGTATACCACTTCATAGTGCTTTACAGCCCCTCCCCTAAGCAGTTTACACAGCATATTGCCCACCCCCCCAAAAAAACAAATCTCGTCGTTTATTATCACCTAATAAAACTTAGGTGATATATATATGGCGATGGAATGAGATGGATCCATTAGGTTCTACCTCAGAACCGAGCAGGATTTTGACTGAGCAACTGAGTTTCTCTGCCTGAAAGTACTCTTCAGCATTTCTATCAATTATTTAAATGATTTTTTCCTTGTCTTGGATGTCCTGTAGTTTCTTTTCACTCTTTGAAGTCATGGGTTGGGTGATGAGACTTGCAATTCAAAATGTGTTGGAGAAGGCTGAGTTAGAAGGCTCTCAAAAGACCCCACTTGGGTTGCTCAATGTAATTCAGAAAAAAATGCGGTGTTTTTGGTAGAATAAGCCACTGAACTAAGAAATGAAGTTTAGTAGATCAAAATTAAATAGCTAGATTCCGTGAAAATCCAAAATGCCGTATTTAGCAAAAATAATCAAATGCGTAGGGATGGTGTGAAGAATACTTACCTTGTAGGGAAAATATTGGTTAAGCTAACTCAGGGGTCTTCAAACTTGGCCCTTTTATGACTTGTGGACTTCAACTCCCAGAATTCCTCAGCCAGCATACGCTGGCTGAGGAATTCTGGGAGTTGAAGTCCACAAGTCATAAAAGGGCCAAGTTTGAAGACCCTTGAGCTAACTGTTCCTCAGCAGTGTTGTCCAGACTAACATCTAATTGAAAAAAAAGTTGTATTAAGAATAGTATAGTTTTTAAACTAGATCATTTCCAAATTAAAATGTGTGTTCTGTTTTAT
The DNA here is from genome assembly GCF_964194415.1 of Vipera berus. NCBI lineage: Eukaryota > Metazoa > Chordata > Lepidosauria > Squamata > Viperidae > Vipera > Vipera berus. The sequence goes on along the minus strand of NC_138203.1, from coordinate 268,148,136 downwards.
TGTGCATTATAATCAAACCTTACCCAGAATCCTGGGTCTGGCTCTGGCTCCAGATGGTTAAATGGAGGGGCATTGTTAAATGGAAATTATGTTCTGTGAAGAAAGGCGGAAGGGCACTTGGTGTGTTTAGCCTAGAGGAGAAATGAGAAGTGGGAAGGGAAACTAAATCACTATCCAAATATCTGAAGGACTGTACAGGTAATCCTAGATTTACAACAATTGATTTCATGACTGTTCAGAGTTACAGTGGCACTGAAAAAAGTGACTTATGACCGTTTTTCACACTTACAACTGTTGCAGCATCCTCGTGGACACATGATCAAAATTCAGACATATGGCAACTGACTCGGTACCTATGGCGGTTGCAGTGTCCCAGGGTCATGTGATCCCCTTTTGCGACCTTCTGACAAGCAAAGCCAATGGGGAAGCCAAATGCACTTAAACCACCGTGTTACTAACGATTCGCTTAACAACGGCAAGAAAGGTCGTAAAACGGCCAAGCTCTCTTTTAACAACTGCCTCGCTTAGCGACAAACGTTTTGGGCTCGGTTGTGATTGTAAGTTGAGGACTACCTGTACAGTGAGGAGAGAAGGCCTTGTGGGTGCATTGGACCTGCATCAGAGGACAGATTTAGTTAAACATTAGAACAGGGGTGTCAAACTCAGTTTCATTGAGGGCCGCATCAGCATTGCGGTTGCCCTCAGGGGGCCGGGTGGGTGTGGCCAGGGTGGGCGTGGCCTACTGGGTGGGCGTGGCTAGAGTGCGTATGGCCTACTGGGTGGGCATGGCCAGCTCTACATCGTTGGCATCAAGGGTGCCTATGGGGGCCCGGGCAGGAGTGGGACAGATCTGTGGGTCTCTGGCAAAAGGAGGGTCTCTGGGCTAGGGCCAAGGTAGTGGGGGCCGTTCCCTCACTGTTTCCAGGATGGCTTTGGGGGCCACATGAAACCACTTCGCGGGCCAGATCCGGCCCCCGGGCCTTGTGTTTGACATGTCTGCATTAGAAGAAACATTAATAAAAGTTATAGAAGTAGAAAGACTTTAAGCTACTGTTTCAGCCTGCTGGCTGGGGAATATTGGGAACTGAAGTCCACACTTCTTCAAGTCATTAAGGTTGAAAAACATTGGTTTAAGGCAGAGGTGTGGAACGATGGCCCCTTTATGACTTATGGACTTCAACTCCCAGAAGTTGGCTGGCTCAAGAATTCTGGGAGTTGAAGTCCACACAAGTCATAAAAGGGCCATCATTCCCCACCCGCTGCTTTAAAGAATGGCTGGAGAGCCTTCGCTTGGGGCTGGTGTAGCTCTGGGTTTTTTTTGGCATCTTTCAATGTAGCTTCTGTCCTGGCTCTAAATGCAAATTTTTTATTTTATTTATTTATTTTTATTACATTTATATCCCGCTCTTCTCCGAAGACTCAGGGCGGCTTACAAGCTTAGCAGTAGCCTTCATTCTATGTATATGCCTGCTTGTTAGGGCTTTCACACACACACCCCAAGCGGCATTATTACAAAGTCAGCTTAATTGCCCCCAACAATCTGGATCCTCATTTTACCTACCTCGGAAGGATGGAAGGCTGAGTCAACCTTGAGCCTGGTGGGACTCGAACCTGCACTAATTGCAAGCAGCTGGGGTTACTTAAGGAGGCATTAGCCCTCTGCTCCACCAAGGCTCCTTAAATTCCTGGACTGACATATTCTGAGAGACACTTTATTCTGTAATCGCTATCTTGAGCTGCTGTTTTGCCTCTCAGAGGTTCTTGAGTATACTTAGTAACCAGGCTCTTGAGAAACTTTAATTGCGATGCTATAAGAAAACCTGACTTTTCGTACGTTGCTAAGGGATTAAAAATGGAAAGTAAAATGCAATCCATCTTATTTATTCCATCCTCACATACCACATTATCCATCCCTGTTAATTCTAATGTTTTTACTGCTTTTGCACCTTTGCTTTTATTGTATTGTAGGCTGCCTAGAGTCACTTGGATAGTGGGATGGGCAAATTTAATAAAGCAATCTGATCCCCTGTAGTATTGTCTTAAATACGGGTAGTCCTTGACTTAAAAACATTCATTTAATGACCATTCAAAGTTACAACAGCACTGAAAAAAAGGACTTAGGACTAGTTCTCATACTTAATGACTGTTGCATCTTCCCCACAGCCACGTGATCAAAGTCTGGGTCAGGAGTAGGCAACCTCGGCTCTCTTATGACTCATGGACTTCAACTCCCAGAATTCCTGAGTCAGCATAGCTGACTCAGGAATTCTGGGAGTTGAAGTCCATGAGTCATAAAAGAGCCGAGGTTGCCTACCCCTGGTTGGCAACTGGCATGTATTTACAATGGATCCCGGGATTGTCATTTGCAACCTTCCTAGGGAGACTCTGAGAAGCAAAGTCAACGGGGGAAGCCAGATTCACTTAATGACCATGGTTCACTTAACAACCATGGCAAAAGGTCATAAAATGGGGCATGGCTAACTTAACAACTGCCTTGCTTAGCAACAGAAATTTGGGGCTCATATCTGTTGATCTTTTTTTCCTTTCTCTTCCTTTCTTTTTTTTTAAGAGTCATACCTGAGTTGAAATGCTTTAAATAAATACAGGTAGTCTTCAACTTACAACAGTTTGTTTAGTGACCATTCAAAGTTACAACGGCACAAAAAAAAGCGATTTATGACTTTTTTTTCGCATTTACGACCGTTATGGCATCCCCATGGTCCCGTGATCAAAATCCAGATGCTTGGCAACTGGTTCATATTTATGACGGTTGCAGCGTCCCAGGATCATGTGATCCCCTTTTGTCACCTCCTGACAAGCAAAGTCAATGGGGAAGCTGGATTCACTTAACAACCGTGTTACTAACTTAACAGCTGCAGTGATTCACTTAACAACTGTGACAAGAAAGATTGTTAAGACGGGGCAAAACTCACTTAACAAATGTCTCGCCTCACAAAATAAATTTTGGGCTCAATTGTGGTCATAGGTCGAGGACTACCTGTAAATGAAGGTGAATAAAAAGAACGGCAGGAGGAAGGGGGCAAGACGTTGCTCTTTCTTCCCCAGCCTCTTTTTTCAAAGTGTTATGGGTCCTGGGTTCATCCCTGAAGTTGACTGGAAGGAGATTGAGAATAGACAAAAGAAACTATTTTCTTCATATACGACATAATTAACCTTTGGAATTCATTGCCACTGGATGTGGTAAGAGCTCTACAGGAGAACTAGATCAGTTTGTGAAGGACAGGTGATTAGTGTTGAGGAACCTAGTGCCTTGTTTTCCCGAACGTAATACCTATCCCGAAAATAAGCCCTACCTTGATTTTTGGGGGTGGGCCTAATGTAAGCCCTACCCCCAAAATAAGCCCTAGTTTTGGAGTGAGGCACACACCTAAAAATCAAGGTAGGGTGGGTGTGGGTGTGGATCTGCCCTACGTGCCCCGCATCCAGGCCTCTCCTCGCCAGCCCCCTTCTTCTGCTGTGTCTTCTGCGGCCGGGCCTGCATTTCTCAGTCACAGGCCTTTCCAGGAAGGCCACTGCAGGCGAGAATCGAGCTATGGATTCAATCCATAGCCCGGTTCTGCAAGAGATCTGCAGCTGAGGACTGAGCAATGGATTGAATCCATAGCTCGGTACTCGTCTGCAGAGGCCTTCCGGAAAGGCTTGACCGCAAAATGCAGGCTGGAGTGCAGCTGCAGCATGAAGCTGCTCCTTCGGCCCAAGAAGAAGCGGGCTGGCTGGGCAGGGCTGTCGGTGCTGGAGGAGAGTAAGACATCGCCCAAAAGTAAGACCCGGTGCCTCTTTTGGAGGCAAAAAAATAAAAAATAAGACCCGGTCTTATTTTCAGGGAAACACGGTGTTACCTCTAAGTTGTGGGCAACCTGTGCTGTCAAGTGCCAGTTATAGAGGAACGCTAGTATTAGAAGAGGGACGCGGTGGCTCAGTGGGTTAGGACGCTGAGCTTGTCGATCGGAAGGTCGGCAGTTTGGCGGGTTGAATCCCGAGTGCCGCGTAGCAGAGTGAGCGCCTGTTACGCGTCCCAGCTTCTGCCAACCTAGCAGTTCGAAAGCACGTAAAAAATGCAAGTAGAAAAATAGGGACCACTCCGGTGGGAAGGTAACAGCGTGCGCCTTTGGCGTCTAGTCATGACGGCCACATGACCACCGAGACGTCCTCAGACAAGCGCTGGCTCTTTGGCTTTGAAACAGAGACGAGCACCGGCCCCTAGAGTCAAAAACGATTAGCACGCATATGCGGGGGAACGTTTACCTTTACCTTTAAATACAAGACACACTTACATATGGGGGATGCATTTGTGGCAGAATTCTATAAAAGCTCCATTTAATCTGGAGCTGGGTTTACTTATCATCTAATCTTCCCAACTAGGAAGTCTTCTCTGTTGGAATACAGCTTTAATTGTCCAGGTTATTGTGGGGTCAACCTAGCAATGAGGGTTGTAGATACATATGTCATATCTGAAGAGCAATAACTTATTATCAAGGTAGTCCATAACTGTGCCTCTCTGCTATGGAGGTCAGCCACCCCCAATTTGGGGTTCTCAAGATATGTTGGGATTTCAGCTGCCAGAATTCCTGACATAACTAAATAAATTGGCAATAAAAAGTGTTAGTAACAGCAATCCTCCCTATAAAGTGGCTATTACTTCCTATTCTTTAAGGTTAGACCAGGATATAATCCCAGCAGAACGGTTGACCCAGAGCAGTGCAACTACTGAAATTAAAATAATAATAATAATAATAATAATAATAATAATAATAATAATAATAATAATAATAATAATAATAATAATGATGATGATGATGAAGAAGTTGTTGGAAGGGACCTTGGAGGTCATCAAGTCCAACCCCCTGCTAAGGCAGGACACCCTATACCATTTCAGACAAATGGCTGGCCAATCTCTTCTTAAAAACTTCCAGTGTTGGAGCATTCACAGCTTCTGGAGGCAGGTTGTTCCACTGGTTAATTGTTCTAACTGTCAGGAAGTTTCTCCTTAGTTCTAGGTTGCTTCTCTCCTTGACTAGTTTCCATCCATTGCTTCTTGTCCTGCTTTCAGGTGCTTTGGAGAATAGCTTGACTCCCTCTTCTTTGTGGCAGCCCCTGAGATATTGGAACACTGCTATCATGTCACCCCTCACCCTTCTCTTCATTAAACTACACATACCCAATTCCAGCAACCGTTCCCTATATGTTTTAGCCTCCAGTCCCCCAATCATCTTTGTTGCTCTTCTCTGTACTCTTTCTAGAGTCTCGACATCTTTTTTACATCGTGGTGACCAAAACTGGATGCAGTATTCCAGGTGTGGCCTTACCAAGGCATTGTAAAGTGGTATTAGTACTTCATGTGATCTTGATTCTATCCCTCTATTAATGCAACCTAGCACTGTGTTGGCTTTTTTGGCAGCTGCAGCACATTGCTGGCTCATATTTAAGTGATTGTTCACTAGGACTCCGAGATCTCTCTCACAGTTACTACTATTGAGCAAGGTACCACCTATACTATACATGTGCATTTGATTTTTCCTGCCTAAATGTAGAACCTTACTTTTTTCACAATTGAATTTCATTTTGTTAGATAGTGCCCAGTGTTCGAGTCTGTCCAGATCCTCCTGTATCTTAAGCCTATCTTCTGGAGTATTGGCTATTCCTGCCAGCTTGGTGTCGTCTGCAAATTTGATGAGTTCCCCATCTATCCCCTCATCCAAATCGTTGATGAAGATGTTGAAGAGCACTGGGCCCAGAACAGAGCCCTGGGGCACCCCACTACACACTTCCTTCCATGTAGATGCGGTTCCATTGAGGACCACACGCTGAGTACGGCCTGTCAGCCAGCTACGAATCCATCTAGTGGTGATGCTGTCTAACCCACATTTTACTATCTTACCAAGTAGTAGGTTGTGATCTACTTTATCAAATGCCTTACTGAAGTCCAAGTAAATTATATCTACAGCATTCCTCTGGTCCACTAGTTTTGTCACTTGGTCAAAGAATGCAATAAGATTTGTCTGGCAGGATCTGTTTTTGACAAACCCATGTTGACTTTTAGTGATGACTTTGTTTGCATCTAGGTGTTCGCTGATTTGTTGTTTGATTATCTTTTCCAGAATCTTCCCAGGTATTGAGGTCAGGCTGATAGGTCTGTAGTTTCCTGGATCTATTTTTTTCCCTTTTTTGAAGATGGGAACTACATCAGCTCTCTTCCAGTCCTCTGGTAGTTCCCCAGTGCTCCAGGATCTTTGGAAAATATAGTTCAGGGGTTCTGAGATCACATCTGCCAGTTCCTTGAGAACCTTGGGGTGCAATCCGTCTGGTCCTGGTGATTTGAACTCGTCTAGGCTGGACAGGCGCTCACTTACCATTTTCTTGCCTATCTTAACTTGCGTTTCTATTGTTTTTTATGGCACTGGTTTGGGTAGGTTGGACTGTTTTTTCCCTTTGTGTAAAGACAGATGCAAAAAACAAGTTAAATAGTTCTGCTTTCTCCCTGTTGCTTGTCACCTTCTTGCCACTTTCCCCCACTAATGGACCAATCATTTCCTTAACTTTTTTCTTTCAAGTAGTCTGGCCAAACATGAGTAGCTCTTTAGGACTTCTTCAAACTTCCTATTTTTTTTTTAAATTAAAGCACTACTAGTAGAATGGAGCAACAGCAGCTTCTTCCTCTGTTGCATTTATATTCCACTGCAATCTGGAGACTTCACACAATAACAGTACAGGTAGTCCAGGACTTACAACTACAATTGAGCCCAAAATTACTGTCACTAAGTGAGACAGTTGTTAAGTGAATTTGGCCCATTTTGCGACCTTTCTTGCCACAGTTGTTAAGCGATTCACTGCGCTTGTTACACTAGTAACATGCTTGTTAAGTGAATCTGACTTTGCTTGTCAGAAGGTCACAAAAGGGGATCACATGACCCTTGGGACACTGCAACCGTCATGAATATGAGTCAGATGCCAAGTATCTGAATTTTGATCATGTAATCACGGGGATGCCACGATGGTTGTAAGGTCACTAAACGAATTGTTATAAGTTGGCTACTTTTACAAGAGAATGAATGAATGAATGAATGAATGAATGAATGAATGAATGAATGAATGAATGAGCAAGCCAGCCTAACAAGCTCAAAGGACCACTACCTTTTCTGCTGTCAGAAATGCACCTCTTGTAGATCTGATATCTGCTCAACAACCCTTACATATAACAGATAACTTTATCCTGTCTGCTCATCCTGCCTTTGGGGCTTTCAATCAAGACCCCTCCTCCTCCTCCTACCCCTCCTCATTGAAAGTGACATTCCCCAAGGGCTTCTAACACACACACACACCCTCCCAGTAGTGTCTGACTAAGCTTGTGGAGAGCCACTTGGAGTGCTAAAGTCACTTCAAAGCACTTTTGTTGCTGCCTTGAAAGAGTTCATCCTCTTGCCCCTTGGCAAGCTAGACCTTGTGATTGGCCTCCAGCCTGTGGAAGGAAACTGGGGCTTGGACCATGGATTGTTCTTCACCCCTGCATGTATGGTGGCTATTTCTAAGGAGCACAAGCTTCTAGGAACGGTGGTCTGCTCAACTCTCCAAATTTTGAATCCTCCCAAGTGTGAGATCTTTGACGTTCACAATCTCCAGCTCATCTCAGGTCCTGAGGAGTTCTGGAGGAAACAACCCTAAATGGAGAGTGTAGGTTAATTGTTGCAAGAGGCAATTGGAGCAGAACAGATCTTAGGAGGAGAACATACCCTCTGTCAACCTCCTTCACAGTCCCCGGATGGTGGAGAATTGGAGAAGTTTCTCTGAGAAGCTTCAGAGAAGAGCAACTAGTATGATTAAAGGCCCAGAGACTAAAAGATATGAAGAACGGTGGCCGGAACTGGGTATGGCTAGTTTAGAAGGGGGGGGAAAGAACTAGGGGTGACTTGATAGCAATATATCCAGTATTTGAGGGGCTGCCAGAAAGAGGAGAGGGTCAAATTATTTTCCAAAACACCAGAAGGCAAGACAAGAAACAATGGATGGAAGCTAATCAAGGAGAGAAGCAACCTGGAATTTAGGAGAAACTTCCTAACAGTGAGAACAATCAGTGAAACAACCTGCCTCCAGAAGTTGTGGATGCTCCAATACTGGAAGTTTTAAAGAAGAGACTGGACAACCATTTGTCTGGAGTGGTATAGGGTCTCGAGCAGACCTCCAAGGTCCCTTCCAGCTCTCTTCTGACTGGCTGAAGAATCAAAGTGTGCATGCTAGCCATAATGCTATTTGTGACAGAAACAAGATTGAATTGAATCGAATCGAAATAAATCAAATTGGATACTTTATTTGGCCAAGTGTAATTAGACACACACAAGATGTTTGTCTCCGGTACAGAAGCCCTCGGTGCTTATTTTTAATACCAATAAAAGGGAGGGGGGCAAAAGAAGATAATAAGGATAAATAATAATGCCACAACCCACACTTCATGGGTTAATATGCATAGACATCGGACAGCATTGTGAGAATTAGGGGTTCCGCAGAGCGATACAGCTGTGTCCTGAGGGAAGGAGTCGATACACTTACACTTTTACGACCCCTCTCAGGATGGGAGGGGGGGGTTCTGCAGATATCCCTCTGACCCCACCCAATATACAAGCAGTCTGGTTGCAATTGTTGCCTTGGAGCCTGTACTTACTTGATAGTTAAGAATGTAAGCTTGAGGGGACAAAAAAAAGAAAGAAAAAAGAAAAACCTGGCAGATTTCTTCTGGAGAAGATAGGATTAAGCTCTGATGGGCAATTAAGTAGGCTCCGGGCTAGAGAGATTGGCTGCTTATTATTTTTAGAAGCAACACAAAAGGAAGAGCCTGTTGGCCGGATGGCTTTTCTTATCATAAATGTGAAGATACCCAGGGATTGTCTGCTGAAGATTATCTACCGACTGCTCAAAAGAAGAGAGTGAGAAAGACAGAGAAAAGGGATAGGCGAGCTTGAACTTCCCTTCCCGCCTTTGCAGCAAGAAATTTAATAAATCACTCCAGCAGGGAGACGTTCAGGTATGGCGAGGCACCAAGATCGGTTGATGTGATCCTTGGAGGGGGTTGATTTCTAGTGATTAAAAGGAATCCATCGGATTATTATTATTATTATTATTATTATTATTATTATTATTATTATTATTATTACTACTACTACTACTACTACTACTACTACTATTATTATCAGTGCTTTTTTTTGTAAAAGAAAAAGGTGCCAGAACTCACACGTCATACAACCCGCCTTGCCTACCCTACAAGGTTCCATCCCAAAAAAGGTGCCGGAACTCCGTTCTGAGCATTCTATGAGGAAAAAAAAGCCCTGATTATTATTATTAGCACACTGGCACACGTTAAAAATGAAATTCTGTTGCTTGCTTTCAAAATTGTACACATAACACACATATAAACATGCTATATACAACACATGTATGGACAACATTCCTCCAGGCCTTCAAGTCCTCTACCATCTTCTGGAGTCCATTTAGGCTCACGCCTACTGCTTCAGTGACTCCATCCAGCCACCTCATTCTCTGTCGTCCCCTTCTTCTCTTGCCCTCAACCTTTCCCAGCATTAGGCTCTTCTCCAGTGAGTCCTTCCTTCTCATTAGGTGGCCAAAGTATTTGAGTTTTAGCTTCAGGATCTGGCCTTCTAAAGAGCAGTCAGGGTTGATCTCTTCTAGGACTGACTGGTTTGATCGCCTTGCAGTCCAATGGACTCGCAGGAGTCTTCTCCAGCACCAGAGTTCAAAGGCTTCAATTCTTTGGCGCTCAGCCTTTCTTATGGTCCATGTATATACCTACACCCTTACATATACAGTAGTGGCCAAAACTGACACCTGATTGGTTATCTAAATGCTCGTGCTCATTGGCTACAACCAGATGAAGGAACGCTACCTGATATCAACCTAAGGAAGTTGTGCTTCCATTTCCTGGTTATTTAGCTATAACTTTTCATAGAATACAGTACAGGTAATTGAACAAACTTTGTTGCATTACATTCTTGATTATCTTTCCATTGATATATAATTTTATGGTACTACTCCAAAAAAAAAGTACATCTTGTTTTGGCAATGAGCCAATCAGATCACAATAGGATTCAGTTATTGATGTCATGTATGGGAAGCTGAGAGGAGGACATTTGTCAGTGTGTTATGTGATCACTATCAAGTTGGTTGGGGTTTTTTTTTTGTGTTCTTACATTTGGTGAGCTTGTAAAACGTAATAAAATTTGAAGTATTGGTGCAAAGAGTTGACTGGTTGCCCAGAAAGCGATGTAAAATAGTATTATTAAGTGAACAAGGCTACAGTGGTAAAGAAATTAGAAGGAAAATTGGTGGAAAATTAACCCATGGTGGCATTTTTACTGTACACTTTTCCCAAAAGGTTTCCACAATTTTGTCCACTCCTGTAAATAATATATATATAAATATTAATCACTGTTAATATTTGTATGTCTTTATATGTAAGGATGTTGGTATATGCGTATCTTGTATGTAGCATGTTTATATGTGTGTTATGTATGTGTACACTTCTGAGAGCAGGCAACAGAGTTTCATTTTTAATGCGTGCCAGCGTGCCCACAGTAAAAAAAAATGACAGTAAAGGTTATCTTCTTCTGATTTACAAACTGTCCATATTCTTTTCAAGTCTCTTTCAATACCAGCTCATCCACTGATTACTGTATGAGAATTAAAACCACTGCCCTCCCTCGAGTCTCGACTGCCCCACTTCACATTGGAGAGAACTGTGTGGAGAGAGTTTCCTCCTTTAAATTTCTGGGAGTCTACCTCTGTGAAGATCTGACCTGGAAAGTTAACACAACTCAGGTGGCTAGAAAGGCCCAACAGAGGCTTCACTTTCTTAGGGTCTTGCGGAAGAACAGGGTAGAACAACGGCTAATGACCCTCTTTTACCGGTCTACTATAGAGAGCGTCCTCTCGTATGGTATTGTGGTTTGGTATGCTGGTCTGACAGCCGCGGATAGGAAAGTATTGCAGAGGGTAGTGAGCACAGCACAAGACATTGTGGGCTGTTCCCTGACACCACTGGATGACATCGCCAGGGCTCGTTGCCTTGGAAGAGTGAGGAAGATTCTCAGGGATGACTCACACCCTGGACGGTATCTCTTTACTCTCCTACCATCCGGTAGGAGATATAGGAATATAGCCAGCCGTACCAACAGGCTGAAAAATAGCTTTTATCCGTGGGCTGTTAGGCTTTTAAATGGGACATAATCCTATGCAGAATTGACTTGGGAGGCCGGTGTGTGGTGTAGTTGGTTCACATAGCGTGGTGGGATGGAGGGTTTGTTGTCACTGTGTGTTGGGGGGAGAGAGCACGGGGGAGGCTCAGCTAATCTCAATGTACACATGTTGTACTTTGACAATAAAGGTTTATTATTTATTATTATTATTATCCTGATTAGTATAAAAGAAAAAAATATCTCACTTTCCCAATGATTATTTATTTGCTTAATGGTTAGCTGTCCATCCCCATTTCCTCGAGATTTCCCCCTGGAACAACAGCTGGTTCAGGTAGGTAAGCAACAGTGACTGGCTCAAAATCACTCAGTGAGTTTCTATGTAAGAGGGTGGAATTAAACCTGCCTGCACCCCCCCCCTTTTTACAGTTTTAAAAATAAGTAAATACAGGTAGTCCTTGACTTACAACAGTTCATATAGTGACTATTCAAAGTTACAATGGCAATGAAAAAGGTGACCTGCGACCGTTTTTCACAGAACCAATGCAGCATCCCCGTGGACACACGATCAAAATTCAGAGGCTTGGCAACTGACTTGTACCTAGGGCAGTTGCAGCGTGCCAGGGTCAAGCGATCTCTTTTTGCGATCTTCTGGCAAGCCAAGTCAATGGGGGAGCCATGTTACTAACTTTAACAACCGCAGCGATCCACTTAACAACCTATGGCAAGGAAGGTCACAAAATGGGGCAAAACTCACTTAACTAACGTTTCATTCAGCAACAGAAATTTTGGACTCAGATGCGGTCGCAGGTCAAGGACAACCTGCATACAGTATTACTCCAGATGAGGTGGTAGGAGCAAAAAGTTAAAAATGGCTCAGATAAATTCCAGATGAGAGAGTAGTCACCAAGAGTTGTCCCAAAGGTGCTTTTCCCCCTTCCCCCTCCAAAAAAAGGCAACTGGACTTTCTTGGGGTTTCTTTTTTTTCCTTTGAAAACATTTTGCATCCAAAAAGCATCTTCTCAGTTCTTCAGCTCTTTTGCTTAGTTGAGAAGCAAAAGGTTTTCAAAGAAAAAATAAAAAAAACAAGACAGTCCAGTTGCCTTTGGGGTGGGGGGGGGAAAGCAACTTTTGGGACAACCATGACATAGATGATTGAGAATCAAATCTCCATAGACCAGGGGTAGGCAACCTTGGCTCTTTTCTGACTCGTGGACTTCAACTCCCAGAATTCCTGAGCCAGCTACGCTGAGGGGAAAGGGAGAGGTTTCCAAGCTGAGCCATGCTGGCTCAGGAATTCTGGGAGTTGAAGTCCACGAGTCAGAAAAGAGCCCAGGGGTAGGCAACCTTGGCTCTTTTATGACTCGTGGACTTCAACTCCCAGAATTCCTGAGCCAGCTACGCTGAGGGGAAAGGGAGAGGTTTCCAAGCTGAGCCATGCTGGCTCAGGAATTCTGGGAGTTGAAGTCCACGAGTCATAAAAGAGCCAAGGTGGCCTACCCCTGCCATAGACATTTAGCCCAAAGTTGTAACTTTTCTGAAAAATGAGCATGTCTTACTGCTGTCTTTGAAAATGCAGACCTGTATCAATCAAGGTGCTTCTTTTTCTTTGCCCCCCCCCTTAGGAAACAACCACTACAGAGGAGCTGGAACAGTTTGCTAAGGAACTGAAACACAAAAGAATTACCTTGGGCTTCACCCAGGCAGATGTGGGACTGGCCCTGGGTTTACTCTATGGTAAGCTGTTGATTTTTAGGCTTGCAAAATTTTAAAGAAATGAAACTTTTTTTTTTGAAAGTGGCACTTGAGACTACTCCTGGCTCAGAATAATAAGGACTTACAGCACAAAAGAGTTGAGAGGGAGGCCAGCTGAGTTAAAGAGATGTGTTACATTGAATTGAATTGATCTTGATCTGTTGATAAGATTAACCCATTAGTCCAAACAGTAGTTCCAAAGTGAGAATCATCTCTCCTTTAATGCATTGTTATCTAACAAGGGATACTCCTTTTAAGAGCTTTTTATTTTAAAAGGTGTAACTGGCACCTAATTTGCAGGGAACCTTTTTTTTAAAAAGTGTTTTGATTTATCAGTTAAATCTTGTAGCATTTCCAGAAATATTTCTCACTGTATATTCTTGTAGGATTTTTTTCTGTGACCTGGAATTAACTAATTCCTTCCTTCCTTCCTTCCTTCCTTCCTTCCTTCCTTCCTTCCTTCCTTCCTTCCTTCCTTCCTTCCTTCCTCCCCTCCCTCCCTCCCTCCCTCCCTCCCTCCCTCCCTCCCTCCCTCCCTCCCTCCCTCCCTCCCTCCCTTCCTTCCTTCCTTCCTTCCTTCCTTCCTTCCTTCCTTCCTTCCTTCCTTGTAGAGAGCCTAATTTCATTTGGTTTTCTACTGAATAATTTGTGCATTTGAATCTAAAATGTATGGGCAAGAAGTTGGCTTAGAGAGTGTTTAAAGATTCTTCCAACAGTTGAATTGTTAGCAAAGTAGTTGACAACAATATTGAATATTCCCTATTTTCCTTTAGTTACTACAGAGCGTGAACGCTTTACAAAAAGCCTCTTAGAGTCAATGAGAGACTGAGTTCTGATATTTATAGGATTCTCTTCAGTAATGCTTACTGCAGATCAGCTTCTGACCTACTAGATTCCTCTTGTAAATATCGGTCTTCTTTCTTCCATTTATTTTTTGTCACTTACTCACGCAGGGAAAATGTTTAGTCAAACCACCATCTGCCGCTTTGAAGCTTTGCAACTCAGCTTCAAGAACATGTGTAAGCTGAAGCCTCTCCTTCAGCGTTGGCTTCAAGAGGCTGACGGCAACGAGAATTTGCAGGAGGTGAGTTCCTAGTATGGATGCATGGATGTCATGTCTCCAGGACCTGAAAGAATTCTTCATTTGGGAGGCTTAAGTTATTAATTGTTACCAAGAATTATTAATAATGGCATCTCACTGAGAGTTCTAGGCAGATAGGAGCCTGTCTCTTTCCCAAGGAGTATAGAATTTAAAGGGTTTTGCTTAATGTTTGAAATGAAAAGAGCATCAATCTGAACTGTGGTGGTCCAGAATGTCATGAACAATTTGTTATTTCAAAAAGGATCTGCTTATTGGAATTTTTTTTCAGAGCATCTCCTGAACGGTGAGACTGACACCCCCCCTCCAAAAAAAAAGGCAGGAACATTTCTCACATTTTACACATCCTGCAGTACGATTTTGACTTGGAGTGATAAAATGAATTACTCGATGGAATCTCTCGGAGTTGTGGGTGCTCCATGACTGGAAGTTTTTCAAAAATAGACCAGACAATCATTTGACCAGGATGGTATAAGATCTCCTGCCTTGAGCCAGGGGATTGGACTAGAAGGCCTCTGAGGTCCCTTACAGCCCTGTGGTTCTGTGTTCTAAGCATGGGAAGAGCAGGCTGATGAAAAAGTTGCAAAGCTCATGTTTTGGCTGCAGTAGCAAAGGAAATTGGATGAATTTTTGCTATATAGCTCAATGAAGATACAGTTTAGTTATGTAGATCAGCTTCCTCCATTCAATGCTTCCATTGATATATCCATCCATCCATCCATCCATCCCTCCATCCATTCACTGGGACTTGAATGGTTCTTATAGCAGGGGTTATCAATCTAATGCAGACATGTCAAACACAAGGCCCGGGGGCCAAATCCGGCCCGGGAAGTGGTTTCATGTGGCCCGCGAAGCCATCCTGGAAACAGTGAGGGAGCAGCCCCCGCTGCCTTGGCCCTGGCCCAGAGACCCTCCTTCTGCCAGAGACCCTCAGATCTGTCCCACTCCTGCCCAGGCCCCCATAGGCACCCTTGATGCAAACGATGTAGAGCTGGCCACGCCCACCCAGGCCATACACACTCTAGCCACGCCCACCCAGTAGGCCACGCCCACCCAGGCCATACCCACCCAGCCCCCTGAGGGCAACCGCAATGCTGATGCGGCCCTCAATGAAATTGAGTTTGACACCCCTGATCTAATGTCTCTCATGTCACTATTTAAAGCTTTCTAATAGCACTCATTAATTCCTTAGTAATGCTTAATTGAAATGTTCTGTAAGTATGCTACCACAGCATCAAAATCCACACACATTTTTTTATTACCCTATTATTCATTTCTGCTATGTCATTACTAAATAGGAGGGGGAAGAAGCAGAAAGGGGAGGGACTCTTCCCTAAACAAAATTTTTTGCACCTTTTCTAAGGCAGAGTTGAGCAGGAACGAATGAAAAACCGGAAATAGCCCCCCAAAATGCAAGCATTACAAAAAGGTTGCAAAACAATTCAACCCAGAAAGACACCAAGTGAACAATAATTTGATTTTTTGCACATAGCGGAAAGGGAAATAAACAGGACACTGAATGATGGAATTTGAAGATACACTAAAAGAGGAGAAAAGAAATTTTAGAGAAATTGAACAAGGAATTTCTTTCTGTCTTCATTGTTGAAGATGTAGAGCATCCTTGAATGAGCTTTCTCAAGAAGGAAATCAGATGAACTGAGAGAGTGATGAAGTGAGAACCTTAATGGATCAATTAAAAATGGGCTTTATGTCCATCATTCTGGATAAAATGTTGAAAATATTAAAAGAGGAAATAATTTTAACATTCAGAACAAATCTTGTTGAAAAGGAACTGAAGTGGCCGCCTCAAAGTCTTGTCTCATTAACTTTCTTTTTAGGATGTCAAAAAAAAACGTAAATGGGGTAATTTAGTAGACAGCATCCTTGTGCTTTCGACATTTCTCTCGTGTAAAGTTTGTAATCAAAATTCAACAGCCGTTAGATAAAAGGGAGATGCTTTCTAGAAAAAACAGAATAAAGACAAACCGTTTTCAAATTAGCTATTCAAAAAAGAGTCCTTCATGGATCAACTGCTTTTTAAATGTTCAGGTGGAGAGTAAGATAAGGAGACTGCATTGGTTGATATTATCAGACAATTTTCATGGTAGTAAAATCTAAATGAGAGAACGTAAAACCCCACAAGGATTTTTCCAAGCTGGTGAATGGACTTCAGAAAAGCAAATACAGTCTAATACACATAAATGCAAAATGAGGCACACCAGCACAAAAAATTCAGCTTGCACATTCAATATTGGGACTTGAGCTGCCATGATTTTGGGATCCTGGTGGATAACATATTAACTCACGGTTTGCTGCTTTAAAAGGGGACATTCTATGCTTGGAATCACTGAGAATGGAATTTAGAATTAAACAACAATGAATGGAAAGATCACTCTTGGAATATTGCATTGACTTCTGGTCACAACATCTCCAGAAATATATTGTAGAGCTGGAATAAGGTGTGAACATGACACAGATGTTAGGAAAGGGTAAAGATCATCCTTTAGAAAGGAATTGCAGAGAGATTCAGAAGCCACTGTCCAGAGTTAAATTGTGAAAATTTAAAAACTGTAGTTGCCAATTTAGATAATTTTGAATGGGACAAATTCAGGTAGATCCAGGCTATCCATGGCTCCTAAACCAGGGGTCTTCAAACTTGGCCCTTTTATGATTTGTGGACTTCAACTCCCAGACTTGTGGACTTCAACTCAGCCAGCACACTGGCTGAGGAATTCTGAGAGTTGAAGTCCAAAAGTCACAAAAGGGCCAAGTTTGAAGACCCCTGTCCTAAACTTTGTGGTTGTTTACTCTTCCTGAATCATAGGTAACAGCTGGTTCAGATTAACAGTAGAAGAAGCAATCAATCTCTGCTCTGGGCTGTTGAGCTTTCTAAGTGCATCTTGGCTGGCCGTTCTGCAAGGCAGAATTTTCATCTAGATCAAGGGTGTCAAACTCACAAGGTCCCGTGAAGTGTTGCGACGTATCACAGCTTTTTTTCCACTGCCAGCAATGGGGTGGGCGCAGTTTCTCTATGATGCATCCGGCCCACAGGCCAGCAGTTTGACACCCCTGATCTAGATAGTCCATTGACTTAATCTAGTAGAGATGCTCTTTTTATCTTGACATGGGAAAGAAAATGTGTGCAGATTTTGGAAGGAGGGGATGCAGAGTTGGAGATGGTAGAGGAAATTGGTGACTAGAAAGCTTCCTAGGTTTGGGAATAAGAGGAATATCCAGGTTGGATCTGTCGCTCATTGAAAAATGGGTCAAAGGGAGGACTTTACAAAATGAGGAAGAGGGTAGCAGGTTTGAATGGAGGAATGGGATAATGTTAGGGTGATAAGGGCAGATAGTCCTTGATTTATAGCCATTAGTTTAGTAATCATTCGAAGTTACAACAGCAGCGTTGGAAAAAGTGACTTGCAACCATCTCCGCCTCCCCATGGTCACATGATCAAAATTCAGACCTTCGCAATCATCATGCATTTACGATGGTTGCCCCATCTTTGGGTCATGTGATCGCCATTCACAACCTTCCCAACTGACTTCTGAAAGCAAAACTTAATAGGGGGGAGCCAGGTTCACTTAATGATTGTGTGATTCGTTTAACATCGGCAGTGATTTGCTTAACAGCCACGGCAAAAAAAAAAAAGTAAAATCCAGTGTGACTCAACAACTGTGCTGCTTAGCCACAAAAGTGTTGAAATTCAATTGTGATCGTAAGTTGAACAATTACTTCTAGGCAGAAATGACAAGGATAGAGGGAGGGAGAAATAAGAAGACCAAAGGATGCCAAGGAAGAACATTTAGACTGTTGGGAATGGGACTTATCACAGCATAGGTTGCTCACTCTTGCAAGTAGCAGATCCTGGAGACATCTGAAACGTGATCCAATCTGGGTCGGTCACCTCTATGTTGACACAGAGAAGTTCCTTGAAGATGGGTTCCAGCATGAATGCAAAAGCTCAGAAGAACAAACCTCTGGTCCCAGTGAACGACCCAGATTGGATCCTGCGATATTACCTTCATTTATGACATCTGAAGCGCTTCATGATGCCTTAGAACAGGGGTCCCCAAACTTTTGGGCACCAGGGACCGGTTCTGTGGAGAGAGATTTTTCCACGGACAGGAGAGTGCGTGGTTTTGTGTGCTGCCTGCATCCCGCAGATGAGGTTTTTCTTGTTTATGTGGACCGGTTGCTGGCACGCTGTGGCCCGGTACCGGTCCGCAGACCAGGGGTTGGGGACCCCTGCCTTAGAAGAATCTGTATATTTAGCCCTTTTTGGGTTTTTTGTTCCCTCTGTGGCTGTGATAACTTTAAACGGAGGTGAAGAAGGCACACTCTATTGGGTGGGTCAGAAGGCATTGTGATCTCCAAGCAGTGGCACCAAATATAGCTCTCATCCTCTGTGCAGCAGCTGTGCTCCATGGAGTCGGCCCTGATCCAGGCCCGGAAACGCAAGCGCACCAGCATTGAGAACAACGTGCGGGGTTCACTCGAGTCGTATTTTCTGCGCTGCCCCAAGCCCAACCTGCAGGAGATTTCACAGATTGCTGATGACCTCTGCCTGGAGAAGGATGTGAGTGATCCTCATCTTATTGCATTTCCCCAAACGCCCAACCATCTCAGCGCACTAAATCCTAGCTCTCCAGGATAAGAGATTTTGGGGCCCTGATTCGAAGTGTGCATACTTTTTTTTTTGGCTTTGTTTTGATTCAGAGCTTGGGAAAAATCAGGCTGACAGTTTTGAGTGGGTTGTGTTCCAAAAGAACAAAACACTTTTTTTTAAAAAAAGATATATATATATTTTACCTTGGCAAACAGTGGAGATTTAAATTTCTTTTTCTGCCCTGGGATCAAAGAACAAGTTAGAGTGATAGTCTATTCAAAGTACTTCCAGCTACGAGAAAAATTGGTTTAGAACCGGGGTGTCAAACTCGCAACATCACGTGTCGCTACGTATCTTGACTTTTTTCCCCATTGCCGGCAATGGGTGAGTGCGATTTTGCCATGACGCATCCGGCCCGCAGGCCAGAAGTTTGACACCCCTGATTTTTTTTTTTAGGTTGGGTGATAGTACTCTGCACAGATTGCTTACTTTTTCAGGATAAAAGTAAAGGGAACAGAATGCTTACTGTAGAACCCATGGAACAAAGATATTCTGGCGTATTGTCAAAACAAGACAAAATGCCAAAATGTGAGGTATTTTCTTCTGAGTTCTGTCAATCTGGAAAAACCTCAAGTGACGCAATAATCCTATGATTGTCATAATAAACCTACCCTCTTTAATTTGAAAAAAGGTTTGCCTGTTGAATTACAGTTCCATTTCACCTGATTGTAAGCACTCTTTTCAACTTGGTGGCACTAAGATGTGCTGGACTGTAATTTCTGCAGTATAATTCTAACCCAGGATGCCAAGACGAGTTTTATTTAGTTGCAGAAAATATTTTTTTTCTCTTTCTGGCCATTGTTTATTGTTTATATATGTCAAGTTGAATTCGTTTCTGGCTCTTAACATTGTGGTGATGAGCCTAAAGCTCATCCCATCATACAACTCTTGAGATAGTGTTCTACTAACATCAACCAGACAGATGCCTCTGGAAATATATAAAGATCACAGCAACCTCTACTCATAATCTTTGTTCTAAGAACATATCTATGGAGATTCTTAACCATCCAGTCATGGCTGTCCCAAAGGCAACCAGACTTTCTTGGTTTTTCCTTTGAAAACATTTCGCTTCTCAGCTAAGAAGCTTCTTCTGTTCTCAGAATACATTATAAGAGCAATCCTGATGGATCAGTTCAGGTCCCATATAGCCTAGCTTCAATGTCCCATAATAGTCAGCCAGGTGCTAAGGAAAATACAGGCACGCATGAATCTTCTCGCTTGTGTTTCCAAGCATCTACAGGTAGTCCTCAACTTATGACCAGTCATTTAATGTTATGACAGACCCCAACAAAGGGACTTGCGCGACCCAGATGTGAAGTCCCAACATCTACCTTTACCCCCTACGGTCATGTGACCGTATTTTGGGCACTTGGCAGTTGACCCACATTTAGGGCCATTTGTACCACCCTGGGGTCATTTTATTGATTTATGTTTTTCCCCAGGAACCAGCATGGTCTTCTGATTTCCAGAAAAACCCGCCCCATAACAAACAATGGGTTCATTTAATGACCATGGCTTTTAACAACCAGTGCAAAAAATAATCCATTGTTCCAGAGTGACTTGCTTTACACCCTCAATTACAGTCATAAATGGAGGACTACCTGAACTGTACACATAAGGGAAGTCCTACTGATTAAGTGAAACAAGATGTAGTGTCTTGATTGCATTGTTGCCACTTTCTGCACTCTTTTCCCAGCTCTGATTGTCAGTTATTTGGGAGATTACTTGACTGTTCACAATATTCTGTAGCTTCTGAAAGTTCTGAAACTTGAGCTGGCCACGAACGAGGAGTGTATATCGGAGGTGGTGACCCTTGAGAGCCGGATGCAACGAAATTTCATTTTGATGTATGTCGATTGGTGTACATTCAAAGTGACAATAAAGTTGTTATTACCATTACTACTACTACTAATAATAATAATTATTATTATTATTATTATTATTATTATTATTATTATTATTATTATTATTATTATTATTATTATTATTATTATTATTATTATTCCAAGAGTGACTGCATTTGTGCCCATTTATGTGCTGGCATTATGCTAATTAAAAATTAAACACTACTCTACTGGCACATGACAATTGATGAAATTGTTTGTATTTTGAGTCTCAAGTTCCTTTCTTCCGTCATCCACAAATAATTTAGGTCCTAGGATACTTGGGTGTCAGTAGGGATATCTTCAGATAAAAGCTAGTCCTTGGGTCATTCGCTTAGGGATTGTTCAAAGTTACAGTGGCATTTTAAAAAAAGTGACTTACAACTGGTCCTCGCACTTAAAACTGTTGCAGCATCGCAAAATTTAGTTGTTGGCAACTGTCTCATGTTTATGATGGTTGCAGTGTCGTGATCACTTTTGCGACCTTCTGACGAGCAAAGTCAATGGGGAAGCCAGATTCACTTAACAACCGTGATACTGGCTTAGCTGAAGTGTTTCACTGTGGCAAGAAAGATCATAAAATGGAGTAAAATTCACTTAACTGCCTCACTTAGCAACAGAAATTTTGGCCTCACTTAGGTTTGTAAGTCGAGGACTTCCTGTGTATATTTTCAAATGTATTATACCAGGGGTAGGCAACCTTGGCTCTTTTATGACTCGTGGACTTCAGCTCCCAGAATTCCTGAGCCAGTCAGGAATTCTGGGAGTTGAAGTCCACGAGTCATAAAAGAGCCAAGGTTGCCTACCCCTGTGCTATACCGTCTTCCCCAGTTTGCTGCCATCCAGTGATTTGGATTCTAATCCTCAAGAAAGGAAGGAAAACGCAGAGAGCGCTATTGAGTCCTTGTTGCTCATTCCCAAATGGCAGAGTACTCAAGCTGCAAATGTTGTGTCTGCATCTGATGCGTGTCCAAAGCACTCTGGTGTGGACCTTTATTGTTGCCACAATTCTGAGGTGGGTGAAACTGGCAGATATTAAATCCCTTGGAAAGCCGACAAGCTTCCTTATGCTCTGTTTTCATTGGGCTTCGCATTTTGGCACAATTCATGTGGTTGGTTGCTGTCAAGCTTGAGGTGTTCTGTCAATCTAACCATTGCCATTTGGAAAACATGGATTATTGCTTAGCTCCCCAACCTGTGGGCCACATGAGTGACTGGCCGGGGCATTTGTGCGTGTGTGCAAAGCCTCACGCGTCGCCCCCACATGCGACCCCACTCGTATGAGCAACGTGTGTGCACGCACATGCGTTAAACCCCCCCCCACACACACACACAAAACCATCCCTTCTTTCCCCCCTCCCCCTTGCTCCGACCTACCAACCCCAAACGGTTGGGGAACTCTGGCTTAGCTGCTGCAGACTGAATCACGAGGGGTCCTTGGTGCTCTCTGAGCTTGGTTGTTTGCTTGCAGATGTTTCATTACCCAAACTAGGTAACATCATCAGTGGTCATAAACCAGGAGATTAACCTCAGATTTTCTTCTACTGTTGGGCAGGTGATGTAGAGTCCTTCTAGAGCAGGGCTCTTCAAACCTGGCCCTTTTATGACTTGTGGACTTCAACTCCCAGAATTCCTCAGCCAGGCATGCCGGCTGAAGAATTCTGGGAGTTGGAAGTCCACAAGTCATAAAAGGGCCAAGTTTGAAGAGCCCTGTTCCAGAGGGTGGGCTGTGTAAGGAACTATGAGGAGAAGGCCATTGTGCAGAGCATTAGCACAGTCCTCTGTCTCTCAACGTTATCAGCTTTATCATAGGCCCGGGTGGCACAAGGGTTAGAATGCAGTATTGCAGGAGAACTCTGCCCACAGCAGGAGTTCATTACTGATGAGCCTCACGGTTGAGACAGCCTTCCATCCTACCGAGGACCCAGATTGTTGGAGGCAATACGCTGACATTGCAAACTACCCAGAGAGTTCTGTAAAGCGCTATGGGCCAGTATATAAAGGTAAAGGTTCCCCCGCACATGCGTGCTAGTCGTTTCCGACTCCAGGGGCCGGTGCTCATCTCCGTTTCTAAGCCGAAGAGCCAGCGCTTGTCCGAGGACGTCTCTGTGGTCATGCTGCCGGCATGACTAGACGCCAAAGGCGCACGGAACGCTGTTCCCTTCCCACCGTAGTGGTCCCTATTTTTCTACTTGCATTTTTACGTGCTTTTGAACTGCTAGGTGGGCAGAAGCTGGGACGAGTAACAGGCGCTCAGTCTGTTACGCAGCACTTGGGATTCGACCTGCCAAACTGCCGACGTTCTGATCGACAAGCTCAGCGTCCTAACCTACTGAGCCACCGTGTCCCTGGGCCAGTATATACAGTGAGTCTAAGCGCTCTTGCTATAACTTAACACGTGCTTTGTCTCATCTCTCATCCCTGTAGGTAGTACGCGTCTGGTTTTGCAACCGCCGCCAGAAGGGCAAGCGCAACCTAGGAGCTGGGTCTCGGGATGAGTGCGATGGTCCTACCGTCCCCCAAGCATGTCCCCATGGGCCACTCCAAGCTCCGCCCCACGGGCTTGGCCCCGTCCATCACCAGCTGCCTCCACCGCCCCAGGGCTACAACACGACCACCTTTGCTACTGTTTACGTGCCCCAGTTCCACGAAGGAGATGTTTTTATCGCTCCCACCCCGACCTCGGCTGTAATGGGCCACCCAATGCATTCCACCTGAGGAGCCCATCTAGCCAACCTCGGCGTCTTTTAATTTTTA
The DNA here is from genome assembly GCF_964194415.1 of Vipera berus. Classification (NCBI taxonomy): domain Eukaryota; kingdom Metazoa; phylum Chordata; class Lepidosauria; order Squamata; family Viperidae; genus Vipera; species Vipera berus. The sequence continues at coordinate 268,124,756 of NC_138203.1, read as the reverse complement.
ATCTCAGGGAGGTCCTCCAGCCATTTCCTTTCTATTTCTTAGATTTGTTATCCTTTAGGAAAGGAAGAGGCCAAAGCTTAGGCTTCTGTCCTTCTTTCTTTTTTTTTACACTCAGGGATGCAGAACTTCTTGGTGAACTTCTTTTTTTAATCGGGTTTTGGTTTTTAAAAAAAAGATTTTTTACAATGATTTCCTATATATTTGGAAAAAAGCAACAGCTGCTTCTGAAAGTGGCTCTCATTCCCAGCCCCTTTTGTCTCCTCAGGATCCGTATCAGCTGGTCTTTTATTAGTTTGATGTGCACACAGTTGACTCAGCCCAAATCCAGATGCTTCTGTCTTCAAGGACCGAGCAGATTTTGGGGGAATGGACCATAACTGGATAGCATTGACCACTTTTTAATTAATGCATGTTGAGATGGTAGGGCTTATAAAGGCTTCAGAGTGGGCTTTGTTCTCATAACTGTCCCTCACAAAGCCAGGTGATTTTGAGGTTCGCTTCTTGGTGAGCCTGAAAAATCCCGTGGTTTTGCGATTTTCTTTGTGGAAACACAACTCCCCTGCAGATAGAAAGGACTCGGGTTTCATTTTTCTCCTCTCCCTCCCCATCCTATCGTTTAGTACAGGGGTAGGCAACCTCGGCTCTTTTATGACTCATGGACGTCAACTCCCAGAATTCCTCAGTCAGCTATGCTGACTGAGGAATTCTGGGAGTTGAAGTCCATGAGTCATAAAAGAGCCGAGGGTGCCTACCCCTGGTTTAGTACAACATTTCTTTGATGGGTGACCTACGTCAAAAGCATTCTTGTGTCCAAATGTCTACGATCTAACCAAGAAAAGGCCTTAACAAGCTTACTGAAATCTTTTGGCTTGGTTCTTTGTCCACCCTGCCACCCCAAGATAGAAAGCCCTCGGCTGTGTCCCCAGAAACATTCTCATTTGGACTTTGAGGGCCACTGCAGTCCTCAAAAATCCGATTTTAAATGATGCCCTTTTCTCCTGAGTACACCTCCTGCCCCTCTGGAAATCCACAATCTTTAAGACACAAGAACGCATGGTATGAGATATATTTTGAGCAGGATATTTTTCAAGGAGCAGATGCCCCATTTTTTGTCCCTGCCCTGCTACAAATGGAAAAGCAGGCCAATACATCAAAGGGAAAAACCAAACATGGGAAGGAAGCTAGCTCTAAAATATTGAAAGTCATACCCCGTTCCTCATTTCTTTCCTAACATACTGTTGTATCTGGCATGGGAGAAGAATGTTGGTGGCTGCATTATTTTAATCATAACCTCATAATGAGTTAACTTTGTATCTGATTTTCCTAATTTGCTCAATTGTTTGCATGACATAAGAGGCCTCTATTAAAAAAAGTTGACTGACTTAACATAAGCATGAATGTGTGGTTTTTTTAAAAAAATCAGGAGTATCTTTGTATGAAGAAAGTTGCACTGGCCACAATTAAACCAACCAAATACCCCTTTTCTTTGTTGTCACGGCCTGTGGATTACTTCACACATCATACTAATTCAAATGGCCTAGTTTGCACACAACACCAATGCATGCTATGGATCAAGTGTTGCAAAATCAGGACACCAGGAGTTACTCAAACCATAGTCCAAAGCTTGTGGCCAATACCACACCATACATAAAAGGGCTATCCATAAGCATCGGGGGTCTTCAAACTTGGCCTTTTTATGACTTGTGGACTTCAAGTTCCAGAATTCCTCAGCCAGGCAATTGTGACTCAATTATGATGGTTGTGGTTATGTGATCTCCTTTGGCGACCTTCCGGCAAGCAAAGTCAATGGGGAAGCCAGATTCACTTAGCAACCATGTTACTAACACCTGCAGTGATTCACTTAACAACCATGGCAAGAAAGGTTGTAAAAACAACTCTCTTGACAACTGTCCTGCTTGACGACAGAAATTTTGGGCTCCATTGTGATCATACGTCAAGGACTAATTGTAATGACAAGCACCATTAGTTCCTACTCCATGCTTTCTAATCAATTGCCCATAAGGGGATTCTCCTGATTGCAACTTTTATTTGAGTATTGGCCACTTACCAAGTCATTTTGCAGAGAGGTCACTCTTCGGATGAGTCTTAGTATTAATACTCTTTAAGTGCAGTACAAACCCCAGGGGTTGTGTTTGTCCACCACCACCACCATGGTAGATAGATTAGCCAAGAATGACTAGCCCCAAGTCCCCCAGCAAGCTGTAGTTATATAGGGTTACATTTTTTTTGCTTATTGGCATAATTGCTGTCTTAATCAGATTTAGAATTTCCTTTATTATTCAGTTTCTGGGCTAGGTTTTGTTTTTTTTCCTTGAAATTATTGGTTGATATTTTTTCTGGAAGCAAAGAGTAACTTTATCTTTTGACACCTGAAGTAGTAAAAGAGGGAGGGAAGGAAGGAACGAGTTAACATGATGACAGGTTTGGGCTCAGCATACTGTGAATTGTTCAACTCTGCTCAAAGCTTCATGTTATCTCAGCTTCCTCCTCAAATTTTCTAGATCACTTCCTATTATATTTCTGCAATTTTGCCACTGGCACCCCAAATGCTAACGATGCACGGGGTTTTCTCTGCCAGTCCCTCCGAGGAGTTCAGGGGCACAAAAACACTCTTGAAACTCTTTCCAGCAAATCCCAGCTTTGGTATTTGTGGATTTCAATTCCCAGCATTCTCAGCAATGCCCACGCTGGCTGAGGCATTAAGGGAACAGGTTTTTTCAAAATTAAATAATTAAATACACTCATGTGCGCCCCCTCCCCCCCAATTTACATGTGGTGAATCGAGGTGGCTTACAAAATTAAAACAAGGTTGGGGAACAGTTATTTAGGATAGGGAGAAAATGCTGAACAAGCCCTGAATGTATCCAGTGGGATAAAATGACATGTTGGTTGGAAAAAAAAAATTGGAAGTAACAAAAATTAAACTCAGTTGTTTGAGGAGGGGAACTAGAACTCTCTTTGCTGCAATATCTTTCAAGCAGATTTTTTCTTTTTTAAACGTTGGGGTATTTGAGTGAGAATCTGCAGAATTTCTGCCAAATATGCTAGGCGCCTCCACTTGAGGTTTGCCATTGCTTAAATAATACAGAAAGTTCTTGACTTATGGTCTCAGTCAAGCTCAAAATTTCCCTTGTTAAACAAGACAGTCGTTAGGTGAGTTGTGCCTCATTTTATGACTTTTTTTTGCCACAATTGTTATGGCTGCAGTTCTTAAACCATTAAGCAGATCTGGCTTCTCCTATTGACTGTTTGTCAGAAGTCAGCTAGGACTTAAGAAATGATGATTCACCTCTCTCTCTCTCTCTCACACACACACACACACACACACACCGGGGACAGTGCGACTGTCAAAAATGCACGCCGGTTGGTGAGCACACAGTTTTGATCATGTGACAAGGATGCTGCACCTGTTGCAAGTGTGAAAAACGGTAACGAGTCACTCTGGTCGTTAAAACGAATGGTTTCATTGAGGATTACCTGTACTGTATTGAGCAAGACACCCATGAGGCCATTTCATATCAAAAAGGAACAGAACACTAAAAAAAAAATCACCCTCAACCCACCTTTTAAAGTTCTCACAAGGAATTTGTAATACAGGATCCAAGCTGGGTTGGTCACCAGGACCAGAGGTTTTAGTCTTTCCAGTTATCAGAATGTGGGCTTTGGGTTGTTTTATGCCAGGGGTGGGGAACCTCGGCCATTTTATGACTTGTGGACTTCAACTCCCAGAATTCCTCAGCCAGCCATGCTGAGGGGAAAGGGAGAGGTTTCCAAGCTGAGCCATGCTGGCTCAGGAATTCTGGGAGTTGAAGTCCCCGAGTTGTAAAAGAGCCAAGGTTCCCCACCCCTGCTCTATGTATAGTAATACACATTCTGGTAGAGAGACATTCCCTGAGGATGGGCTCCTGCACGACTGCGAAAGATTAAACCTCTGATCCCGGTGACCGACCCAGATTAGAATCCTGCAACCTTACCCTGGGGCACAGATAGTCCTCGATTTACAACGGTTCATTTAGCGACCGTTCCAAGTTATGGCCCTGAAAAAAAGCAACTTAGGACCCTTTTTGACACTTATGACAGTTGCAGCATCCCCGTGATCACAATTCAGATGCTTGGCAACTGACTCATATTTATGACGGTTGCAGTGTCCCATGGTCACAGTGATCCCTTTTTGCGACCTTCTGAGAAGCAAAGTCCATGGGGGAAGCCAGATTCATTTTACAGCCGTGCGACTCACGTAACAAGTGCAGTGATTCAGTTAACAAACGTGGCAAGAAAAGGTTGCAAAATGGAGCAAAATTCAATGGAGCAACATAAATTTTGGGCTCGTTAAGTCGAGGACTACCTGCATTTGTGAACTTGGTAATATCTGAGATCACAATGAGGATGTTGAGCATTCTTTCAGCAGGTGAAAACTGTAATTGCAGTGCCCTAAGATTGTTTTCAAGGAAAAACAGTTTGAACACCTCTAGTTCAGTCTTATCTCATTAATGCAACCACTAAGTTTGTAGTTTAGGTTTATTTCAATGCTAAGATCAAGCCTGTTGCAAGATGAGAAATATTGTTACAGGAAAAGAATACCCTTCCTTCCCCCTAAAAAGGCAAAACAAGCTTGCCAAATGAACAAGAATAAAAATTTAATGCCTCTTTCCTAAATTACGGAAGTCTTTGGTTGAGTTTCTTGTTTGCTTCTGTGGCAGCAATTTCCCTGTAAACCTCTGGGAGTAGCTTTATTTTTCGTTTTGGCACATTAAAAAGCGGGCTAACCAGACTGAGTCACTAGAGGCAGCAAACGCGAGCAAATGCACTGCAGAGAAGTCTGATAGCGAAGCCAGGATGAACAGAAGCGGGATTGAAAGTGTTGTGACTCAGGGCCAGCCGGTGGGTCCGGCAGCCGGCTCAGATGTATCGGATGACTCAGATGAGGGGGAGGAGGAGGGTGTGGAAGACGAACCGGCTGATGATGGCTTGGAGGCTTCGCAGAGCCCTCAGCCGGGGCCCTCTTCTCAGCTGCGTGAGCCCGATAGTGCGGAGGATGATGACCCACAGCTGGCCCTGTTCAAGGACGCCCGACGCAGGAGGCAGTCGAGCAGGAACAAACAAAGAAAGGCTGTGGGACTCCTCGGGAGGAGGCACAGGGAGACCACGCCCTGAACTCTAAATAAAAGGAGTGTTTGGGGAGGGGCTGGTTGCTGAAAGCAACCCTTCCGCTTGAGGATTCAAGTTCCTGTGTTTCTTGTTCTGTTGTTTTGCTTGTGAATTAAACTTGGCAGACGCTTTGCAGCCTCAGACGCTCTCCAGTCTCTACTGCTTGAACAGGGGTTTGCCTTATTACAAGGCCGGTAGTTGGCTGGTTCAGAACAGAAATTAAGAATCGCCTTTCTTTCTTTTTTAACTGCAAAGTGCTTTGGTTGACACATCTTGGGAAAAACAAAGCAGCCACTGGGGCGGAACCCATGGTTTACAGCAAATATCCTTTTTCGAGAGGGGTTCAGCTTTTGATCTCCTGTTGGCTTTTGCTAGCAGAAACCTTGTATTTCAACAGATTTCCCCTGCAGATAGATCCTGCTTCTAGCCCTTTCCCCAGGTTGAAAATTCTTCATTCTGTGGCTTGACCAGTCCCGTCTTCCCTCCTAAGCTGGAAGATACGGTTCGTTCCAGATGTGTAGCCGAGAGGCTGTTCAACATCTAGACAAGCAGATTCCCTGTCGTTTGGCATTGAGCTATAGCTAAGTACACAGCTGAATGAGGATTTCCAATTTTCCAAGGGGAAACGGTACCTCCCCAGTTTTCAGTCAAGTGAAGTGCCTATGTAGCCAGGATGCCTTGTGCATGCACATCTGCACGCATCTTATGCTTGCCTTTCATTTTACAGAATAGCTTCACTCTGTCTGCAAACAGACGCACAATGTACAGTGTGGATAACGCTGTAGGAACCTTCTGAGACCAACAAAGCAACACATTTGCCTCCCAAGATGCTACAAGACTAGTGCTTCTCAAACTTGGCAGCTTTAAGATGCGCAGACTTCAATTCCCAGAATTCCTCAGCCAGCCAGTCCACATATGCTGGCTGGGGAATTCTGGGAATTGAAGTCCGCCCATCTGAAAGCTGCCAAGGTTGAGAAAGAACTGTACCAGGCTGCTTCTTTTAACGCATAAGAGGAGCCAAGTTAGATCAGAAGGAGCGCTCAGTTATGTGTCTGCCTTATTAGCGTATAAAGTGCAAGGAGCTTTTTTTTTTTTTTTTACAAAAGTCAAAAAGCAATTGCTAAAAGAGTAAAATCCTCCCACTGGTCTCAGCCCGCTGTTGGAGGCGAGAACAGTGTGTGAAAAGTGAGGATGGAAAACCTTTCCTTCCTTGTTGCTTTTGGTGTAACACTCAAGCAGACACCCTTCGCTTTAAATACGGACAAAGCAGTTGATGAATGCTACCAGCCCCAGCCTCATCAATTCGAATAAAAGCCCGTTCATTTCTCTGGAATTTAGAACTCTTTTTTTTCCTTTTTCTCCTTTACTTCTTCACCTTTTAACTCCATGCTTGCTTCTCCATCTGCCATTCCTACCACCACCACCCCGCTTCCGCCAAAGGCTTGAGAAAGAGCAGAAGGTGTCCCTCTTTCAAGGCAGATCTTATTCTTGGAAAATTGTCCCATGCGTGAACTTAGTGAAGATTTGAAGAGTCTCAAATCTGGAGATGCAATCCTTGGAACGGCCTTCCCAAGTTTGCTTTTTCTGTGTTTTCTCCCTGTTGTAAAGGCACTGATGGCGATCAGACCACGTGGCGTGGATCAGAAAGGGGGTGCCAATCTGACCTTGGCCTATTCGGCTGTTTTTATGAATTTGTTGCCCAAGTCAACGGACGTATGGATTGTTCTTCCCTGCACATCTTCTGCAAGGCTTGAAGAATCAAAAGACTTCAGGAGTGGCACCTCTGCAGCAAGAGTCCATTGCATTGTTCTCCAGGCTCTTGTGGACCTTCTCCAGATGATCGCCAGGTGGCAGTTTTACAACCCGATACATTCCCACAAACGCTAGCGTGGCATGTTCTCAGCACGGCAATGATTTCCCAAGAAACGGGGATGACAACTTTAGGAGTCTGTCTACGTGTCCCAGGTTGCTCACCCCATTGTGTCTAAGGGTGTGTGTGTGTGTGTTGTTCCTTTCTATGTAGCCACAGCTCACCCTATTCAATCTCTGCTTCCCTATCTTTGAAGGAAGGCTTGCCCTGTGCAAATTTTCAGTAGCCTACATGCATCCATCACGGATCTTTTATTATTTTTTTTAAAAAAATATCTTTTTTGGTCAGTGATGGGACCTGTTTTCTGTGGAGAATTTTCTGGCATTACGAACGGCAGGCAAGACACCGAAAATCCGCCTCTTTCGCCACACTGTAACTGCAACCCACACAGGCCACGTGGTACCAGGCGTCGCAGCCATCACACTGGACCCACTCCACTATCTCATCTTGGGGAAGACGGCAGCGGGGAGCCGCACACCGCTCCAGGGCAGGCAGCGAGTGGGAGAAAAATTGGCCAGCACTTCCCAAAGGATTCTTCCGAGGCCGGCCACGACGCTTTCTGGAAAGAACCCAAACAGAGATAACACATTGGTAACGTATCATAATCACCCAAGCTCATTTCCTGAAATAAGGGTCACACCTGCCCCAACTTAGATCTTTAGGAAAGAGAGACCCTCGACTCCATTTGGTTGAAGTGATAGGTTCTTTTACTAAAGACAAGTGGTTGCAGCGAAAGTAAGGGTAGATCTGAGTATTCCTGTGGAAAATTTTACCATTTTCCCCTTTCCCTGGCCCTTTCCCCTTGACCAGGTCAACAGTGTCCAATAACATCCAGGTTTGATGTTTTGGGGACTGCTCTGAAGCTGGACGCTTCTGGAAGTAGCTTTACATTCCGTTCCCAGGACGGGCGTCCTTGATGGCTGGTTTATTCCGGTTTGACACTTCTGGTTCCTGTCAGCTTGCTTCCCTCCCCCCTTTCATGCATCTTCTCTGCAGCCCAAGCTTCCTCAAATTCCTTCCCTCTCCCCTTTCAGTTTACAGCAGGATGCCAATGAAGCAAAGCGAAGCAACTGAAGAGGGCAGACCTGACAAATAGTCAAGATCCTATCAGAATTGTTCATTTAAAAACAAACATCTCCCACATCTTCTGTCAGGCCCTGTGGCAAAGGCTAACACTGATTCCAAGCGCAATTCCCAGAGTGTTCTTTAGCGAGATTTATTAAAAAAAGAAAAAGAAAAAAGAATAGGACGGGTTTACAAGAATTCCAACATACGAAGCGTTTTCCATTTAGAACTAATCTATTCTCATGTGTATTAGGGACAAGGTGGTGTTGTTTTTTTAAAGTTTGCTTCAAGTCACCTTTCTATGCCTGGGAAAGACTCCCCCCCCCCCACTGAAAGCAAGAGAAAGTTGTATTAAGAAAACAATCTCCTAAATCTTTTATGATTTAGGCTGAGAACCAACCATTCCATCTTCTATTATTCAGTTTGCTGTACTAAATTGTATTGTCTAAATTCCATTCAAGAGAGAATGGAGTTCACGTTTCCAGACTCAAAAGCCACCATGTGGGAGGAAAGAAGGGAAGGAGAGGTTAGTCGCAAAACTGGAGAAGACGCAGGAAAGGGCAATCAGGATAAATAAACAAGGTGTGGCTGTAGATTTCCTACAAGTAAAGATGAATCTGTTAGGCCTTTCTCTCACTGGAAGCTACTTCAGAGCCAGCCAATGCGAGACCTTTGTCACTAAGCACCTAATAAATACGTGAAATAAATGGTGATAATCACTTATTAGACCATTATATTATTCCTCTAAGACAGGGATCTTCAAACTTGGCCCTTTCATGACTTGTGGACTTCAACTCCCAGAATTCCTCAGCCAGGCACGCTGGCTGAGGAATTCTGGGAGTTGAAGTCCACAAGTCATAAAAGGGCCAAGTATGAAGACCCCTGCAAGGCCAAGATGATTTACAGCTTTCCTCTCATGTACAAGATAACAGAAGCAGGAAAAAGAGCCATTATATCTTTCTTGCCCTGCAGAACACAGAATGCGGGACAACCAAGGCTTCTCTTGGTCACATCTGGTCAAAACTAAGCAGAACACCAAGGTAAATAACAGTAAAAAGCCAGTTTGGTTTAAATGGTTAAGGATGAGGCTAGAAACCAGTACACTGTGAGTTCTCGTCCTGCCTTAGGCACGAAAGCTGGCTAGGTGACTATGGGCCAGTCACTCTCCCTTAGCTCAACCTACCTCAAAGGGTTGTTGTGGGAAAATAAGAGAAGTATTGTGTGCATTTGCCGCCTTCAGTTATTTATCAGAATAAGAAAGGCAGGATAAAAAGGCATAAATAAAAATGAAAGGGAGAAAAGAACAGAGCATAATTTGCATGTATAGCTTTTTTTAAAAAAAAAATTGGTCCCCTGCATTATCACTATCCTGCTAATCCAACAGCCATAAAATATTTGGCTATCTCGAAAACCATGCGCACAGAAAAGGGGAGGAACACATGTTAGCTCTGCTGGCTGAAGGAATGTCTAGATTGGCCTCTAGGCGGCCTTTTTCTATGTCTCTAGATCTGAAACCAAGAAAATGGGACTACTATAAAAAGGTAAAGGTTCCCCCGCACATGCGTGCTAGTCGTTTCCGACTCTAGGGGCCAGTGCTCATCTCCGTTTCAAAGCCGAAGAGCCAGCGCTTGTCCGAGGATGTCTCTGTGGTCATGTGGCCGGCATGACTGGACGCCAAAGGCGCACGGAACGCTGTTACCTTCCCACCGTAGGGGTCCCTATTTTTCTACTTGCATTTTTACGTGCTTTCGAACTGCTAGGTTGGCAGAAGCTGGGACGAGTAACAGGCGCTCACTGCTACGCGGCACTCGGGATTCGACCCGCCAAACTGCCGACCTTCTGATCGACAAGCTCAGCGTCCTAACCCTACTATACTGAATGTTTAATAGGCGCTCTGTTTCAGCAACATCTTTTTCAAGCAGTCTACTCTGGGTTTCTAAATCTTGGCAACTTTAGGATGGATGTACTTCAACTCCCCAGCCAGCATGGCTCCGACAAGCAGCTGCTCTATGAGGTTTCAGAGGCAGAGGTCTTTCTCAGCATTGCAATTCATCCTCTTTTCAAATGAAGATAAGCAGAAATGAAACTGTGGATCCTTTCAGCGACATACCCCTCTCAGACTGGCTTCTCTCTGTTCACAATGTCTTTTGTACACAAGGACTCTTACAGAAGATGGGTGGGCTCATCCAGGTGGAAACTGGAAAATTGTTTTAAAATGTGTTCTTCTCTTTTCAGATCAGCAAACTACCATCCCTGGATGTCAGCAACGTTACTTGACTGATTTACATAGCACCTTATTTTT